>NC_087516.1:82966375-83270541 GCF_963921805.1 Phalacrocorax carbo
AGTATCTGAGAAATTAATAGTAACTTTCCCTTTTGAAAGGTTAACTCTATAGCACTACAAACAAAACACTGTTGGTTTGTATTACTAATTAAAACCTAATATACAGACTCAGCTTCCTGGTTCCAGTCTGAAAACACAGGTTTTGTCCCACTTATTTTCTGAAGTAAGGTTCAACAGGAAGGAGAACCGGTTCAATCACGATAAGTACAACACCACAAGTATTCCTTTCCAAATCAGCAACTTCTCCTCAGAGTTGCGTTCACATTTTCTGGTGACAAAATTAATCCCTTCCCCTCTGTCCTGTGCTGAAAACCCCAGAATTCTGTAAATGCGATCTGATATTTCAGTTGTGGCCCTAACTCAACCAAGCAGAGAAGTGTACCATTCTCCTGCTTTGGGAAGCCCTAAGTCAGAGGACTGTGGTTCTCGTGCCGCTCCATGAGTTCTTCACTTCTACCATTCCAATTCTGTTTCAGTCAAAAAAGGGTCTACTAAAAGCCTGTTTTCAATCCCTCCTATTCTGCCTTCTGCCTACACTGCCTTCATTCCAAAACAGTTACTGCTTTGTGAGAATAAAAATCCAGGTCTGACATATTTCTCCATTTGGCTGAAAATAACTGGATCAATAACTAAAAAATCCAAGACCGCTGGCCTCAGCCAACCAATTCCCTTTCATCTCTTCTCCATTTAGGAAGTGCCATCAACACAAAACTCACTCAAAAGAGAATGGAGAAATAAGGTAGTTGACAAACAAGTTTTGCAAGCCATATAACTCAATGAGAGTTCTTAAAGTAGTCAAGCTGGGAAAGCACGTATTTGTGTGGCAAGGACTAACTTAGACCTGCACGCAGGTACAATGCAAGTCCTGTATATTATACCCAGGACTCCTGTTGAATTTGTGCCACCAGACACAATCTTCATATACTGACAATTATTTCTCAAACACATTTCCCATATCCTCTGTCCTGCTAGCAACTCTGGCAACCGGCACCGTCCACAAGAAAAGAGGTAGCTGGGGGCAGGGAGGGACGCACACGCAACAGAAGCAGGCATAACCCCCAACTACTCTGCTCTTCTTCACACGTCCTGATCAATGCACCACAAAACGTTTCTTTGGAGTTACTCAGTATGCAAGGAACAACTGCCAGCTAGCACAGCAGCCCTTGGTTGTTCCTGCTAACACGCCATTTCTGTTGTATGGAAGCTTAGTGACACCCTGGAAGGGAATCTTTCTCTCTCACAAACACCCCAGTAAGGCAAAAAACCACAAAGGCAGAAGGTCCAGTTCACACGCAGCAACTCCTGTGGCTGAGGCTCTGTCCAAGGTCCTACCCGGCGCGAGCACGCTGCTGACCACCACGAGGGCTCCAGGCCCTCAAAAGACTCTCTTCCTTCCTCAATTAAACAGTCTCTCTGAAGTTCTCTAAAGCAACAGAGCAGGGGTTATTTTTGGTCCCAAAGCTAGTTTTATGCTATCGCTCTATGACCCATTTCAGGATTTCCTATTTTTTCGTCCAGTTCTAAGGCCCATACTATTCAAGAGCTTAGAAATTCTCTTCCTATAGTTTGCCAAGTTAAATTACTTGGAGCATAATTTCTGAATTCTAAGCAGTATTAATTGCTTCACTCCCCACTGCAACACCTGACAATACAGCAATGTTTAACAGCAGAATCACAGGTGATAATCTGGCACTAATTTCACTTGGGGAAGAGCTTCACCACTGTGCAATCAGAAGTGAGACAACAAGAAAAACTGCTTCTACAAGTAGCAAACTACTAAAAAAAATCCAGTACCAAATTTGGCTTACTTGTCCGTCTGCCCTGCATTTGCTGTGCTTTCTGCTCTCATCCGGGTAAGTGCAGCGGCAGCTTCATCCAACGCGCAGCTGACCGAAGAAGTCAGTCTGCGAAGCACCTCAGGATCTGCAAATGCTTTACCGTCAGCTGTAGACAGCTTACCTATTCCTTTCATTCCGATTTACAACAGATTGGTACACGTGCCAGAAAAGGAGAAAACAGAAGTTGAGAGTGAGCTTATGATAGAAACATTCGCAGCATAATGAACTACAGCTTCCAAAATGACGAGATCAACCGTTTCCAACACTTAAAGCGGCACTCAGATGTCACGTGCATGAATGAAATCCTCCAACCCACAGAAAGCGTTAGTTTTTAACTATTGACAACTACGTAGTTAAGTGGCTAGCAAAGCTTTTCGTACAGTAATTGTTACAGAATGAAGCCTCATTGAGCCATTTAGTTTTTCATATAAGGCTGCAAGCCAAGGTCGGGCACCAGTTTTTACTCAGGCTTTAGAAATCCAACATTGGAGCCATCTGACGAAAAGCTTGACCTTCACATGAAACTCTTATTTTCAAAAATGTGAAACGCTTTAATGAACTTCTCTCTCTCCCATGGCTTGCACAACCTTGCCAAGTTCAGATCGCCTTACATTCTGCATTTGTATCATGCTCATATGGATTAGACTTATGCAAGCAGTTCCAGTATGGTCTTGTGTGTAAGGGCTTCGGGGTTAAACCTGTATGGGACACAAATACTTACCTGCAGCTTCAAGTAAAGCTTCTAATCTCGCCTGTGTTTCTGGATCTACTGTTCTCAGGTCAGCACCGTCGGCAGTACTTGACAGAAGCAATTTCGAAGCTGTTTCCAGCATAGGGTTTTCAAGATCATCCTGATCTAAGATAAAAGATTCCACCTGAAAAAATAACAGATCTGGTTTAAGAATGATATAACTGACCAAAATGTACTTAAAACAAAAAAATCCCACAGTTGCAGTTTTCACTTTTTTTTTTTTTTTAAGTACTTACTCGGTTAGCCAAACTATCCTCCGTTGACTCAAAAGGGCATTATTTCATCAATACAAGCAATGACATTTTCCAGGATCACATACAAATAACATATGTATCTTATCCATTTGCTCTGTGACTAGAAGCCACATGATATACCCGAAAAGTTTAAGATCGACTTCACATCTCCACACTGCACTCTACAGTTCAAGTCCAATGTAACCCAGAGGGAAAAGTGAAAGAATCAGTATCACCCCAGAAGGCCTAAAGGTAGCAGCTACCATGAGTTTCCACACAAGCTGTTGGTTTGGGGGTTTTTTCCCCCCTCCCAAAAGCATGGAAGATACACGCAACAACAACAGACATTCTATTTTACACAACCCAGCCATCTTTTGAAGAAGTAACCTACCCTCAAATGGCATTAAACTCTACTAGCACACAAAATCAGAAAAAACTAAGTCATCGCTATTTTAGCGTCAACTGGTTTATTCTGACTTGCACAAAATTTCTCTCAGCTATCCCACTTCTTTCAAGTCTCATGTCTCGTAATCCAACATTTGAAGAAAATTCAAGGACTGGCAACATATTCCAGGTATCATCAACTCAAATGCAACATACAAGGGTTTCACAGAATCCCTTTCAAGAAAACATTTAAGACATAACCTATAGAATATGCAACCCATTATATCTGCCTTTTTCACAAAACAGATGCTGAGAGGTCTAAATTTAATTTCTGTGTGTTTCACATCCAAAACAAGGAAGAGATTAAGTTTTAGAGAGAAAAGCCACTAATATCCATTTGTGCTTTACTGCCCATTAAAAGAGGACTAGGTCAAGCAGTTTAGATAAGACACTCCTCTACGAGTTCCATGAACACGCACCTAAGTCTACGAACCAGCCATCAAACCATTATTAGATGATAAAGACCAAGTTTAAACACCCCTCTACAAAGCTCTACAGCCTCAAAAATCCACACCTTCAACACAAAAGAAAAAAAAAAAATAAAAACCAATCCAAATCCAAAAATCAAAGTCCATCTAAATGCAAGGCTGCCAGTCAAGCAGACCGCATGTGCCAGCCGCCCCTACAGCGTTATTACAAACTTGAAATGTCTTTGGATAAAAGCAATTGCTGTCTGTAGTACAGCAGTAATATATTTCCACACGGAATACAGTTCATCAAGATACAAATATCATTTATTTTATTCTTAAGATTCACGTGTGGCTCCAAAGTTTAAAATCAGTCTCATGAGCATCACAAGTTCAGATTCCTGCAGATCGATGCCCTAAGAATCTAAGTGGGCAAATAAACAGTAGGAGTGACCAATTCATCTCAGGCCTCCTGAAAGCTCTCCCGCCGTCCTCCCACCTATTCTCTTGTCACAAGTGAAGAGCTCACACAACAACCTTTCCTTCTGCAGTCTGCCTCCAGCTCAAAACATACCAGTATATGGTACTAGCACATAGATTGAACTTAAACACCTTGTTTGTTTAGGGAGGTAGGCTGAGAACTGCTTTCAAAATAGCTTCAGTTTATCACTGCAATGATACCACTGAGAAGCAAAATCACCTGTCAGACAGCTTTTGGCAATGCAAGCATACATCTCAAGGGCGTCTTTGAAGCCTCCTTCAAGTCCTTTGAATCCTGTTTGCCCTCCTTCAAACCTGGGAACGCAGCAAGCTGAACGGGATGGCTTCCAGCTACCCATGAAAGCGGCTCTGATGCCGACAGCTGCCGACAGCAGGGCAGTCCTGCAATATTGCATGTTGCCCCTCAGCACTACTTTTTTCACTACTATTTTATTTCAGGACACGGTTTAGGAGACGTGATATTGTTGGGGTTGATGGTTGGACTTGATGATCCTAGAGGTCTTTTCCTACCGTAATCATTCTATGATTCTGTGATTTTTTCCAAGCTATGCTCACGCAGGCTGCAGCTTCCCAGTTTGGCAAACTGGTGAAGGCAACTCCTAGTTTCCTCCCCAGTCCTAAGTTCACTCCCGCGTCGCCAGGGTCCTTGGCTGGTCACTGCCAGCTCTGCTCTGTGCATCTACAATGCCGTTCTTAGTTCATCTGAGGACTTGCCATTTGTCTTCTTCCAGAGGACGATGCCTGCTGCACCAAGCAGCAAGAGAAAGGAACTACTCTGCTGTTCAGGAGCCAAGCAACAGATTTCACCACTGGAAAGGCCAACTACTGAGCAGTCGGAAGGATTCTTGGCTCACCCAACTCATGCAAAATCCCTACTACTTAGAATAACTGAAAAAAACCCAAACCTCATCTGAGTGAGATTTAACAGCTGGTCGTGGTTCCTCCTAACACTATGAAATATTTGCTAGGAAAAAAGTCAAAATAGGAAAACTTCTCTCCCCCACTCACATCCTCTCCCCTCAAATTAGGTCTTTTATGCAGTTCAAGTTTCAAATGGAAAAATCTTCCTATTTTCCTTCCAGCTAAGAATATGAGCGTGATATGGTTGTAAAAACCAACTGTAACCCAAGAAGAATGGGGAGAAAAAGCAATCCACCTACAAACAATACAGCACCAAGACAATCCCAAGTTATCAGGAGAAAACTCCTCTTGCATTCAGGTTTTGAAAACATTTTTATCATGTGCTGACATTTAAACCATTTCAGAGCAACACCTGAAGAAATTAACTTATTTAACAACAAATGTAGACTATTTTATGACAGTAAGTATAACTGGTTCTCCTTTTCTACAGTAGAAGAGATATATCTTCAACCTGTGGCTTGCAGAGCTTTTCATCAAGCCTCCAGTTAACCTTCTTCCATATTCTCAATTGCCTTTTAAGCTTAAGAGTTTCATTAGATCTACAGTCTTGTCTTTTCAGCTGGTTCAACATGACACAGAAAGCCATACGGAGCAATGGTGATAAAAGACACAGTGTCTAACAGTGGTGAATAAAACTCTATTTCAGCAGAAGCGAAAATTCCATTTTCATTTCTCAGAAAACACTGCCATCTCTTCAGAAGCTACGAACTCAAGACAAAGCATTTCCATTTACCAGGCCAAGTAAACAGACATTTCCTTTAATGGTCTTCAGATGTATTTTATTTCCCGTAACTAAAAAAACGTGTAGTATGGTACAGAACTGCTCCACCTTACATATCAGAATATTCCATCTGGGTTCCCAGTCAGCATTTCTCCCATCAAACAATACTCTGACATAATCCAATTGTTCAGATACTCCCCAACAGAAGACCTTTTACAAGATGTCTTCTCCTTTCTCATCCTGCAATAAAAATCTCATGTTCTCTACTTGCCCAAGTTTACTTTGCCCGTAATCACTTCTAGTGTGTTTGATGCTTCCACGATACAAGAGGATGCTAGGAGAACAAATATTACCTAGTACTGACTGCTCTCCAACCAAACGGCCAACAGTTTTGATGCACTGTAAACAACTGTAAAGGGAAATTTAAAAATGGCTCAGAAAAGCACCATGTTAACAGGTATATAAATCCAAACCTCAAAGAAATGTCATGCTCCAAGTACCTTAGCATATGTTCCGAGTCCTGTTTTTCTAGGCAAAAAAAAGCCATTGTAAATTTTCCACGGATTGTAATACTAGACTAAACTTAGATTTTTAGCATTCTGTGCTTTTATCAACTATTAGCAAGACCAGTTCTTCTGTACTTAGCAAAGCTTTCCAACATCATCAAATTGGGTTCTGCACACACGTCTCTGTCAGTGACCTCTCCTGTCCTTTTCCCTACACATACTCCCACAAGGCACATGGTGGTGTGAGTGCATGCACTCACACAGCCCTCCCCACACATTTTGTTTTCTTTGTTTTCTGAGGTACAGGCTCGAAACCCCGCCTGTTCTCTCCTCCTCTGACCTTGGGGTGATCTGCCTGCTCCTTTTGTTTTCCCCATCAAGTAAGAGATATAACAGCAAGGGATTTCCCCTTCACCAGACCAGAATCAGGGGATTTAACTTTTTACTAAAACTATTCTGCGGGTGGGGCTGTATCTTTCCTTTCCTAAAGAACAATACCACTGCATTTTTAGTATTGTTTTGCCATCCCGTACATGGACATACAGACATCTCAACCAGGTAAAAGCTGATCCACCAGGACTCATGACTATAGTGCCTGAAGATAGCCTTGCGAGATGGCAGTAACTTCATGTTTTGACTGCCAAATACCAGATACTGAACATACAGTTTAGTAAATGCCAGGCTACAGCAGACAATAAAGCACCACTGAGTTACCTGCCTCTAACTGTCATGGCTCTTGCCACTGTGTGATGCCAGATCAACTGGAGACAGAATTCAGTTCTCAAAGCTAGTTCCAACTTCATCTGTCTCTCACCATCCAGCCATACGCATGTAAAACAGACGTGGACACACTGATGGAAACATCCCCCCATACCCCCGTACTAACATCTTCCAAGTCCCTACATATGTCTCTACATGGTCTCACACAGATGTAAACTGAAGTCAAACAATAGAACTTCCTCCCATGGCTTCCCTCACAAAAGAAACCCCCACCCAAAAACCCACACAATCGCCCCCCCCCCCCCCCCCCACCCCCACCCCGCATTAAAGCTTTGAAGAGAATGAGTCAGCCAGCTATTGACTTCAATTTTGCTATTTATATGGCTAAACACAGACTAGCATCTTCCTAATGTTATGTCAAGCCAGGGAAGGAGGAAGGGAGGAGGGAAGATACATTCCACCTGCAAGTGTCTTCATACCTTCTATACTTATGAGGTAGAAGTCCAGTACTCAACACCAAACAACTCCTCTAGGCCCATACCATCAGCTAAGGTATCAACCTAGTCAAATCACTTCACTGCCAAAATTGGTGTACAATACCTACGTTAATATTACAAGCCTATAACGACGGCGACTTCCATCTCACTCTGAGCAGAGGTGCCTGCTGCGTATTGGTCGTTTAGTATTAAAACTCTTCATACTCATTAAAACGTAAAAACCAGGACTGCACATCTGACCACAACACAGTTCCAGCCTGGTGATACTGCACAACTTCACCGACACGAAGTTGTCACGTTGTTTGATGCTGCGCAGTGAAAGAACCCAAGAGCAAAGCTAAGCCGTTCGTTACGCTAGTGAGACTTTGGCACCTTTAAAACGGACCTTGGTTTAGTGTGTGAACTCCCTCTTCTCATGCGTATCTAACACTTGGTAATACTTACAGTCTACATGAATATAGTCACCCACAAAGCACTCCCAGAGGGCTTTATGATTAGCTAAACTTTATCAGTAGTAGAGAACAATAAAAGCAACTATTTACAATTTCATTTGTGAACAATGGCAGAAAACAGCTTCCAGCATCTACCACCTACTAAAGCCCTTACTGCAGATTGACAAAAGCCCATTATTTAGCCATCTAATCAGTACGTAGCTGCCATGAATAGCTCTGGTCATTAATCTGCAGAGCATCTCTAGTATTTGTTTATCACTGTTTTAGAGTTTTTTCTCAGTCACAGCTGTGCTGTAAGGACAACCCAGAGGCTTTAAGAAAAGGCTGCAAAACCTCATTTTCTGCTCATCTCAGGTTCCCCACCTGACTTCCAGAGCTCAGGAGTAAGTTTTGCTGAGTCCATTCCCTAGTCCTTCTCTTTAAGGCCATCCTGCATGCACGCAGTATTTGTGTACTACTGCTATCCAGCATTTAGTCAGAAATTAACACAGAGTAAACATTCAAGACCGTACATCCCATATGAATTCTAAAAATTAACATCTCATTCCTGTAACATGTGTCACCTGAATGCCAATGCACAGAGATGGGGGGCAGCAAACAGTTGCTTAATTACACAGTACGTTTAGGCACACTGTGGCATTAACACAGCCCGAACACTTGCTCCCAAGAACCTGAAGTGCACCCTTGACCAAACTTCCAGCTACATCTCCCCGGAAGGGATGTGAGTTCCTAGCCATTGCCCATAATGAGAAAACAGACAATGTAAGAGTTCTCCATCTTGAAGCCTTACATGAAGTCATGCTCAAATTAAGTAGTAAACAGTTATTAAAACTATCACGTAAACAGTGAAATCCAGCCTAAGTGTCTAGCAGTTAGGTTGCAAGCAACAGATCGCCAAGGCTGTGAAATAGCAAGTCTTACTCATTAACCTAATAGGACGAAACATTTTTAAGCTTCAGTATTTTTAAGCTCCGTGAACCAAGAGCATCTGAAACTTCATTTGGATGAGCCACATTAGCCCAGAGAAGTATCCTAAAAAGCCCAAAAACCACCTTTCATGAAAAGGTTTTTCCCTCTGAAGGTTTTTTTGCCTTGTTCTTGGGGCTGACCCCTTTTCTCTGGGCTTTCAATCCAACAGCGCATTTTTTTCTCAACTGTTGTCAGATGACTCCCATGACTTTGGCCTCATATTGGGTACCGATTACAGTTTTAGGAATCAGAAATTTTTACCTTGGCACTTGGGCCTTCGGCATTCGGTACCCAAAGGGTACACAGCCTGTCCAAAGAACCCAGCGTACAAGGAACAGCTAGTGGCTCTTGCTAAACCTCACCACCTCAAACAGACCTTAATCGACAGTCCTTCTGTATTATTTCTCACTGAGGCACAGGACTTGCCACCAATTAGCAAGCACTTTAACAGTCAATTTTTCTCAGCTCCAAAGTCTTTGGAGAGCAGCAAAAGGTTTTTAAAGACAATATGAAATTTAACAAGCATTTTCAAGTCTGTCAAGTATTGCAAAGCCACCTTAAGACCACAATGACAATCGTTACCAGACCAGTTAAAGAACTTCAGTCCAACTACATTAGCAAGCTTGAAAAGCAAGGAAGCTTCAGGTTCTTCACTTCCTCAGCTAGAGCGACTCTCACACAGTGAGCAGTTTTAATCCCGATTTATGCAAGGGACTCCTCACGTAAACAGCAGAGCCTGACCCACCGTTACACTTCCTTCCCCTTGCGCTCTAGTAACTCATACCCGAGATAATCTCAGCTTTCGATCCAGAACAGTTTTAGCTCTCTCACCTCTAATGGCAGAGCGCTAATTATTTCCATCCCTGTCCTTCATCTCATGAGGACAACAGATTGTTTTTACAGCCAATGTCATTTATGTATTTGGAGCTGGACCTGCAGAACTCGCACCTCACAACTGGTGGTGCAGGACTGGACAGGCAGGATGGGGGCACCAGGCTAGCACACAAACCTCTTCTTGAAGGTCACAGACAAGCCTATCAACTCCCCGGGAGTTTGGCATCAGGACCCCATCAGGATTCTCTTCTGCCCATTCTTGTATGAAAAGTGGTGCCCAAGCTGCTGATCAGTTGCACTGAGCATCTGCTGATCACTTCTTACAGCCTTGGGGACTACTGTGAAATTGTTCCAAGTTACTGCAAGACAGCACACCAAAAAAAACCAAAAAAATCTCCAACTTGCATACAACTTCCATGAGCGTTTCTTGAAAAATCATTTCCACTGTTCATGAATATATGCTACGAGTCTGTTTTACGCAGAAATAGCAGCATTTATACTACTACCTTGAAACTGGAGCACACAAGAGGAAATAAAACACCACTCCCAGTGCAAAAACAAAGTCCAACTGTGACTAATAACTAGTTAAGTTTTCTTTGCACAACACTGCTAAGTATTTTTGATGTCTTAAATCTAAACATCTAATGTGCATCAAGGGATTCGTGAGGTACGAGTGAATCAAAACAAAGCAGTGATATATCTGGAACGTGGCAAACAGCGCCAGGTATTTCAAGCACCCATTTTTCACTTACGTACCCCAAACCTAACATATAAATAGGCAACCCCAATACTCTGCAAATTATGATGCATAATTCCATCATGTTTTTAACTTTAATGGGCTAAGTCTCTACGTGCAGCTGTCAACTGTCAGTGTCAAGAAACCATTTGGTGTCTTAGAAAGCCCGTACAATGTGCAAGCACTGCCTTTTTCACTCACCTTAGTCACTCAGCAGAAGTCAGCTCAGCAGAAGGAAGAAGAGGAAATTCTTTCTGCCCCCCAGATCCTATACCAAAGCAAGAAGTTCATGCCTGCTCCCCCTTACCCTGCTACCTTTTCGCCCTCAGAATATGACCTCTTACACTTTAAAAACACATTAACCAATCTCAGTTCAAAGTCAGCTCACTGGAAAAAACCCTGACCTGAAACGTCAGGACAAAGCCATCGACTTACACACGTCTTCAAATAAATCAGCAAGAACAGATTTTGACTTGATCAAACTGAACATAAAGGCAAAGCATACAGTTCTGCTTTTTCCCCGAAGGCTACATTTTTTCAGGTGTAATTACCACTTAGTTACATAGGTTTCAAGCGATTTTAAGATGTAGGTTTTTCACAGCACTAATCATGTATTATATTATAAATTCCATCCAAAACTTAACTGCAGACAAGCCTCTGGCATTGCTTGCCATTTTTGTGGGGACAAAACAGAAAATCACGACCACCTGGTTTATATGGCATATCAGTTAGTCTGCAACTATATGTTGCAACTCCTCTGCAAGAGTGATGGTTTACTGGATATTTACACAAGACACCATTTTCTTTATCTGAAGATCAGCTTCCTGGTTACTGTAAGGGAAAGCATACGCCAAATGCCAAGTGAAGCAGACTGTTTTGCCTACTCAGTTTCAGCCTTGCAGTTTTCATATTTTTTTTTCCTTCAAATCTATTTTCAAACAGGAACAAGCTGTGTGATCCTCCCTTGCCCTACCCAGCTACTACAGCAGCACTGCCACCGCAGACACAAAGCCTTACAGCAGCGTTTCTGCCCTGTACAGTGAGGATTGCTTCCAGAGATCTGAGATACATCATCAGATCTCTTGTCTTTTGAACATGCAGTGACCCTCCCCAAACCTAAATGCCTTGTTCAGCAGAAATTTAAAGTCGGGCAGCTGGAACGTCTCAACAGTGTCTTCTTTCATTTTATTCCATTAACTATACACTCCATTTCTCTCGCTGCTGATTAAAAAAAAATAATGAAAAGCAGTAGGGAGGGAGAACGGTGAGAAGAGTAACAGTCCATGCGGTTGAAACTGCATAACACCATCCTCATGTCTGTCACCAACAGAGTTTCTGCTGCAGGGACACCTGCATTATTACTGCAGTGTGTTTCTGATGACGAGACAGGTGCTGATGTATTCACATGAAAATTCCCTCCTCTCCTCTGTAGTCTGTATCCCCAGCATTACAAACAACAAGAAGAAAAAAAACCAGAGGCAAGCAGACCGAAACCTATAGCTTCAAGAAGGCTGTGAAACTACAAGGTAAAATATCTTCAGTTTAATATTCTTTTTCCATTTCAAATCTTCATGCCAAACGCTTGACATACTTCCACATTAAGCAAATTTATGCATTATCTGGTATTCAGCTGCAATTGCTTGTGCGAGAAAAATTTATGCCAAAGTAAAAATAACAACACCCCAACTCATCACCTTATTAAAGTGCCCTGTCCCAGTTTCACATTTATTGGGTGGGTGGGAAGGGGGAAACAAGTTTAAGTCTCTGACATAAATAACAGGATATAAAACTCTAAAAAGAAATATTTCATCAAAACTCTTACTCTAAAACTGCCTGCCATCATGCTTCTGAAGGGTAAGCTTCAGAAAAAACTTGTATATCAACAATTAAAAAAAGCTGACACATTTCCCATCCAACCTCTTGAACTCAGGTGTTCGCCTTCACTCTTCCTAAGCCCCACAAAAAAAGCTGAACACGAACACTTGACAGAAACCATCTCTTTTGGAGTGGGCTTGGAAAGAACTGACCACAGAATATGAATAACTCAGCCTGCTACTGTCTCTGCACGAACCCTGACATGGGGGCTACATCAGAGCCACTGACAAATAGGTAACACCTGTGAGAAAGGTGGTTCCCATACTGTCACAAAACCAAAATGGAAACCCCTCTCTGCAAAATAAGCCTGACAACTGAAGGATCCTTAACAGACAGCCTGATCCGAGGCGAGCAATTTTTGCTGCCCTTTGCAAGTAACCTGGCACATCTTCCCAAACAATCAAAGTCTATCTATCAGAGACACAATAAAGGGAGCACATAACAACCATGAAGAGAAAAGATGATGCAACCGAGCCTCCCAGAATCACCCTCTCGCCTCGTCGCCAAAATCCCCCAATGTCATGCTTGAACAACAACTGCAGCCCCCTAAGACTCTCTTCTCTCAAGTATGTGAGGTAAGCATCGCTTAAGCTTCTTAACAAGTTACTTATAGGGCCACACAAACCACACGCTACTCGTTACAGCTCTAAAAAGCTTAGCAGGGTTATGCTGCCTCTGACCACCTAGCCAGTTCTCCATCCAAACTGTATCAAGCTCTTTTAAGACAAGCTTTCTGAGCTATATAAATGGCATTTTAGAGTTTTCCCACCTCTCCTCCTGCTGAAGGACACCTCAAGGACTCTGAATCTCTCTGGAAAAGCTTGCATTTCAAGCACATCCCAAGGACCATCACCAGAGGCTCAGACTGACCCCTAAACATGACATAGCTAACTTTGATGGATCTAGCAGTAAGAACTAAGGAATACAGAGATCATAAGGAGTACAGATGAATGTAGCTGTATTAAAGCCTTTTCAGTTTTGTCATTCAATATGTAAAAACTGGGCAGTACATTAAGCATGACTCTGCTCTTAGCAGAAGATTTTGGACGTTGAGCAGAAGAGCACCTCAATTCATAGCAAGGCTCGCATCTCTGAACAATGTGTACGCTACTGAAAAAGCACTAAGCAGCCCTGCTGTGCACTGTTACAGCCTATTCCTCACTGCCCTACTTTCAAGGGACTAATTATTCTCTTAAGCCTTGTTTAAGGAAGGTGAGCTTACAAGAAGGAAAATCCTTCCCTAACAGTTGGTCATGTTCCTCTTCCACAGGCCTCACCTTTTGCCTTGACTATATACTCCAAGGACAGATTTAATGGATGCATTCTCAATACAAGCATTTCCAAGGCTGCAATGAAGCGCCTTGCTACGCTGACAGATCCATGTCAACTGATTTAGAACCTTGAAGCATCCTCCTTTTAAACGGCACCTAAGGAAAAAGTGAAAACTTAAAAATCATGAGCTGTTAAAGGCACAAATGCATTATTTCAATTTCTGCTATCTCTACAAGATCCAAGGTTGAAATCCCAATGATAATAAATTATCACTGGTTTATTGAGGGGGCTTGTCTGCACATTCATTGCCTGCAGAGTCTTTGAGGAGAAGTATCTTGAGCTTTCTTGTCACAGCTCGATAAGCAGCTATTTTTCTGTGACTGTCAGGCTTTAATGTAACACATCAAGACCCTTAACTAATCCTTTGTGAAGGGAGTCTGGAGCAGCTCAGCACAACTCAAGGTGGCCCAGCTTCTCAGAAGCACTGCTTCTGGAATATTTCTCATCTCTTCCATTTGACTGGCGCGACGCACTTTGTTAAGTTCCAGTTCAGAACTGCACACACCCATCCACTTCCAGCTGAAACAAGTTGTTATTCTAAGGATTGTAGATCAGTACAACCGAACAATGGAAGCAAAACATCATAACTTCTCTGTAGACAAAGCTAGCACCAATAAAGCTCTGTGCAGAAACAGGGCCGTGGGGCCTTGCCTTCATGCAGATTTTTTAACAGCGGAGTTGAAGTCTGTTAATGCAAGAGCAGTTCTCGCACATTCGAACACACACTTATTTCTTGCGATGAGGCCAGGCCTCAGATGACCCCAAGCAGCTTCTCTGTAGTCCACGCCAAGGAAGCTGCCGAATTTAGCAAACTACGCAGATTCAGAGGAAAAAGAGGACAGGCATTTATAGCTAGTCACGTCAATCACAGGCAAGACACCCCCCCCCCCGCTCCTATCTGTCAATATATATGATATAAACCACCAGAATGGTATGCCCATTCAAAATACATTTCCGAAAAAAAAGCCTCCGCTAACACTGCTACATGGTGAGTTTTCGCTGATGGAACATGCTTCATTTTTAAGGTTAAGAGGGAAACCACCGACTTTCCCAGTCTTCACGAAGAGATGCTTCAGATTTGCAGTGTTAAATCTGCCAGAAAGCATTTCCCAGTCTGCACGTCTTTCAACCATTAGCCTAGTCAGCTTGGCTTCATTCCCCCTGCATCTGCAAGTGACTACAGCAGTGGTAGATCAGCTACAATTCCCACTGGGAGTTTACTCCTATTCCCTAACTGTTGTCAAATGACTTATTTCTCTGCGTTTCCCAACTCTGATCTTCAAGCCAAGTTCAACCCCAGAAGAAAACGCAGCTCACATGCTCGTTTATACCACAAAACCTCCGAACAGAAGACAGACCACACTGGGCGCAAGATAGGCACACAGGAAGACCTGCATTCCCTGAAACTTCTGACATGCAGACAAGCTATTAAAAGTCAACAGTATTTTGCTTCAACAGTATCGGACAGCAAGCGATCCTTCTTTGTCCACGTATTTTCATGCCCAATCACAGATACTGAGACAGAGATTTATCAGATCACAGGGCAAGAGAAGTAATGGGAAAAGAAATAAAGGATTAAATAGCTTGTATTATGTCACAACAAGTTACTGTTACCCTCAGGACTAAACCACAGACCTCCTGATGCCTAATGCACTGCTTTATTGACTCCAACACCATGTCTCCCATCTCTGGGAAACTCCTCCCGTCCCCAAAACTTCAAAGGCAATAACAGCTCTGTGTTTTCCCGGAGCAAGGCCCTCCTGACAGCCTTTATAGAAGCCCACCACCAGCACCCACCGCTGCTCATCTGACAGGACCAGCTATCCTCTGCAGCCATGGTGATTACCACGCATTGTTGTTGTGGGAAAAGGAGCCCACAATGCTACGGTTCCGTGAAAGCACGATCAACCTTTGCGAATCCAACAGACACTTAAAAGGCTCTCTGCATCACACCAATTGACTTGAAAACTACTGCTCAGTTTGGATCCGGGGTGCACACAAACCTAATGCTGAAGACACTTCCTTCTCCCAACCACCAAGCTGTTCAGTTACAGCAAAAACCAAGGAAAACCCATTTCCCTGCTAGACAAAACTCCAATTTTCATTCTGTAGTGGCACCTCGAACTCCCTCTCACATCTAAAAGCCACCAGAACAGTTTTCCTCAGTCAGAACAGCCTTGGGGGGAGGGGAGGGGGGGGAAAGGGCAGTTTCCCAACTGCTGCATCTCAAAGCTTTAAAAACCCTTGTACAACACCAGACCTGCATCAATTAAGAAAAAAAGGGGGGACACTAACAGGTTTTTTTCTTTTCCCCCACCTCCTTTTTCACCTGGTCAGGATCAAGACTATATACCAGGCATCTACATGAACTGCTTCCCAGGGAAA
Source organism: Phalacrocorax carbo (assembly GCF_963921805.1). Classification (NCBI taxonomy): domain Eukaryota; kingdom Metazoa; phylum Chordata; class Aves; order Suliformes; family Phalacrocoracidae; genus Phalacrocorax; species Phalacrocorax carbo. The sequence goes on from NC_087516.1 coordinate 82,982,498, forward strand.
TCATAGCAGAAGCGCAGCATTTTGATAGTGTCCTGCGTGAAACCAACTTCCCTTCAAGACGGGACCCAGAAGCAATACAGCAAGACTACCTGTCCAGAAGGGGCACAAAATGGCTCTATGGTCTGGGTGTTTACAGGAGCAGACGGCTTTTTCAGATATGTTTTCCACAAACCTGCACTAGTGGTACCGTGTCACAAGAACTCCAGTGACTTCAACATGTTGCTTAAAGTGCTCAGGGTTTGTCTGAACACAGATCACGCACTGCATGCTTCCATTACATCAGCTGTTATAAGGCATAAGAGACACTTGTGGCAGTTATATCATGGTATATAACCATCAGACACTTATTACTAAATCACTTGCACAGTAATAAAGATGCATACCAAAAACTGCATTTCTGAGTAGAACATAGTGAGGGTAAAAGGCTTAAGTTTCCCCCCAGAGCATCCCATTTTCTCTTTTTAATAGAATCCAATGTGGAAGTTAGCATAAAGCCTCAGTAACAACAGCCAACCTGAAATTTGCCATTTAAAGGATGATAGACCAACCCTAGGGCAGCAAAACTGCATTTTGTGGTAGTAGCAGAGTGGGTTGATGAATTGTAGGTAACAAAGCATGGCAGAAGCCTTCTCAGCCTCAGGTGAGGCATGCACCCCACTGCACCCACCAGCTCTCTCCCTGCCTTCTCTGCCACAATGTTAGGAAGGGTACAAAGCAAAACAAAGTCCAAAATACCATCAAAGATGGAAGAAACCTTGTCGTGCACTGCAAACAAAAAAAATACTGTCACACAACGCACTCCCAACCCCTCCCTGTCTGTCCCCCCTCCATGGCAGCAGACTGCCTCTTTGCTTGTGCTCAGAAAGATGAAGATCTACTTCAGAGGAAAAGGCGTGTCAGTGGCAGACATCCATCTCTCCCAGCACAGCAAGAAAGAAAAGCTGTTTGCCTCCCACTCCAGTCTGCCTGTTTTGCCCGCTATGTATAACCTATACTCCCTCCAGAACCGTTTTTTCTCCTGTAAGACAACATAAAATAAAAGCCTTGAAAAAGAATACACTGCAAAAACAAAGACCACCATTTTAGACAAACAGTATGTTCACTACCCTCAGTGAAGGAATGATGCTCAGCAGCCCCACCGCTCCTTTTCACCTAAGCTGCGTATTTCTTCCACATCATTCCTGTTAAAAAAAGGCTTCTCAGATTCTCAATTCTGATCACTCTCGCACATACTCCGACACGTGCATTTCAGGCATCGGGTCTACAGTCACCAAAGAGACACACAAATTTATTCTATCAATCGCTGTCCCTACTGAGCATAAAACACAGTGAGCAAGTGCCCTGAACTGCATAACAACGGTCGGTTTTGAAACAGAAATAGTTTTACACTGCCCACATGTTTTATTACACAAATTTGGCAGGAAATCATTCCCTTCTGTAAGAAGTTCTGGTCGGCTGTTCTTCACAATAGCAAGCAAGTGCTCTGCAAGGAAGGATGAAGCAGCAGAAGGGAACAGGGACATGTGGAGGAGGGACAGGATGAACGCACAAACAGCTACTCTGTTTGAGTCCAACTCAGAATTCCCTTCGGCATGAATGAAACACTGATGTGTGCATGGGCTTGTTCACAGCAATACAGTATCAATTTGTGTGCAGAGATGTAAAACAAAATGCAGGAATGCTGGGACAATTTCTTTCTCCCTGCAATGCAATGCGTAGCTTAGCGCACTTGCAGCTTTTCCCTTCCCGTCAAAGTGATTAGAGCATCAGGCTCCCGTACAGGGCGCAGGGGTGCAAGTATAAGATGACTCCATCCCGCTCTTCATGGTCTTAACGCAATATGCTATCCCAGGGACTAAAAAAAAATGAAAGATACCTTATGCACATCCCACAAGTCACCTTTCTGATGCTAGCGGTAGCTCCTTTAGTCAAGCCCCGTTGTGCTAAGTGACCAACAGACAAGACACGGGGACACTAACACACATTAGAAAGAAGCAAAACTACACATAGTGGCAAAAAACATATTGTTACTGGAAAGACCAAACATTTTGTTACTACAACAAAAGAAAAAAAAAAAGGAGACACAGCAGACACTGGCATTTTGTTTCCAAACTCCTCAATGTTTAAGTAGAATTGCTATTCTGTTTAGCATATGCAGGTTTCGCTACCATTCCCTCCCACCCTAACTTCCAAAGGTAGGAAACACCAAAGAGACCAGCCACGGTGCTACTGCCTCCACGTCACCATCGCAGCAGAGCCAGGAGACTGAAGAATGGCTCCTTCAGGAAAGCACTTCCAGTCAAGATCAGCAAGCAGGGTTCAACCCAAGCAAATCCAATGCTACATGCCATTCAATTGCATAGGGAACCACAGAAATCCCTTTTTTTATCCTGTGCAGCTGACAATTAGCAACTTGCTAGTATATACTGCCTCCAGAAGTTCTGGGGTCTGCATCCAGCTGAACCCATCAGGAGCAGGGAGGGGAAAGCACACGTCCTTAGAGGGATTCTGCTTTCCTTCATGTGATTATCCTGCTGAAAACTCCCTGCACCATCCCTCATCATGCAGCATAGCCAATTCCAAGTAGCATGTAGAGACTTTCATGAAGTTAGCCAAAATCAGTTTGGGAAGATATAACTAGTTAGGTCAAGAGCTTGGAAATTATTTTGAGTCATTCCAGTCTTGTTTATTGGTATTTATTCTTGTCCTGTAAATTAAATGGAGAAATAGCTACGCAACTATCCCAAAACAAGTGACCGCACCTACCAACATAAAAACTGAGCCCAACAAAAAAGTGAAATGGAACAGACTGAAACATAAGGCGGGTTTCCTTTCCTTTTTCAGAATTTACAATGGAAGCCTTTTTTTCAATAAAGGAACTGGCATGGCCTAGTTAACCAGTCTTCCCTTCCGATGAGAAGGGAGAGGATAAAGTTACAGTAGGAGACAGTCAAGTTCAGTATCCGATTAGAATTCCTATTGTTACTGCCTGGGGGACTGAGCGCAGAGGGAATTATTTCTAATCATTTCAACTCTTTTGGTTAAAATTCTGACAGGCTTGATAGCCACCGAATTCTTCCTTCAATACAAACTAGTGTTAGGCATACCTAATAAATGAATTCCAATTTTTTTTGCTCTACTTGGCACACCCAACCGAAAGCTTCTGCATACTGAACAGATTTGAACAGTTTTTCCAGACGGTAAATTAACAGACTTGTGAAAGTAGCTCAAGCATTTGACTAAATCCATATCTATCTTTTTCCCCCTCTTATCAAAAAGAGGTCCCATCAAAAAAAAAAAAAAAATCAAGGTTTAAGGACAGAGCAAAGACAGCAATTTTAAGTGGAGTCCTTCATTTTCACCCTTTGCTTTGCATGCCAGATGTAAACATCAATGTGCAAAGTTCCTTCAAACCACTACTACAATTTTGATTTCTGCTCTCCCCTTAATGCTTCTGATCACATCTGTTCCACAAAGACATTTTAGCATATTTATTCGATGTTTACGTGAACATAGCTCCGGTATTGGCTTCTCAGTAGGACAAATTGCATCATGACTCGTTTCCTCCCCTTTCCTCCCTGAGCACAAACGACATTCAGATCACAGATAAAACCCCTAGTACAAAGTTCCTTTTCCTATTACAAGACGCTTGTCCACAATGAGAGACAGGAATAACACATTTCTTCCTATAACAACATCTAAGATGTTCAAGTCCATCATCTACTAGCAGTAATGTTGCTGGTTCAAGTGCAACAGAATTGAAGAAACCCTGCAAAAACTGTGCAACACGGGAGATGGTGGTCAAAGCCACAAAGAACCACCACTATTTACGCTAGCCAGTTACCGACATCTCTTTTTCGCACGATTTCGATGCTGAGGCCGTATAATGGGTTGTTTTGAGCGTGGGTTACAGCTTTGGTGCACGTGACTTCCTATCACTCAACACAGCCAGCAAATTCCAGCATGGCAAAGATCTGAAGAGATTTCACGCACACGCAGGAAAAAAGGGACAAATACCTTTGCCACAAAAATAACCTTTCACACATTTCTACAGAAGTTTAAAGACAGGATTGGGGGGGGGGGGGGGGGATCTAAATTAATTCACCTGACTAAAACGTCTCTCTCAATTCTCTTACTGTTTTTGATTAAGTGTCTGATTTGAAGGAACAGCTTGAAAGACAGAAGACTCTGGGTTAGAAAAGGCCTTTGCAGATCACCTCATCCCACCTGCTAGTCAAGGACTTTGTTAGGTTATCCCAATTAGCAAGACACTCACTGGCACACACAGCCACTGAGTAACAGTGACCTTTTCAATAGTGGTTACCCAAGTACAAAGTTACTTACTGCCTGAAACGTTCCTCACACAATAATCGCATTTTCATATTACTGTATGAAGAACAAATGGTTACTGAAAAAGAGAAAGCAACAAAGCATATGTAACAAGAATGGTTTCCAATTGTACCATCACACTTGTAATCTCTTCCTGCCCATGAAGGAGAAACAGCTTAAGACCCAAAGAAATCACATCTACCAGCTTTTACTTCTTGTCTCACAAGGAAACCCAGATCCAGCAGCTGAAAATTAGATCCTTGCCCTGCAAAACAGCCCTAACCAGCTAACTGGAAGGGGGGAGTAACAGAAATCAAAGATAGGATTTGCTGTTCTAGAAGACTGAACGTACACACTTGTTCTAAGCTCTTTGCCTCACACACCACAGGAAAGGCTGGCAGAGGCGGCGGTGTTAGGAGGAGAGCAGTTTCAAGGGAAGGGGAATCACCTTCCCATGCTTTGTTTGAAAGCACTAGACAACGTACAGAAAAAGCCCTTGGGAGCCAGCCAGGCAGCTTCACTCTAGTTTCCACTCACCTTCGCCAAGCTGCAAAAGGAGGAGCTAGCAGGGCCTGGGTGATGCCATCACTGCTCCTCAGTCAGACTGACACCATTCTGTCAACTCCACCGAGCCAGGGGAAGAAGGCAGCAGCGCAAGGATTTTGTGCTACATAAACAGTTGCATAGTAGAACAGTAAGCTGCGCAGAGTATCTCAGCCCTCAGAAAGCCCTTCTTTTCTCCAGCTGATTCAAGGAAGGGGCAAAATAAAACATATTTCTCCTCTAAAATTTCCTAAAAACTCATATGACATTACCAGCCAAACAGAGACATGGTACAAGTTCTAGCATCCTGGTCTTCCTACTCACCTTTGCTGCACACATACACACTAGGGGGATTAGTGCCACCTCCTAAATGTAAGGTGCCTGATGGATTTTGGCCTCCTCCGTTAGTATCTTCAGCTTGCTTTCCTTCAGGCCGGTTTTCTTCCCTGAACAATGCTTCAGACAAGGCATGTTCAGCTACCTTCAGTTCCCCCTCACACAGGCAACTCCTGGAACCTAAGTTCACCTCAGAACAATTTAGTCCACACCCTGAAACAGCAACCGAAACTACTCGTTTTCCTTTAAGTTTGGGCAAACTAGGGCATGATCAGCTAGCTATTGACTAACACTAGCACACTGACCAGATGCACAAAACATAAGGTCATACCCATTCTTCAGCAGAACACACACCCCGGGAAAAAGTCAATTTCTACTTCAGACAACAGCACAACTTCACAGCACCACAGAAAGGAGGAGTGCAGCTCTTGTCGTACTTACAGAGCTCCATACTCTCCATACAGAGCACCCTTGCTCCTTTGTACCAGCCTCAACTAAACATTTTAAAGGTCATGGTGGGGGGGTGACATCACAGCATTTAAGTGGGGGTCATCTTGTTAACATTAGCTCAATATTCCTTAAGAGAAAACCCACTTAAGAAGAATCCTACTACCTTGGACGCCGTCAGGAAGACAAGCTGTTCATCACCTAGGGTTTGGGACTAGATACGGTCCAGTCTTAGTAATGATGCCTTAATGAAAGGAATACTACAGCAGTGCTCCTACTTACTTGGAAATAACACGTGAAGGAGCTGTTGCTCTGGCAGACAATGTATGAACAGCTGCAATGGATCACTAGGCAATGCTGGATCACATTAGTAGCCAATGGTGACTTCATATAGGCAAACTCTTCAAAAAGAGAGGCAAACAGGTAGAAAGTAAACAAAGCAAGATTACCAAGAAAAACTATAAGAAAACAGGGAAAGGATTAGCCTGTCTAAGAGCTGGGACATGGGAAAGCTACTAACGCCCAAAACGGAGATGCTGTAACCCCAATTTTAATCTTCTGACCAGGAGACTACAAGGTTTATCAATATTAAAAGCCTTGGCTTGCTAAAAAAAGTTGCACTGCAGAGGCCTCCCTGATGCCTGAGCATGCATTATCGACATTACTCTTCTACGCCATGTTTGCTCTTCCCTCCACTGCTATTCCATCAAGCACTCCTGTACTCAGGCAGGATAGTCTCCACTTTTGGTCCATATAAACTACATGCCACTGTCCACACCGTGGCTCAACTAGGCTACTGAAGGTGTAACAGATGATCCTTCCTTATCACCTCACTTCTTAGGGACATCAGTGGCAGCTACCTACAAAGCAATACAGGTAGGACCTTAAGGGTTATTAACATCCCTGTGACTCTAATATAAAATTGAAGCAACTTCTGCAGTTAGAAAATACTCCCACTATCACGGTAAGAAATGAAGGTTTGTACACAATGATTTTCAGTTTCAGTTCAAGGTCAGTGAAAGATGTTTACCTTAAGCTAGGAAGCTAAAGGATTATTTTAAAATTCACTTACTAAGGACACAAAGAAATTGCCACATGTGGGCCTGTGTTATACCCCAGTCCGCTTCTCTTAAGTCAAGTGCAAACAAGCTTTCAAAGAACCTGAAGGTCAGAACACATGGTTGCTTCTCTTGCAAAGTCTCAAGTCAACACAGGGAATATAAATTCACCCCTCTACTGTCATAAGCTTCTCAAGAGGTTTTCTGTGCTGTCAGTCTGAGTTCAGGACACAATACAGACCACACCCTCATCTGTCACAACAAAACATATCTCCTCTTCTCCCAACCACAAAAATGTTTCTGTTGACTAGCTCAAGCACCAAAAACACACCTATGGGTTTATGCCTCTCTGAATACCACAGCAAGGTCTCCAGTAGCATAATTTTTCCTTCACCAGCATATGCGAGCCAAAAACTGAAAAGTTATACCAACAAAAAAAACGCCTTGCTGCCAGTTAGGTCACACATCAATGAAGAAGTATGGCCAAGATAGACCTATCAGAAGAACCAAATGAGCAGAAGCTAACTGCAGATTAAACCCATGGTACTTAAATTTTCTTCAACTGTATTCCCCCACAGCACTCTCAATACTAGATTCAAGCAACGGAGCCAAGACCATGTTCCTCTTCAGCTGACAGCAGCAAAGCCAGCTCAAGTTCTGCATTAAGTACACCTTCTTTGAAGGTGGGCTACATGCATGGCAGCCAGAACGCCACATTAAATCCTCCAGGCTGACAACCATTCCTCCCTGCAGCTGTATTGAACTTGCTCAAGAGCTGTTTTAGTTTTATCCGCTGATATAAAAGTAGTAGGTGGGAAAAATTATTTCTAACAGAGTCCTGCAACTTTAGTAATGCAATAAGCAGAGACTATGCTTTCACTTCAACTTGTTTCGTCGTCTCCGCCAAATAGTAGCCTTCACCCTAGGGCAAGCTAGAATGTGTGAACTACAAACTACTTGATTACTATCTACCTTTTTAACTCAAAAGTGATTTTTTGCCCCAGCAGCACCCATGCACTTCTTGCAGTAAGGACCTCTAACACAATTTGAACCTGCCTCTATGCTAACTGAACCTAAGTGTTTTAAGCTACAACGAACTTAGAGGTGAAAACATTCTTGAAGATTTTATGAAGAGGCAAGGACTGATCCCTGCAAATTTTACTAAGGACTAGGCAGTACCAAGTCTGCCCAAAAAAACCAGAGACCATAGATTCTGCTGCCTAAGCAAGAGTTCTTCTCTCAATCTTCATGCTGCTGTCTTCAAATGAAGATCAGACACTGCTCCACAGGAAGGAAAGAAAAAAGGCCCTAAAACATGAAATAAAAACACACACTATAAACACATTGTTCAAAGTCACAACAGAAACAAGTTCTGAGAGAAACAAGTTTTACTTCTCGACCCATATTTTGAACACAAGACAATTACATTGCTTCTACTGAAGCACTAAGAAGCTATGAACAGCCTCCACTGCTACCACGGTATTTCAGAGATTGCTGCCTGAACAACAGATTCAGTCATAGTCTACTCACAACTCAACTAGATAAGCCATACTTGATCTTTAAAGATGTTTTACCTGGATACGGTCAGTCTCACAACCAGGAAAAGAATGTGTGATGAAATTACCAAAAGATAAGTCCGCATCCTACTCTGAGAAGTAAAATATAATTTAGTTCACACGTACAAACCCAAAACGCTGCTATACTGACAGAATTAATTTGCCTTTCCAAACAAGCCTATTAATAAATACCAAGTATTTTATTTATTTGACAAATTACGGAGCTGCACATGACAATTACAGTTGAAGTAAAGGAGGGAAAAGAGGAAAAAGCTTTCAGCATTCAAGGAGACAAGTACTGAAATATTTGTCTGGTGGCAGAAAGCCCAGTTGCCTTTTGGTCTTCCTACCTCACCACAGAAAGCCAGCCACACAGACTGATACTGGTATAGATGTCCTGTTCATCCACCTGTACCAGTTCCTTAAGCACACACTGAGCAATTGTATTAACATTCGGGATGCAATTACACTGAACAGTTCCAAAGTTCACAAGGAAGTTAACACCAACACAAAGTAGTTCTATTGATTTAAAACGTTAGAGCAACATAAAGAGCATCACGGAAAGCACAGTTTCGTTTAAATTTTGACAGGGGCTAACAAGGTAGCAGCTTCTTGTTACAATAAGGAATACATGCAAATGTTTTGAGGAGTCACCGGGCAACAAAATCATGGGTTTTTTTGCAAAACCAGAAAAACCACAGGTCAACAACAATGAAAAAATATATTTCCTTGAACTGTTACAGCTAATATGATCTGGAATAGAGATCTATGTCACTTTGAACCGAAGTTTCACTTCACGGTTCCTCGGCAGGGCTCTCTTCGTTCAGCCGAAATAGCGTTTTCAAGTTTCACTCACACAAGGAGGAGAAAATGCCATTTATTTCATAATGCAGGACCTACTTCTGCAGAGGAGATAAAAGCAGACTATACTTAAGGCGACTGGGAGCACAGTAACAGAAATTACACAGGCCTAAGACATACTTGGTGCAAAGAAATAGGGATGCTAGCAAAAGTAATAAAATAAAAAAATAAAAAAAGAGGAGTTATGACAGGCGCTGGTTCTGCAGAAGGGCCGAGGCTGGAGCGGTCTTACTGCAATGTCAGCCGCGGGCAGGCAGAGGGGCTCCCGAAAGCGCTGCCTGAGGGCGCAGGAGGCCTCTCACCTCGCCCCGCGGCGCTCCCACACCCGTGCAGGGGTCCCCCCCCTACGCGGGGTGCCGGCCCCCAGCCCCGCCGGGCGCCCGGCCGAGAGCGGCCCGGGGGGCCGGGGCGGGGGGAAGGCGGGCGGGCGGCCGCGGGGGCTCGGCGCTCCCGCCTAGGCCCGAGTCTGCCTCCGCTCCCAGACCCAACTCCCGCCGGGCCGCGGGGGCCCGCCTGCCCTGCGGCGGGACGCACGGAGGGAGGGAAGGACGGCGGGAGGGGCGGGCGGCCGGTGTCCCCGGCAGGCCCCGGGCTGCCCCCCGCCGCTCCCCCGGGGCTCCCCCCGCCGACCCCGCGCACCCCTTTGTTCTGCGGCCCTCTCCCGCCCCTACCTCCAGGATGTCCTCCAACACGTACGCCTCCATCGCGGCGGCCGCCGCCTCCGCCCTGCCTCACCGCCCGGCCATGCCTCACCTCCCTCCCTGCCGCCCCCCGCCGCCGCCGCCGGGACGGACGGACGGACGGACGGACGGGCTGCCGGCCGCCCGGCAGCAGCACGCTCGCCTTCCGCACCACCCCCCCGCTGTCAGCACGGGAACAGGAAATGGACTGTTCCACGCCGCGCAGGGCGGGCGCCTACCACCCCAGCGCGGGGGGGCCCGCCAGCGGCCCCGTCGGGGCTCTCCCCCTCCCCCTTCTCCTAAAGCACCTCACTATTTAGAAAACAGAAAGAAGAAATAAAGAAAATAAACCCTAACAAAACTAGCATAATGCGTTCCACCGCCCTCCCCTAGCCATTACCTCAGCGGCTGGGGCTTTTCCTCACCTTCCTCCCTGTGCCACCCACTGTTCCAGCACAACCCAGCAGAGCTCCCACCTCACACAAAAAAAAAAAAACCATCACCGGGACCCTCAAAGTGTTGCCAAGGCCTCGACCAACTCATGCACCCCAAAACTGGGCACACTGGCTGGCCCAGCTGCCGCCACCAGGTCCCCTCCCAACAGGAGCGCCATGCGGTCTCCTCAGGGCACCCCGGCCTGCTGACGGTCCCTGGGTGCTGCGAGGGCCTGACAAGCTCTTGGGGTGCACACCAGCAACGCTGGGGATGCTTTGAGGTGCATACTCATTCTGACCCCATAAAGTTCACAAATCCATTTCTCGCCGTTTTCCTTGGGCCTATTTATTGCCATCCTATCCTAACCACTCTTGATAACAAAGCACACTCCTCAAAAATGTTAAAAAACCCCCAACTCTTAGATTAAGCAGATCTAGAGCATGGCTCACAGATTTTCTGTGCTATGATCTGACTTCCCATTACAGCAAAACCTCCTAAAACCAACTAACCCACCTCAAGCGCGGCTTCTAAGACCGCCCCATCGTTCCCTCCTCCACTGCTCAAGGGAAATGCAGGGTGGCAAGAATTCCACGAACAGCCTGACTCCAGTAACAACGGTAGTGACCATGTCAAACAAGGTCTCCACACAGTAATTTTGAGAACCATCATCATCTCTACACTTCTTGGCTTCACCCAAAACAAGCAGCGATAACTTGGACCAAGAAAAATGAAGTTTTACATGCTCCTTCAAACACTAGGTGACAGTGATACTCATTCTGCACCTAGCAGGTCTGAATCAGTGAGCAAACATATCTGCAGCTCTCAAAGCAGTTAATTTTCCAGCTCAAAAAAATATAGCATAATAAATCTTGTCAACTCTACAAAAAAACTCCTCTCTCATGAACTCATTTTAGCAGTTCACAAAAGGGTCTAACGGCCAAACCAATTACAAGTCACATTTTGACTTGAATAAATGCTAATAGTAATCACTTCTTTTAATCGATATCGTCTTTTTTTAAAAAAAAAATCTCTAATTATAACAAATACTCTCATAACAGCAAAAATACTTTTACCTGGCTTCAGACTGATGACCAGGCCGACTGCTAACATGACAATGAGAATTTCTAGTTCATCAGGCTAAATTTTAGGCACAACCACGTTTTTCTGCTAACACTTCTGTCCTTTAACCTAGAGAAGTGGGAGATACATCCTGCTCACCTATCAGAAAGCCCCTCATTTTACACAAACTCCACACCCGCTCAGGCAGTCCATACTGGTTTTCCACCCTAGGGAACACCCTGATTTTACACTGTTTTTACTAGAATTCATTCAAGAAGCACCTCCTCTGTGGACTGTTTATCTTTGACACCATACAACTTGTCTTGAGCCTGTTGCTAGAATTTATTATGTCCTAAATAATTCGTGTCACAGAAGACTTTTTATGCTATTCATCAAATACCTTACTGATTTTGCCTGTTCAGGTGGTCAGGTTTCCTTTCAGAGGTACTATACTGGAAGAGTTAACTGATAAATCCAGCCATTACTATTCTGTCTGCTATTCAGCCAGATTTGGTTTGTTTGTTTAAGTTCTAGGCAATATACAAAGAAAAACCTAATGACTTATCCTTATAGATTAACTCTGAGGACAGGACAACTCTTGTCAACGTTTATCATAGACTTCAACTCACTTAGGTTTGTCTTCAGAGTATTTGCCGCAGGATCACTTCTAGTAATGCCTTCCTATCAAACGTCACTGGGCTTGTGTACCTATGGAAGCGAAAGCTCAGCAGTCTAAAGTTAGATAGTCAGGAGTATTTGTATGTGTCTTAGCTGCCTTGAGGGAAATGAATCATACAGACATCTACGTATCACAGCCCACGTTCCGTAGGAAACTGTTGTCCATGCGAAGAATCACAGGACAAAATTCCATGGTTTCTCACAACTAGTGTTTTCAAGTCAGCATTTCTAATATCCTTAGCAGCCCCTTGCAACTGATCCTGTGTACCTGCAACCTAGCACTTACACACTAATATCAGCCCCAATACAAAGCTATTCCTGCCAACTTTAAGGATTCCTTTACTTATATATATATATATTTAAAAAAAAAACATGAAGAAAACACCCCCAGAACGCAAAACAGCCATCACCTCTTACCTAACACTCGTGTCTCAAAAGACTAGCTATTGAGTCATTTGAGCATCAGAAAGGATTAACAGATACCTTGTCCCACACACACAAGCATAAAACACACAACTAAGCACTGAGAATAAGATACTTAACATATAACAAAAAAGATTTTCAAATGGGAAGATGTCATAACACAGGAACAAAAGAAGTTGCCTGTTCCACACAAAGCAAACAGAATAGCATCACCTTCTTTTCAGGAGAAGGACAAACAAGCTCACCTCAAGAGCTGAACCATTTCCCGTCCCACTTGGAAGACAACAGTTCGTTCTGTCTGCAACAACATAACGTCCTTCACAAAACCATAACCAAAAGCATAATCCAGATCTTCTCAAGTTGTCTTACACCATCAGAAACGCGACAAGGAGTCAGGTTTTACGTGTGAGCAATGAGGGCAAACAAACAACCAAACAAGCTAGATAAGCCGCTGAAGGCAAGACACCCTCAACATTTGGTTGCTTTCACACTCAAAATCCTGATACCCCAATCCCCTTCGTGCCCCTGTTGCTCCCTCACTCCTCCCCTCTCCCGGCCCACCTTCATCTGCAGCCCTTTGGTGCAATCTTAGAAGTAAGCATTCATTTGCCAAACAACATCCACTACTTCACTTAGTACTTCAAAAAAAATTTGTAGTCTGGAACACCAAATGCTAAAAACACCATTCCCAGTTCTTCAGTAAAATGTAAAGGCTATAATGCAGGCTTCCATTCCATTCCTACATGAGAAAGAGTTATCGGGGGGGGCAGGGAGGGAGGGGGAAGAAAATCCAAGCAAACAAAGAAAACCCATCTAGATACCCATGATTAATTTCTTTCATATTTTGACTGTGTGACTTTGCAAAACTTCAAGATACATTTCCTGACCTGAGCATAAAACCCAAAGGTGAACACAAATCCATTTCTTCCTGGCTTTCAAGTCCAGCTCCATAAATTACTGCAACTAGCTGTTTTTAGAAAAAAAAATTGTTATCCTTTTGAAACATCTCAACTTCTATTTGAAAGCTTGTTATCTTTGTTTTGTCTTACTCTGAAGGGCATGATCTAGTCAGTGCTCTCATCTATTACTACCCACTACTAAAAAGCAGCCGTCTGCACAAGTGGTACCTTAAATCAAAGCAGCCTTCCAAGTCATGCACATCCATCATGTTTTCTTATTACAGTCCCCTTACATTCTGTAAGCCTGAAACGCAAAAAAGCCCTTATGTTCCCCACACAGAAGGTGGGAGAGTAAACATCTGAAGTGCAGCTTGAAGAGACAAACTTAGCACGACACTGCTTAAAACCAGGGGAAAGTGAGTCCTATTTCAAGCTATGCTGAAGCGTGTTATACCAAAGGGAATCCCGAGATAGCATTCTGTGAAAGCCAAAGCCAGGGCTGAGTTACAAATGGAGGTTGGTTTACTCTCCGCTGTGTTTCCCATACAGCACTGCTAACTACAATTAAGTGAAAAGCAAATGATTTGACCAAAGTGAGAATAAAAGCATCTGCAAGAACACAGTTGTTCGTGCAGGGGGAATTACACAACGGAGCTATAAATGCTCAAGTGCTAGACAGCGGAGAGTTTTTTAAAAGATTCTTAGTTTCATCTTCCAGTACCACACAGGCCACCACGAATTTTGAACTAGCATCGCTCAGATTACGTCACCCTGAAACACGAGCATTTTATCAATTGATCCGAGACAGATTCTGGCACCCAGAAACGCAGGCATTCGAACAACCGATCAGACAATTCCCACTCTTATATCACAAAAGCACATTGTTATCTATTTACAACCGATCAAGCAGTACTGGTCACCAACCGCCCCAAAGCATATAAACACACTTTTTTGTGTGTTTTCAGAGTCACAGAGCTCAGTGTCAAGGTTGGGTTATTTAAACTGTGTCCCACGCGATGCTAACACCTTACTCAGCAGAACCATGAGGTGCATTCATTACTAAAAAACCAAATCATTCTGAGATGGAAAAATAAGAGTTGGAAAGAGCCCCTTCAACACAGTACAAACTCATCTCTCAGTCATCCCCTTTAGCATGGCTTTCCCAAGTATTTCTCCTTCCAGCAGTAGGTACAGTCCTAACAAGGTGACTTCAGATAGAAGCAAAAAGTGCCTGAGACCGTTAAGACCAAAATGCAAGGGGGGTTTCCAGCCAAAATTTTGCGACATTCCCATTTTCTGCTAAGTGCAGAGCGCCGAGAGGCAAAAGCCCCACCACTGTCACATGAAACACCTTGCAAGCTGAGGCATATATCACAAACAACATGTACTTGAACGTTTTGACTATGACAGCATACGTTTGCAAAGAGAAGCCTGTCATATCATATGGATTAGAAATGCCCATGACATCAGAAAATTAATCCACAAAGGGGAAAATTCCATCATTAAAACTTTCAGATGACCAAGTTTCCTCCTAACACAAAACAAAAAAAACATCATAAGATACATGAGCACTCACTTATATCCTAGAGAAACATTCAGTGTGCAAGTAGATGTGCAGATCACTTTTTCGAAGGCTGCTTCAAACTTGTGGTTGAAAGACTACGTGGGTCAGAAGCACACCCAAGTTACAAGCAGTAAAGCAGTGAATATGGAGGTGTAGTACGTCAGAAAGCAACCCGTTATAGATTCTGTCCCGAGCTTTATCATTAGTACTGGGAGACTGCTCCTTTTACTGCCCAAGGGGAGAGCAAAAAACATGTTTAAGACACGAAATCACCTACAGAATAATCAACAACAACAAAAAAATCAGTCACATGCCATGACAAGTCATCACACACTGAAGGGGTGATTTTTTGTAGTCTGCACTTCCTTTATTCTGTTTTAAAGGCTGCAGAAGTGGATGACCAAACCAGCACTTCAAACGCAACCACCTCATAAAAATCTAGGAAGCCAGTCTCCCTCTAAAACAGATGCAGTTACTGAAGCTATTCTGTTTTCAAGAATATGCAGTCATCAAAATTATCGTAAAGATAGCACAGGGAAAAGACAAAAAATAAAAAGCAAGAACCCTAACTTAATTGGGCAACACACTAACAAGTAAACAAGTCAAAATGACACGCTACAATTATCTACCACCTAATGTACATCTCCTTCTGCTAATACTAGCTTTCAGCTCTGTGTTGGGCCCATTTCTTCCTTTTTTAGAAAGTCATGATACTCCTACCCACATTCATTTTGCTGGACCGAGCCAAGTTTCTCCTATCTGCTCTGAGAGTAAAAACGCAGTTTTTCAAAACCCTCTACAACCAAGTCAGAACTGAATGTTTCTGCAAACCGACAGGGTACGCACCACATCAGTTCACTGCCTCGGAAAACTGCAGTAGTATTTATCAACCTTCATCACGAACTACATCCCCACCTGTGCATATACCTTTCATCACTCCATCATATCAGTAGCTAGCTCATATAGCCACTAAGACACTACACATGCTCTTCTCAGGTACTTCTTATACCATCAGGGTTTTGGGGTGGTTGTTTTTTTGAAGAAAAATCTCATTATACTGCAAAAGTATGACCTCATCTTTTCAGTAGTTTGCATCACTTATCACTTGGTGCATTTTGTTAAGTCCCTTAGTTCTATGTGTACACACACACAAAAATATCTTTAAACCTACCATTTCAGCTTCTCTCTCCAGACAGATTCGTCAAACCCCTACTCTTGATTCCCAGTGGTTAGCGATTACATGAAATCAAGTCAGTCCAAAACCGGACCTCAGGAACCGTCTCCAGTCATGACCCCCACCTGTTTTTTCTATTTTCACATAGTAAACTGTTTTCTTTTTCTTCACTTCTTACAGCAATCACACCCCCGCAGTTGTCAACCTGACTAGATTTCCGACATCCTTCAGGTAGGTGCTTTAGTGAATTTCAAAGCAAAGAAATCTACTTTTTCCCTTTCCCTCTTCCTGAACATTCCAGACTTTTCTGCCAAAAACTGCAGAGGAGCATTCACTGAGTTTTACCATCACAACATGATCCTTGCTGCCCATCCTTACTATCACACCACCCTTGTTGCAGCTCCCTTACCTCCCACAGATAAGGAAACTTACAGAACAAAAATATGTGGATTCATTACCCAACAACTATGTAACAACTTTTTTTGACTGTCCAAGACTATTTCCCACTCAAAAACTAAGCTTTCTCCCAAGACTGAGCTTTCATTTCCATCCAGCATATTCTTCAGTTGGCCTAGGGCAGCAGCAAGGCACTCAAGAGCCTTCTGCCGCATTCAGTGTTTTCTGTTCATTTAGCGTTACTCATTTTGGTAAGCGTACAAAACTGGAGAAATTCTACTCCTCAAGGGGCCTTAACATGGTATTTCTGAGACCTAGGTTTTCCAGAGCTCCAAGGAAACTACTGTCTTTGAAAGGCGTCTGTACTCAACTACCTCTGAAAGCGCCAAGACAAACGCATTCTGAGCTTCTTATGTCAATTTAAACCTCTGCATAAAACTAAAAAGGTCTGAAGACTGACTGCTGACAGCAGACTCAGATGTTCATGACCTGTCTGATAGAATAACACTGCCCGATTCCCTCCACACAACCCTCCTCAGAACTGTTCTCCCTTAACAGAAGGACCACACCAGCCACATATACTTGGCAGCTTGCGTGAGCTATCAGGTTCTGGTGGCATCAGAGATGACGACACCTCCATATGCACAGAACCCTTTTCCAGTATGTATATTATCTTCTCTCAGCAAGAGCTGGGGGATGTCAGCATTCAGGTTGCATTACCAATTCATAGAAGATTTCTCATTTGAGGGTCAGTAAAAAAGGCAATCACTTCCACAAGTGAAATAATTTAGTAACATAATGCCAGGAAACTAAGGAGTCACCAACAGCACACGGAAGCTCCAAGCAAAAGCATTCAGCTTAGAGCACTTTTTCCAGGCACTGAAAGACAAGGGATGTCAAAAGCTAGCTCGGACTGAAGTGAGATTGCAACACTCAAGTCAAGAGTCCTAAACTAACAGTCTTAAATTCTATTAGCAACCTCTTATTCTCACACCATCAAACTCTAAGCAGAAGGTAGATGCACAACATAAAAATATTCCTGAGATAAGTCTTCATCTATGCCTAAATGAACCTGACATCTCAAGGGAGTTTTATAGCGCTGCAAATATGCAGCATTCTGGCACAGAGTGAGAGAAACCCTTCTAATCAGCAGAAAGCCTTTTTCCCCAGCAAGGGCTTACCTCAGCCCTATTATTTTGGATTTCAATTCGGTAAGGCAAATCTAAGCACGGAAAAAGAAGGAAAGAAAATATCTTGACTCATCCGTAGCACTGCCCTGAAGATGAACTGAGCTGGAACACCATTAAAAAGCAAATGTGTCAACATACATTGCTGCGGTTCTGCCTTCGCTTTTGTCCAGCACGTTTTCTATTTTCTTAGAGGAGCCCCGACGGTTTTGCTCTGGAGGAACTGCCCAGTGCAAACTCAAGCAAAACTGACACAAAGGTGCAGAAGTGAGACCAAGTTCCATAGCATTACACAGGCATTTTAAAAGTGTTTTTCACCAGAAGCGTAAAATTACTGGCACAAATTTTTGTCTAAGGGGAGCTTTTTGTAACAAAACTCCCTTTAAGTTCTCCGCTTTAAGTAGTCCATGTTTTCACCGAGTAATACTTGTTCCAAGCCTTTAGTCCAAAAACTTTCAATTTACTAAACACAACTAAGATGGGCAACACGTTCAGAAAATACAACATTTTGGGACAGGGAGGATCCTTCTCCAAACACATTCAAATACATTCCTTTCTCATTCCGCACATGAAATATTGGTGACAGGAAAGCAATGTATAACGGAAGTGGCATTTGAATAGCCTCTAAACAGTAATAATTTCTCACATGTAGGAGTCACATACAGTCCAACAACATTCATGCTAACACCTCTTGAATTCTAACAGAGGTACTAATCCAAGATATCTTCACAGCAGTGTGTAAATTTGAGTACAAGCTCAAAACAATATATCCTCATTTAACATACGCTCTAGCCGTGCACTCTGTTTGATATAAAGATGCCAGCTTCGGGAGAAGCTGCCCTTTATTTTCAGCCGGTTAATATTGGTATGCGAGCTCCCAGATTTAGACACTCTCTCTTATACGTGCTGTAACACAATAAGTTTTTGGCAATTTTGGCTAGGCACTCGTAGAACACAATGAACAAATAATAATGCAAGACTCGGTGACCATAAAAAGGACTGCAAGCAACATGCAGGAGGCTAGTTCCTTACCTCCAGTTCTTCAGTCATTAAGCTTATAGGAATATCCACTGGAACTTGTCTAATGTTTTACATCTAAGCACTTTTTGCAGGTAACAGCCGTAAGCCACTGGAAGCTCTTGAATACTTAAGTGCAAATACATTCCCCTCAAAGAGTTAGGAAACCTTTTGCCAGAAAAAGCCACTTTCTAGAATGAAGTCTCTCCTTTTTAGAGTGGCCTAGTCCATCATTTTCTTCTATCCATAATAATCCAGTTAAGCAAACACCGATATAAAGTATTTCCGTGTCAAATTCTAATTCAGGATCTGCTGGGTTGGGATGTCCCCGACTCCTTTCTCCCAGCTGGGACCCAGACAGTTGTTTCAACAGCTCTGCATTCAGGTAGGCTGTTCGAAATTAATTTGGACTTGGTTAATACCAGGTTTTGAGACCTTTCCTAACTGTCACGGAAACAAGCAGGACCAATAACAACGTAGTCGATGTTTCGTTCTTTGACAAAGCTCTCAAAATCCAGAGTTACTTAGCTGGCATCTTCAAGTTCATGGACTAAACCAGCTACAAAACCTACTCTGTTCATTGACAGCAACACCATGCCTGCAATTTAACAGAGCAAACTGGTTGAAAAGGCTGAAGAGGGGAAAATATGTAAATTCAATAAAAACAATGAGAGACTTCTGTGTTCTCTACGCTCTTTCAACATGGTTGTTGACTTCTTGTTTCATCTGAAGTCACTTGGAAGATCAAGTCAGACTGGGGACCACACACCAGAACTCACAGCATTTATCATCAGTACACTTGAGCCAGCTGCCAGACTGAAATACTTGTAGCTGAACACTGCTTGTTCACTCAACACCTCATTTTCCCCACCTCTTCTTTGCTGTGTCTCCAGGAATTAAATCACAGGTTCAGTTTATCTGAGATTGCCAAAAGAAATATACAACAATTAACTTGCAAACATCTGCACTTCTCAGTTCAAGATGCACTCACAATAAGAGCTGATTTTAGCCCAAGACTAACCCTAAAGGCTTGCAAGAGTCCAAAATCTAAAAAAATCTTCAGCAGTCTTCAACAGCATCGCTGGACAACTCACCACCCTGACCCTGACAGCTGAGGTCCCCTTTCAATCCAACATATGTGCACCCCCCTCCCCATAGCAGAACCTCTCCCCCTCCGCTGGCATTTAAATTGAATCATACACACCGAGCCTAAAGGAATTATTTTCCAGTAACAAAATTTAATAAATGCATGGGAATATCACAAAAAGTTAAAAAAAAATAATTTAATTATATCCCAGACTATGCACACAATATTTTTGTTATAAAATCGATTGCTCAAATGATTTCTATTAACAAGTACTCCAATGGTTTAGAAAGACTGCGTACTCTGCAATACCCATCTCTGGATGACAGTAAAAGAAACCAAGGAAGACATCCACCTTCCTTGAAAACATTTTGGGTTTTTTTTTTAATGTAAAAATAGGGGGCTTTTAATTAAAGTTCATGGAGCGTACTACTACTAACCTTATTTCAAGTCTAATTCACTCAAGCAAGTGCTTTCTAGGTGGCACTACTTCACACACTTCAAAGCCAGTACTGTTGATAGTTATCGAAAGCCAAGAGATTTGCAACCTTGTGGAGGTTTTGGCCATACACTGACATAACCAAGCAATGCTGGGACAGAACAGCACCCAACAGGTCCAAAGCAGGGGAGGAATTAACATCGACATCAATTTCACAACAAACCCTGCACTCGGCAGAGCTGTTTTGTCAATGCTCAGCTAAAGAGGCTACACCAAGTCCACAGAGACGAACAAGGCACATCCTGAGCTGATACAACACACGTCCATTCCAGGCTCCGAAGAAAAACCAACCAAAGAAAATAATGCACACGGCTTTCTCCCCCTTCCCCCCCGTACCCACGTTACCACTGTTCAGACAGACCGCAGTCCAGCGCCCTGCTACGGAGATAGCTGGCCAAACAGAAGCGGTGAAAGGGCACAGCTGGGAATAGCTCAGAGGGAGAGATTCCCCCTGTCGCGGCAGAGGTAAGATCAACTCATCACATTACGCCATCTCATATCCTAAATATTTTTGCAGAACCCAGCTCTGGAGCACCTACTAGCACACTCTAAAAACCCACCTCAACTCGAAGACACAAGTACACTTTCCCAACCCAGCCACACAATTACATTTAGAGTGGTTTTACAGAGAAGTTGTGTAGAAGCATAAACGTTTCCCCCGCGTGCACGCTTTAGCGAAGACCTTCTTCAAAGTTTAGCACATAAAAGTTTGCCACTATATTTATGACTGCGGAGATCCTTTATCAAGCTGATGCTTCACAAAAATACCAGCATGCTGTTATGCCAACTTTCACTTCTGTTCATGACTGAGATGGACAGAAGGCATATGTTCATCTATCTAGCAGACTGCTACGTTCAAAGTGCTCTTTTCCGTTAAACTAGCTGGGCTATTTGTATTACGATTACCACACTGATCACATTTGTGCCTTGTGACCATTTTAGGGTAGCCAGTGGACGAAAAGACTCCTTTGCTGCACTGCGCTACATGACACCAGAGCGGCGACGGCGACGCTCACAAGTGCAGCAACATTTTAAGAAAATACTGCTTCATTCCTCTCTCTCCCTATCCTTGATATGCTGCTCTCAAGAACCTTAACAAATAACAGAGAGTAACCAAGTCAGTGCTGATTTTATCTCAAGAAGCTTTCAAGTTTTAAAGCTGCAAACAAAAAAACCCCCGACTTTCTGCACTATTTATCTCTCCAGGACTGTACCAGCCACTTTCAAATGGAAGATCCAAAGGAAGTGTCAAGAGGGCCACTTAGCCCCTTAATACAAAAATTGTCACAGATCTGTACCATTCTTAAAAATTCGAGTCCTCAAAGGCAACGCAAGTGTTATTTTGACAGGCGTTTCAATGAACAGTTCCACTAAAAAAGGCACTCCTTGTCCCTCCTCCCTGCCCAAGTTCCTGGCTCTTCGCTGTGTCAGCACAAGCTCTCGTGCGACTGCCTGACAAACTGGATCAAGGAACTGATCAACTGTAAACATGCTTTTTCTGTTGCTGAGTTTTTTTCAACAAGATAATTTCCCGAGAGGCTGGGAGGAGCAATGAATGCCTTTTTTTCCTTTTTTTCTCTGGCAGCAGCGTGCTCACTGCAACCTTCCTGCAAGCCCAATTCCCCCGACTTCGATGGGATTAGTACCCACGCTGACACAGGGGCTGAACAACACTGAGCGCTTGAGGAGAAAAAACTATGTCACATCATGACTTGAAATATTAAACTTCATTAAAGCATTGTTCACCATTCTGTGGAGGAGAGCAATTCACACCTGCAGAACAGCGTAAAAAGGAAAATTCCACTGGCAAAGCATTTCAGGACAAGATGGAACAAAAGGAAAGAAATACCTCAACTTTTTAAACAGCAAAGCTCAGGGACAGGAAAACATGTGAGTCACCAGATACCTGCCAGATACAGATGTACTAGGAACAACCAGCTTCTCGTGTTTAGTCCTATTCCTGCTCGCGGAACGAACTGGGAGGACAAAAACAACCTTCCTCCTATCATCTCTGAATCACTCCCTGCCCTAGAGAGGCTTCAGATGTTCCCCTTCTGCTGAGGCTGCAATCCACAACACAGTTCCTGCGAAGGGCAGACGTACAGGCTAAAAACAACCATTCCTTTTTCATTAGGGCAAGGGGAAACAAACCTGAGCTCAAAGATGAGGCAGCCTCCTTAGCAGTAGAAAGAAGTTATATTACTGTGTGAAAGATGCCTTTAATTTTAACCTAAAACAAAAAACCAACCAATCCAGACACTTAACTTTTTGACTCTTTCTAAGTGAACTTGAAGAGGACAAAGGCCAAAACCCCAAACTGATATTCTAAATAATGACATTTCATCATACTTTTAATATTCCGAACTTCTTCCTAGCATCTCAACAGCTGCGTACGTGGACATGTTATACATTTTTAATGATTAACACCAAAAAGACCTAGGATATCGGGACAGTGCAGGGAAAAAAAAACTAAAATCAAGGTTTATTTCAGGTCATTTCCTAGGATACACCATTATACTCCTAAGACTTGAGGATTCAGCTAAAATACAGCAGAGGAAAAACACCTGCACATCAAACTACCAGTGATTTGTATTTCTCAAAAACGGCTCTGGGTAACGCAAACAAAATCACCATAATTACAACACTGAGCCTAAAAGAAAGTACTGCAAGCACAAACAAATATATATTAAGGACATACTTGGTTCTGTGGCCGATTTTTAGCCTGGTATACAACTATTACCTAATGTGAAAACAAGGTGACACAACAGCTAAATAATACCTCCACATGGCTTGATCTGTTCACGTTACTTATGAGCTTAGGACTGCACGTAGTGGGGTAAAAAACGTGGCTGAAAAACACCTCGAACACTGATATAACCTCTCTGAGTACCGATTAACGCAAAGAAGTAACTGCTTAGTGGAAACAGAAAGGAAATGCTGCCCTTCATTGGTCAAGCTTGGTTGTTTGTTTTTTTTCAAATATTCCTGTTGACGCCGCACAATGACTGCATAGAGGTCACCAGAATTCACACACTAACACCAAGACATGTTTGCATTCACTGGTAAGGCTAACCGCACATTAAGGAAGACTTCTTTTTTTCCCCCCCTAAGTACATGCGTCACTTTAATGACCTGATCCAAACCCTTTGCTAGAGTTAAGTCCTTCCCCACCCACACAATTACTATTCTTTCTCGAAACATCAGAAGTTCTTGACTTAACCAAAAAGTCCGACGTAGGTACAGAAGCTCTACAGATACAGCACATCTTCAGGATGTTATTTCAACTTGGTCACCTAAAATGCCGCACCAGCAAGTAACCAAAAGCACATCACCACTTCTGAAAAAACGCAGGTTGCCTACCAAGGCAACCATAGATTCTGCCTCAAATAGTCTAAAAAACTAATATCAAATTCGTGCAATTCTTTTCCCCTCAACGCTAACGGGGCTTGTTTTTTTCACCTCAGAAACAAAGCCTTCTTACTTATCTTGGATCCACAGCATTGATTTTTCAATTCCTAAATCCCATTTCCAAATCAGCTATATCCTACATAAGCACAAATAGTTTTGTTTTGAAAACACAGAGAGAGGAAAAAAAAAACCCCAAACATACATAATTCCATTTACCTTTAAAACTGACAGAAGAGGAAATGCTCTCGGCTAAACCTCTTCCAGAAAAATCAGTCTCTTTAAAGAGCTAAATTACTAGCATGAAGTATGGGGTGCTTAGCTCCAGCCTGCACGCAGCAGTTATGTTTGTAAGGACATTTCCTGCAGAAGTACCTGAGTAAGTTAACAAATTCACGTGGTGCCACCAATACCTAACTCCACCGTCTGCAGTGGTCATTTTACGCAGGGGCTTCTTTTTAAACCCAGATATTCAGTAATAACTTCAATTACATAGAGCAGACAAATGTTTAGGATTTTTTTTTTTCAAAATATGCTCTCAGTCTCACCAGACGCCACTTATCGGCTCTGTATAATGCACATGAAGATACTACGCTTAACCTTTGCTTACCACCTCAGCCAGTCAACAGGACGCTCGATCTCCTAACTAGCATATGAATTCTAGTCACGTAACTCCCTTAGATAAGGGGGCATATGCTAGTCATCATCCATAGGGTGACGCGAGGAATGACTGAATGGTGGTTAGCAGGGAGTGGCGAAGCCAGCCAAATCATCATTCCATCTTTCCAAGCTGATTTGGCTGGAACATAACCTAGGGAACAACAAGGAAGGGATGTTAAATGTTTTTGGCTAATGCTTCTTGGGGTCAGCTATGGCAAATTTCACTATTGTGGAACTTGGTTGCGGGATTCACTTACCAACAGCCCTGTCATCTCATGGATTTTTCAAAAACATCCTTTACATGCTTCCAGGCAATCTCCAATTCTAATCACCTTCAGAGACAATTAATGGATGCTAACTCCTAACAGTTACATTACATCATACTTAACATATCCCTCCCCCAAAATAAAACAAAAATAGCACCCATAACGCCAACCCTGTTAAAATATTTTCTCTAGGAGCAGGCTTTGTGTTGGGAGTACGGGCCATAAAGGTGAGAATTGGCCTTTCTCAAGTGGCACGATACGGTTCTTCCTAGAGATGGAGAAGTGGTCTGCCGCGGTCCCTGCTGTGGTTCACCTGCTTTTTCAGTCACATCAATTCAACTGATATGAGGTCACTATTGCTATGCTGAACTATACACTGGAGTAACTATACTGACGAGGAAAATGCCAAAGTCACCTCAGGTCTTACGCAAGTTCGGCTTTTCTCGTAAGAGATGTCAGTATTATTTCTTCTTTTGTACGGAAGAAACAAAGCAGTACAGCCAAAAAGCTGTCAAAGACGACAGATGGAAAAGAATTACAGCATTAAAGGCGGCACCAGAATACCAGACTGAACTGTACGTCAGGATGCCACACACTAACAAGGACAGAGCCCGGTTGGTTGCATGTTCCATCCCATATTTGAAGATGCGAGGAGATGAAAGTCATGGTATAAAGAGTATGTATCATATGATGGTCAAGCGAGACATACTGGCTCTTCAGCAGCCCTACGAACCCAAGGGCCTTATTCCAGGATTCTAATTCAGACAGCTGGGATTTAAGAAAAAAAAGAAATTACAAAATAAATTCTGTGTTTCAAATCAACAGCTTATTTCAACACTTAAGCTGTTCAAGCCTTTTACAATTTAAATATTACAACCGTGTGCCTGTGACGCCCTTGAAATCACACCAGTAAGCCCAAGTTTTCGGATTAACCCCTTACATCTGAAGCTCAAGAAGTTAAGAGCAGCTTCTTTGGCAGGAAGAACTTTTAGAGGACCAGTGGTGTTTTCTTGTTTTATTTACTTCATCTTACTAGTTCAGTTAAGTGATTAATTCAATTGCAGCTGAAAAAACAAAAATGAACTTTGAATTACAGCAGCTATGAGGCGCAAGTAAAAACAAGAACACTTAAGAAACAGCCAAACCATCTCAGTAAACATCCTTTGCATAGAGCAGCACTTTCAGGTACAGCAAACGTTACTGAGGATTACATTTAGAAAGCTAATTTGTACATCGTATGAGAGTCCAGTAACAAACGATACCACTCAGAGGAAAATGAAAGAGAGCAAATAACACTCAAATCCAAGACTGATCCACATCTAATCGTCACGAGACTTTGCTCTCACAGACAAAACTGACCTTACAAACTCTTGAAACAGATACGATATTAGGGAAAGCAATTATAAACTTCACTGCCAGCAGCAAACACCCTCTAAGTTCAAAGACTTGAAATAAGCTTGTAAACAGTTTTTATTATACAATTAAACCTGTGTTTAGTAAGAGAAGCCCTAATGCACTCTGGACATCAGACTTTTCAGTAGCAACTTGCCACTAGGACCTGGACATTTTTTGCACTATTTCACTATTTATCGAAGGCAAATGTTTAACAAAATCAGTACATAGCAAAACCCTTTCAAGAAACCTGCATATTTATGCTTTTTTATCCAAGGCCGTTCAAGAGGAATGGCTAAACTATGTTTTCATTAAAAAAAAAGCAAATAATAAAGTTCCCAAACAATATTAATGTTCCCAAGCTTTGCATTATACAACACCTTTCATTTGTCTGACATCCTCCCTCTGCCTTTTTTTGCCTTGGTTTGGTTTTTTTTTTGACTCACGTCCTGAAAATCGTTCTTTTAGGCAGCTGAGAAGACAGACCTTTGACTTGCCATAAGGCACAAATTGGACGGGCAGTTGTCTTCGTATTTGTCTCGCATATTTACATATCAATAATAAGCCATGCTAAGCGGAGGTGGAGGGTACACTGTACAAAGCCCCACTAAAAAGCAAAAACACCTTCCCGTTAGGGATGCAATGAATAGACTGACCCAAGAGCTCAGCCTTCTTCAGTGACACTCCTCACAGAAATCCGCTCGAGAACAGAGGTGTACCTTGGTCTCACCCTTAAACATCTAACACGCCAACCAATTACATTTTCCATGTGTCACTGCAACTATCCAATTTTTGCCTGACTGCACACTCCCTGTGAGTTATCGATCAACGGGGCACCGCAGTCCTATTTACCAACAGTACAGCTCCTTAAACAGCTTAAGAAGCTACCTCTATGAAAACAGAACCCTTTTGCTGGTACCTGATTGTCCATAAACTAAGACCAGAACTCTGCCAAGAAGCATGCAAGCTGACCTCCCCCAGTGCGTAATTTCTACTCTCGTTTTTCTCTTTCTTTAAAATGCCTTTTCCTGGGCGCTGAAAAGAGTTGCCATTTTTTTATTAACTGGCGGCCAGGGAAAAGGCCATTTGCCATTGACAGTACTGGACCATGCTACCTAGAACCTTGAGGTTTGGCAAGCAGCGATTTGCTGCAATTTCAAAAAGAAACCTTGGAGGTTGCCATGAGCATTGTAGTAGGAGCTCATTAAGTTGTTGGTATGAAATTCCAGATCGACTTCTCCCAGAGCTCTACCCAGTGCCTATGCTTCCACACTCAGATCTAACAGAGTTTAGAAGCAGACTGAGATGAAAACATCCGATTACAACTTTTTATTCCATTCCATCAGCTCAGCAACAACTGAGCCAAACAATGGCTTCCTGCTCCTGGGGTTTTTATGATTTAGTATCTGCCAGGTTTCCGATTGTAACTCCTTTGACTTGTTGCTACTGTACTCCTGAATTTTAGAAGCGGTCTCATTAGTAGTCAAATCTTGAAGTACTTTGCTTCAGAGACTAGAGAAGCCTTAATGTAATGTAATGTAATGAAGGTCAAAAAATAGCCTAAGACACACTGTCTTAAGTTTACAGAGATAATGAACTGAATGGCTGGGAGGGAACACCATCTTATGCAGTGTTTCCACAATAGTTTCCATTTACAGCAAAACCATAAACTTAGATTTCTTTGTGTTCTTCCTTCCAGACTGCCAGTGGTCAGAAGACCACAGTCCAACTGCTGAGAACTACATAAGCTTTGCACATCTCAAGTAGGTCTGAACTGAGAAAAAAAAATTTAAACCCAAACCAAATAAAAATTCCTCAGTGGAAACAAACCCCCTTTTTTTAAAAAAAAAAAAAAAAAAAGGCTTCTAAAAGGCAAAATTAAACATCAGGTTGCTTTCAGACAAGGAAAACTCCCTTTTGCTGAGAACACTCAAAACACATTGCCTCCCCAGGAGCTGCTGGGAACTACTTTGAAGTTAGATCCTCTGCTCCATTAATCAGGCCATCCGCATGTTCACATTCCTAAAAACTATGATTTCAGCTGCGCATATTCTACAAGCTGGACCATTTCATCCTCAAGTCAGCGGGAGACAGACTAAAGCGTTTTTTTGCAAGCAACCTGAACGATCAAGAAAAAGAATTACTATAAATAAAGCTAATATATGACAAAATTCATGGTATCCTGAACTTAAACTCAGTATTATTAACTTGTTTATCGCACACTCACTTAACCCTGCTTAATATTTAATCCCAGACCACCCAGAATGGGAACACCTTCACTTACTATGATTACAATGAGAACATCAGGGAAGCTTCCAGATACCAAAACTGCCTTGACAGCTTCTGGTACCTACAGCACATGTCATTCTGTCAGAAAAAAACGTGAAGCATTCTTCCGCTGCCTCATGATACTTTAATGATCATTTGCTTTTTTAATCTCTCTGCAGGTCTCAAAGGATATTAAATAGGAACCTACGGCTGCATGAGGCACAGCATGCAAGCTAAGGCTCACCTCACCTTACACTACACGTGTTCCTCGGTGGTCTCTGCCCTTCTCATCACTCTATGCCATCTGATAGCTATCAGTTTAAGGAGGCTTTTAGAAAGATGGCTACGGACCGCAAAATAAACCTGCCTATGATTCTGCCATCAAGTCTCCTTTCACACAAATTCTGCTGAAGGTTGCCATCACGTGCAGCTCATCTCAACGCTCAGCTATCAACCGATACATCTGCTAAGTCATGAAGGGCCTTCACCCCTTCGCCACACACCACCAGAGCGAAGCTCAACCAACTGTGGTGAAGGTTACTCTTCAAGCACCTGTAGGACTGCTAGGTAGCACAGTTCAGCATACAACTGCAGCTGCCTAGCTTGCAAGTTTTACATCTCAAAGACTTCTACCTACAAGAAGATGCTTGCTTTCCTAAAAATACACATTATTGAAACAAAATGCCAGGTATAATAACTCATTAATCGAGACACACTTAGTGTGCAATTTATCTCACATTAGTTGTACAAAATGCTTCTTGTATCAACTCCTGCAGAAATGCAGAGTGCTTCTTAACCATGAAAAAGTCTATCACCGTCTTACCCCAGCCCTTCCTTCAACATATCAGACTCTTCCTTCCCTTTCTTCCTGCTCATTTTATTTTCTAGCACAAAAGTAGATACACCACTTAAAAGCCAAACTGCTTAGAAATCAAGTTCAAAGAAAAGCTTACACACTTCAAGCAGACTTTTTTTGAGGACGCTATTCAAAAAAAAGTGGAAGTGAACATTCAGCTTACAAGGTTACAGAATTAAAACTACTCAGCAAAGGAACTCTGTGAGACTGCATATGCAAATAAGAAACGGGCTTCAAGTCTTGCTTGGCCTTCTCCAGCGATACCTACCTGAAAAACCCAACGTTAATCGAGAGCAAGTTCGTAACGCTTCCCTGTGCATGTTTCAGCATTACATTGGAACTGTGGCTGCTGTCAGGTTCAGAGAAGGCGGAGGATGACAGCAAAACGCCCCGGGCTCTAAGGAAGCCTTGGCATTAGCTGCACTCTCACCTGCTTCTCTTCAAGATGATCTATTCCCACGGTGGGGAGCGCACACCGCTTCCTAGCCAGGCACCCGGAGCCCAGGCCTGCCTAAAAGCCTCAGCACGGGCATCCTGCAGCGTGCCCGCCGCCACGCTCTCCAGCGAGAGCCATCCCAATCGCGCCACGGCACGTGTAGACGCAAAACGCGGCGTCGAGGAGCACCTGCAACACGCCTCGGGCCCTTCCCTTCCCCAGCGCCCGAAACGGGGGAGCGCGGCCGCCGCCGGCGCAGGCTCCCGGGGAGCCCCCGGGACATCCCCTCCACCCAGCCCCGGGGCACACCGGCGCCGCCGCCCCCGCCCCCCTCCCGGGCACCGCCGGCTCCCCCGCGGCGGGAGGTGCACGGGGGGCTCCGGTGTGGGTCCCCCCGCCCCGGTCCCGGTCCCGCCCCCGGGCGGCGCGGTGCTGCCCCCTTCCTGCCTCTGCGGCAGGGCCCCGCGGGAGGCGGGGGCGGCGGCGGCGAGGAATTATGAAACCGGATCAGTAGGGCAACCCCCGGGCCGCCCCCCCGCCGCCCCCGCCCCGGACATCGCCCCCCTCCCGCCCCCCACCCCCGGGGACCCCGCTCACCCCCGCCGTACCTCGGACACCTCCTCTTCTTCCTCTTCCTCGTCGTCTTCCTCCTCCTCCTCCTCCTCGCTGCCGTTGTTGCTGCTCTCGCTGCCGCCGCCGCCGCTCTCGCTGCTGCTGGCCGGCCTGCCCGCCCGCCCGCTCCGCTTGGCCTTCGCCGGCGCCGTCGCTTTCTTCTTCAGCAGCAGGTCGCACACCCGCACCAACCCCCGCGGCGCCGCCGCCGCCGCCGCCCCGGGTGAGGTGGGTGAGGTGCCGCCGCCGCCGCCGCTGCTGCTCAGCCCCTCCGGGGGACCGGGCCCCGCCGCGGCGCTCCCGCCGTCCCCGCCTCCCTCCGCCGCCGCCGGTACCGCCGCCTTCTCCATGGCCGCCGATCGGCCTCGCTCAGCGCCAGCACCCCGTGGGGAGGAGGAGGAGGGGGAGGAGGAAGGAGGAGGCACCCGGGGCCGCCGCCGCCGCTGTCTCGGTCACCTCTAGCGCCGGCGCCGCGCCACTTCTCGCGATATTTGTCGCCGCTGCTGAAAGCGCTCCCGCCGCCCCTCGCCCGCCCCGCCCCGCCCCGCTGCCGCCGGGCCTGGGCTCGGCCGGGCCCCTCACCGCGCTCTTCCCTTCCCTCCCGCCCCGCTCCGCTCCGCTCCACCGCGGGTCCCTCCCGGCGGCGGCCCCTTCCGTGCGTGCCGCGGTCACCGCCCCGGCGCCGGAAACGGCTCCGACGTCATCACCCGCCGCAGCGGCGCCCTACCGCCTCTCCTTCGCTCCTCGCCTCACCTCGCCGCCGCTCCGCCCGCCCGGTCCGGCCCTCAGCGGGACCGGCCTCGCCGGTCCTCCCGCCCCGCCCCGGTGGGGAGGCAAGGGGGTCAGTCAGGGCAGCCCGGCTCGGGGCGGAGGGAAGCGGCGCGCGGGCCGCTGGCCTGGCTGTGGCCTGAGGGAACGGCCGGGAGAGCGGTAAGGCTCGTCAGGCACCGCTCGGGGCGGGGCGGCACCGGGGGGAACCTCCTCAGGGAAGGACGGCCGCGCGGCTGAGGCCTCCCCCCGCCACGGGACGGCCGCAGGCGCGTTCCCGGCTATGAAGCCGTGTCCGTTGGGGCGGTCGCGGGGCGCCGCGCGCGCCAAGGCCGCCTCCCGCGCGCTGCTGTGAAGGAGCCGGCGGAGCGCCGCTGAGGAAGTCGGAGGGCTCACGGTGCCCGTGTCCCTTGGACCACACGCTTTCGTTACGCCCTTCACCTGTGTCGCTATACCCCGCTCCCTCCGTGAGGGCCCCCGCCGCGGGCTTTCGTCCCAAACACGCACTTGGGACGTTAATGCTCAACTGTGGTTTATTTTTTGTCTGGTGAAACACTATTCCCTCTCAGATCCTGCCGTAACGAGAGTCTCGTGGCAGTTCAGTTGAACATAGGCGGTCGATGCATGCTCACTGAAGGAATGGGCTTTTTTATTTTCAGACCTGATGGAACAACAAGGAAAATGTTTTTTAACCACAGAAACACATGATCGTCAGGATTGGTAACGGCTCTGATGAGCTGGTACCCTATGGATGTCTTGGAATTGGTGTTTCAAGCCAGTACCACCTATTCCACTTATATTTTAAAGAAACGCAAAGAGCTTGTCATTACTTCATTACTTGACTCTTATGTCCTATTTGGATAATGTTGGAAAGCACCAGTCATGTCTGCAGGGCCTCTGAAATAAAAGATAGCTTTTAAAAAGAATTCTCTAAGAAGCAGCACTCATCATGGCAGCAAGTCTACGCAGTTTCCCCCCCAAATCTTTGTGTTCCTTACATCCCACCACAACTTACCTCTTCTTATATGCCTCTATATGTCCTTAAGAAAAGGACTACCTAGTGGTAGCGGCACCACCATTAAATTACAGCGTTATTTCTAAATCATCCGGCTGTAACTGTAGTTCTTCACCTCTAATCTTCAGGTACGACGTCTAAGCTGAACAACACATTTATAAATAAGGCGATAGATGACAGTTTAATGGGATCCAGGAGGGATAAATGGAACATTCCAGCGCCTTCCTACTACTTGCTGGTATGACTGCACAAAAAAATCTCAAAAATGGCTAAAGTTGCATGACAGCAGATCAGCGAGAGTAACGCGTACGTCCTCTTGTGGCAAGCGCACTGAGTTTTACTGATGTATGTTGAGATACAAGCACAAATTAAGCATTTGTTCTTTGTTGTAATCACAACAAGCGGGAAAGAGAATTGTAAGCAAATAGAGGTAACCTCAGCCTTACCACCTGAGATTCGTGGTGTGTGTGTGGACAGGTCGTCACTTTTTTCAGGTGATAAGCCCGGAAAAGTGACCTCCTCTTCATGGTTTGATCCACAAGGTGACTGACTTCTTTAAACAAAATACGCCTTAGATTTCCTTGGCTGGAGAAGCAGCCCGGCAGAGGGACAGGCTGTCCAAATGCACCAAATTCACCTGCTTGGAGTCAGGAAGGGCGGCTGCAGGACTGGGATTTTACCCTTTGAGCTGTTAGCAAGGAGGTGCCCTCTTTGTCCCTTTCTGGTGCAGTGTAGAGTTGGGAAATGGTGCCGAAGGATGGGTCCGCCACTGAGGCGGCCTAGGCTGAGCAGGGTTGCAGCAATGCTCAGTTCAATTGTGTTACAGATGTGCGTTTTAATACTGAGCTTCAACCTTTGCACATTCCTGCAAGTAGCCATTTAAGTTGTTAAGCTTGGAAAGGGTCTCTTGAGGCATCCCGTCCAGTTTCTTGCTAAGGAAAAGAACTGTGTTATTTTATGGCTCTGCATTGTGTTCTCAAGCCCTGAATCAGGTGGAGTAGTTAGAGAACACCACTTCTGTTGGCACAGGCAGCATGGCCTATCAGAGGATATTTGTTCAGTTCCTTTTATGATGGTGACCTCTGTTCTGATCAAAGAGTTGCTCCTTCTAATCTGGCAGGGTAGAGCAAGGCGTTTTCTTCCATTTTTATAACATACAGTTTATACCTGCTCTCCCTGCCACCCGTACTAGTTTGAGCCTTTGTGAGTACAACAGCAATTAAAGTACTTGTGGCCTTTAGACAAGCTTAGCGTTAGATTCACTGGGCTTATAAGCCCAGTTTTTGTCACGGGCAAAAGCTGCTAAGCAAAGTCAGCTATCCATCTTGTGGAGCTTTGAACGAGAGCGTGCCTTGGGAAGGCGTGGAACTTCTCTGGGTTGCGTAACAGCGCTTTAAATTTCAGAAACCCAAAATAAAATGTTCTTGTAAACACCATTGTAATCATCAAGATGGGCTTATAATGAAGGAGTACATAATTAGGATAATTTTTTTTTTGTATCCCAGTTTCCATGTGGGTGCATGACCCAAAGCTGTGTTTCCTGTTCATAGGGCTCTTAGGTTATGGATTGCATATGGATTGGTCACATATGGAAATCAGTATAGGCCCTAGTCAGGGACATAATACCTAACAAATACATTTCCTTTTGAAAGTACTTGGAAGTACTGAGTGATTCTGTGAGATTGATTGGCTTGGAGATTTGGTTTTGTTGCTAGCATAAAGCTGCAGGAAATCACTGAGAAAAACGGCAATCCTTCGTTATCCCTTTGACCTGTGACTGCTACTTCGGTATTTGCTCAGTTCCTTTCTGATTATTGATTATTCCACTGAACACTCAGTATGAACAGTGGGAAGACCTGAGCTCTGAATCCAGTGAATGCTTTCAGGAACTGTCTGCTGTGTGCCAGATTCCTTAAAAAGTTCTACGGGACAGCTCACATGTTTAAACCTATGCTGTGGAGTCACTGTCCGTATGGATCCGCTTTCAGTTTCGTTTATAACTGCTGGAAGCAGTATCATTGTCAAAGTCAGGAAACAGGGATTTTGAGTTTGGTTTGCAACTTACATAACTAAGACAGGAACTGGAAAAAGTTATTGCTGGTTTGACTTTCAGTAACCCCCTCCAACGCACACGCACGCACACAACCCCGCAAGGCTGACTTTTGCGTCCACCTCCCCTTCTACCCTGATCTTACACGTGCGTGCTCTCCCTCCCCGTTCGCGCACATGTCAGCTGAGTCAGCCCGCCCGTGCTCTGTCCCCTGCCATCCAGCTGCCCTAAACACGCTCTGTTCACACTCAGCTCTTGTTTCATAGGTATTTTTCACCCTAGGGGCTCCTGAACCACGATTAGAACTTCTGAAATTATCAGTTGAGGGCTGGAGGAAAAAAAGGGTGAAAGAAGGTATCTCATTCTTGATGTGCAAAGATTAAATAATCTAGCTTTTAGCTTTGATAACTTTTATGGTAAATGGACTAAAATGGCACTTCTGAATCACTGAAATGCTTCTCTTTTGGGGAAGGGCTGAATGTATTTTCTCTCTGTATTTGTTTTTGTGAAAACTTCTTGTACTTTTAACCCGAACTCAGGACTGCTACAGCTGCCACAAGGCTACCCTTTCCCGTTGTCTCACTCTAGCAGTTTCAGTATCGATTTGGCGCTCTCTGTGAACACAACTGCTTCAGTTGAGTTCCTGTAAGTGCTAAAGAGCAACTGCCTCTTATGAAGGGTGAATGCTGTCAGCCTAAAACCACACCCCGCCACATTTTTCTCCCTTCATGTCAAGACTGAATGTGTCTAGTTTTGTCACAGTAAGAGGCACACAGAAGTTCTGCATCTCCAGGTGAGATGATTGTCCAACTGAGCCATGAAATTAATCCAAAAACCAAATCATACCATTCTCACTGGTTACAGAATGAGTGATTTCTTTGGTTATCTTTGGTGCATACACTTTTGCGGTTGTTGCAGCTTCTCTATGTGCTGCAATATTTTTTTTCATATCATTCTGGGAATTGTGAACCCCCAAATGATGATATTCCTTCAACACGTGTACCAAAAGGACCAGCTCACTGATCCTCCTTGATGCATAGTGGTGTCTCCAGAAAAAAGTTGGGAGACCCAACAGAGGCAAACTAAAATTAGACCATCATTAAACAGAAATAATAAAATTGGAGTTGTTAAGCAATTAGGCACTTACTGCGGACCAAGCCAAAGGGAGAAAGAAGGGAAAGAACACGAAGGTCTCCGCATTCAGAGAATTACTGTTTTCTGTGATATATATTTTAAGATTTGTCTAAAACATTCAGTTTTAATAACTGTAAATTACATGTGGAAATGAATTATTAAAAATTGTTTTTATGCAGCTACGGCTTTAATTTACATTTTTTAAATACCTGTATCCCTCCATTACAGCAGGTTTCCTGCGAGCACCTCAATCGGCATGGCCTCGTGACTAAAGACAGTAAAGAAAATCCAGACAGACTGAGAATGTAACACAAGCGGTGCTAGCCTGGAAGAACTGCTTAGCGTCGAGGGACAGCACCTCTGTACGTGCAGAAGGTAGAGCATTTCCATTGCTGCTCAGGTACACCCAGTGTGAAGGCCCGTTTGGACTGACTTCTGCCTACATCTGGCAGGGTAAGCCAAGTGATTTGGCCATTTGCTGTGCTTATCCATCATCAGTGTCAGCTTGAGATACATGTATATCCTGCTTGCGTGTCCTGAAAATTATTTGTGTTCCATCTCACATACTGGTATTACATGTTCTGAGAGCTGCCCTTAAGCCTTAATACAACATCATGCCAGCTTTGACCACTTCCTCACAGGTAGGACCAGGAAAGTAAAAACAAGTCCAGAAAGCAAAACCTTTTAAAGATTGATTTACTGAAGAAATACACAAGTGCTCTGTTAAAAAAGAAAAAGTGCATTTGTTCTACAGGAAATGACTGCTAACAAAGACTAACCTTCTTGTTCCTTTACGATGGCATCACTATAAGCAATCAACGAGATTTTAAGTTGTCAGATACCAGGGCATTTGCTGGGAGGCCATTAGGAGTGCTGGAGACATTCAGCAGCACGGAATGGTTCTGGTTTGGATCTGAATGCAATAATGTCTCCCAGTACATTTGGAGTTGGTTCAGATAGTTCAGTGGGACCTACTTGCCGCTGCTTCTGGTGTGGTTTTGAGGGACAGCACTCCCAAGGTTGGGGTGCAGTTTTTTCACCTTGCTGTTCTAGCTCGAGTGTTTGGGCGGAGGCATGCATGTTATCGGAGCGGTGAGCTAGCTAGTCGCAGCCATGCTGGCCATGTTTTCCAATGAATCTGGCAAGTGTTAAAAATAGAACAATGGCACAAGAGTAAATAGTGATATATACTATACCAGTACTATTTTGGGGGCTGGAAATTCAGGCTTCTACTTAGAGGCGGGAGACTTGGAAACACTTTTCCTGTAAGAGTACTGCAAGCAAAAGACTACCATCTAAGATAGCACTTGAGAAATCTGTGCACAGTGTAGGTGATGCAAGGAGATCGACTCTGACAGAAGACTGGGCTGAAACACTGATGGCCCCGGGCAGATGTTAGGCAGGCACCCTAAGCCTGATGTGGCAAAGGGAAACAACAGCTTTTGTATTAAACTTAAGGTATTGATGTAATTTTTGTACTCTGTACTTTTTACTATGAGCTTTACAAACTGGTCACTATTTTATACCTTCTCTGTAGTCCCAGTACTACCCAGCATATAGCAGTATTTTGAACTTGAAATTCTAACAATTGACCTAAAGTGTTAAGCTAGAATGGCATTTATTCTGTAATATTTTTAGTACTTTGGGAGTCTCCATCTTATTTTAGGAATGGCTTAAGCACTTGGAATCCTAAAACTTATTAGTACTCTGGAAGACTCACATTTTTACATGCATAAATGATCCTTAAAGTAGTTTTCAGGTTCTTAATTTGCTCCACGTGCTTTCAAGATGTTTACCCTTTGTGAATATAAAATTGAAAAATACCGTGGCAAATGGAGGCAAATAGCATCTGGCTGAGATGCTGTATTTCTTTCTCTTAAGTGCTGTCGATGATAAAAAAATAAAATAAAATACAGACAAATCATAAGATAAAAAGAAGTTTTTGCGTATTTTAGGCATAAAGGATCTGTAATCCAAAACTGTGATTGAGACCTCTCAGCCAAAACCACCTGTATTTGAGTATCAAAGTTTACTTGTCAAAAACAATTTTATTATTTGGGTTTGGTTTTTTTATTACTGGCTTTTAGGGTAGCATCAACTGTAGACTACACAAGAAGCAGCTAGGAGGTTAAACGTTTCTTACGTTTCATGTTTTGCTTGAGTCCTGCCAGTCCATAATGATAATTTCTATAGTAACGACTTTTTAAGTAAACAGTTGATTAGTTCTGAAATTAGTCCTTGAAATTGTTTCTCTTTGTGCAGCTCAGGAGATCTTAATGCAGGCAGCCTTCTGCTGGCATGCAGAATAACAAGGTTCAAGCTGTTGCTTTTCTATCTTCATATAAAGTGCGCCTAGAAAATATTGATACTACCAGGCTAGTTTATCTCTGGACAAGAAAGGGGGTGAGAATCTCCGTGTAAAACTTTTTAGGATCTTGGTTTCAGCGAAGGCAATGTAAGAAATTTCTTTGGTATCTCAAAAAGGTATGTGAAGTGGAAGAAAAACATTTTTCACAGAGTTCAAATGATAACTGGAAAAATTGTCTAACAGCCCTCAAGCGTCTAAAATTATCTAACCTCCCCAGGATCCTGTGGAGCCTCTGTTTTTCAAAACAGAGCATTCCCTACCTTGTTTATTGTGTGCTATTCTACTTACTGGCTCATGTTATTTGCCATTTTGTCTTTACTTCAGTGCATTTCCTTTCAACAGCTATATATTGCTGTTTCCTGATCTCCTATTTTAGAGAAAGGTTGGGATACAGGTTTTTTAAAAAAAAACAGGGAAGATCAATCGTTCTGTTAGTTCAGTTTGACACAGTAGATGGAGCTAGAAGCTGGCAATTCCTCTTCATCTAAAACTAGTCAGAACTGAGGGCCATGAATGCCAAATTCTTACTCTCCCCAACATTCTGGAAATGAAATTTTACTAAAGCATTTGATTCTTAAATATATATGTCCTAAAAATATTTTTTTCCCCATTCAACAGTAAATATAAAGTGGGTTTTTTGGTTATTTATTTCCAGCAGGCTAAACAGGGATTTTCTTCTTGTGTGACATTTACAATGCCATTGAGTTTAATGCAAGCTAATGACAAAGCTAGGTGCTGCCTTGAATAGCTTTGTGTTCCTGAATTAGTGTCCTTTTCAATAAGCATTTCGTGGACATGGGAGGAAAAATGCTGATGGGGAATTTTCATTTTGTCACCTGCATTCTCTAATTTTCTCATTCATGAACATGAATTGGGTTATATCGCTAACTGAGGAAGTACCACGAGGCAGTACCTGAAAAGAGGGCTGCAGTAAGTCAAAATACACGTTTATTTATATAGATGCCTGGTGAGCAAGCTTATCCGTGTCTTGAAAGGTAAATCTGGATCATTTATCCTCATTCGCGAATTCTGATGCAGAGGCTCGGCCTAAAACATCTAATTTCTTTTCTAAAGCATGCAGTTTTCTATTATACACAAGATATTGCTTTCCAGTACTTACCATCGTATTCCAGAAGTCATTCTGAACACAGATTCATAAGCTTCACTTCAGGCATCGCTACAGTCTCTCCATGTTCAGCAAAGCTCTTCAATGCTACTTAACTTCAGTGCGATTTAAAACATCTGCTTCAGCCGACCAGCATTCAGCAAAGC
Organism: Phalacrocorax carbo; assembly: GCF_963921805.1. Taxonomy (NCBI): domain Eukaryota; kingdom Metazoa; phylum Chordata; class Aves; order Suliformes; family Phalacrocoracidae; genus Phalacrocorax; species Phalacrocorax carbo. The sequence continues at coordinate 83,021,225 of NC_087516.1, forward strand.
ACTTCACATGTAACCCTTACGTACCCTAATTCCGAACCATGCACACTTCTTTGTTAGCCAGGGACTGTTACTAGCCAGAAAAGCTGTTCCTAATTTTTAGAACACTATGCTTTATCACTGTTAACTAGTATCTTGAACTTTTCAGGTTCTATATTTCAGATATCTTTCTTCAATTTAAAAAGACCCATGTAAGGACAATGAAAACATTTTTCAATAAAAGTACTTCCAAAAGTCTTACACAAATACTTTGCGATAAGAGCACCAAATAAATCGCACATCCTTATTAATCAACAAGTCTTCTCTTCATTATTAATCAAAATCCCAGTGAGAGCTGATGTCTTTGTTATACACATCATTATTGCAATTTTTAAGACTGTCACCAGCATATTACACGTGGGTTTTTGTTCTGTGTGCTAGAATGTTCTAAATCAGGTGTGTTACTTACCTGCCTATGTGCACTGTCAGTCCCAAGCATATACACCTCAGTTTTGTTAAACAGATTGTTGTAGAGACAACTGCTTGCTTAATGACTATTCGACTCTGAATTTTAACCTGTCATGGAATTACTTCCTGTGCTCTGCTCATTTCTTGTGTGTGTTAGCCAGAGGATTTGCCCCTTCAACTCACTGCAGACAGATCCGGGTACCTTTAGCTTTTGGCTTTTGTTTTATTTTTGAATTCCAACAAATATGCACCCACTTTTAGCAGGCAGCTGTTGCAAAATACTACCTTTTTAGCATGAGGTACTCATGCTAATCAACGCAATGGCTTTGCGTTATATGTGTTGTGATTTGATTCGACCGTTGACAAGCGAGGGAAGACTATTGCAAACTCTTCATACTGCCATTCAGCCCCCAGCACCGACAGGGACAAAGGTGCACGTCAGCCTCCCAGAGGCCTCGTTCTTCCTACACTGAATCCAGTAGAAGTGTTCGCAAAGTGTGGTCAGCAGCTTGCGCCCACGGGCCTAGCTGGCCCAGGAAAGGTTTGATTGCTACAGATCAGATCCTTAACAAGGGCCTGGCTAGGGGAAATGCGTCTTTTTAGGATACAGTTTTCATCCATAATGTGAAAAAGCTACGTGCTACCTGACTCAACTGTGGTGTTGGGGGCTGAAATTCGGAGTGACTACGCTATAAAAAAATTGGTTAGTGTGGTAGTGGTAACTTTTTTTATATGCTGTCTCCTATAAAGCATTTCAGTTTAGGGCCATTCCATACGACACTTAGCTACTAATAATTGTAAGCATGAGGTGACTACTTTGCCAACAGAATTGTTGTGACATCTATGCAAATCAGAAAACTCAGAGCTTGAGAAAGCAGCCTGAACCAAAATTGCAGCGCTTAAAATATGGAAAAAAGAAGGAAAAAGAAAATTTCCCCTTCTGGCTGGAAGAAAGGGAATTTAAGAAATCAACAGACAGCAACTTCATAGCCGAGTCCTGCACTTCTTCCGCCTCTTGTATCTATATAAGCTATTTTTGTAGTTCAAATTGAATTCATTTTCCTTTTCTAAGCAACACATGATCATTCCCTACGGTGTTTTAATAATGTTCAATTTCAGACAGCTTAGCTGTAAAAGAAACTGTGATGATTTAGAGCTAAGGGAAAAATCAGATCCTTCCCTGAACCGTGGTTATTGCTCAGTGTTTGACAAACATCTTGTGCTGCGTGTATTCCCCAGTGCCAAACCAGAGGAAGCTAAATGTTTTTGCTACCAGAGCGAAGGCGGGAGATTTATAGATATGAATGCTTCTTTTGCCACACATTGTTCTACTTCTCTCATTTAAGATATCCCTCACCCCCTCAGTGACCGCATTTTTAACAGATGCTGTGATGGCAGAGACATTAACCGCCTGTATATTTGTGTGCGTGTTGTGCGTATTCACAGAAACGGACAGGTAAGAGCCATGTGCTTTGCGAATCTCTGGCTCTGCACACCTATATGAGACAATACAAGCAAAGTCAGTGGTTCCTAGCTACAGTGTAGCTCAGACAGAGTGATGATATTGACATTTTTTAAAATCTTTTCCCTAAGAAAAAAATCAGATGACATGTTGAAGTGGTATTTTATACTGAAGAACAGACAACATTTCTTCAAGGAGCCTTATTCCATCAGGCTACGGCTGGGTATTGGTGGGGCTCCCTGCACGGCCAAGGAGCAGAACGCCAAAGACCCCGCCAGCCCAGTAAGAAAAGGGAAATTGCATGGGTATGCCATCTTTCCATACTTCATTAACACATCAAACCCCTTATCATCATCTGATGCTTGTTGAATATAACTATTTAAAGTAGCAAACATTTCTGCAAAGTTCTTAAATGCAGAAAATGCACAAATACTCAGACTCCTGACAACACTGCTGTTCTTGAGCACCCCACAATTTCCCTATTGGTACCATACCCATCCTTTCTGATAGGCAGTCCTAACCACAAATATTGGTGCTGTACAGCGATAAATCTTACAAAAGTTACGAGAGGAAGCAGATACAAAGAGGTCTAGTGAAGTAGAAATGGTGGCAGAGAACATTAAAGGCAAAGCCAAGAATGGGACCTATCCACTGCAAATGCTTTTCCTCTCTGGTTTTGTTCCTGTGTTTCTACCTTTGACCGTTTGCTGTAATAGGTAGCTTGCAGGGTTATTCCAGCAGTATCAGCCTGATCATTTCTAGCCACCTGTAATGTGCAATTATAGATTCAATGCTTTTACTTAATATTTTACATGATAAGAAAGGGAAGAAAGTACAATTAGCAGAAAGCAAATTCTTACCCTGGTGTAATAGTATGGCCCAACTGCTGCAGTACCTGCCAAACTAGCACAAATAACTGATATCTATATGTTTTTAGATGCTGCTGAGGCTTTCTTATGTTTTAGTGTCTTTCAGCAGTCAACAAAGTATGGAGAAACACCTCACAAGCTTTTTATGCTGGAATAGTTTGTAGCAATGATGTCTCTGATTAACTGAAAGCATCGCCCTTTCTTGGCCCACAGGAACATCACGTTTTTCTCAACATTGAGACCCACGGCTTCTCTTGTGCAAAAGAGTTTTGTTAACAGTAGGTGGCATACATCTCCCACCGGAGTACTTCAAAAGACTTGCTGCACGTTAGTCAAGGCTAGCTCTTAGCGAATGCTGATACCTGTTTACTTCAGAACACACAGCAGCTTTCTCTGCCAGAGCTTCTTTTTAGGAAAGGATTAGGCTTGAATATCGGTTTTACAATAATCTCAATCTAACCAGAGGTAGGCCTGCTTTTCACTGTCCATACCTGTGCCTTCTGCATTTATGCCAGAGCTCCTCCCAGCCTGGACTTTTCCCACAGCGCGTTGCAACAGCCTTTTGATCTGTTACCGGTGTGCTGTGTGCACTAGTCTTCACCTGCATTTTGAGTGGGTTGCTTGGCCTCACATGCAGGAGGTAATTAAACCCATATCAATTCTTTGCTGCGTGGCATAGACGTTTCCTACTCTTCTGCTAACCAGACTAAAAATATTTGTGTAATTTTGTGTGAAATAGCTTCCTTAAAATATTGTAGAGAGCATCTGAAGTCCAAATGGAGAGATCCAACGTATGATATCTCTTGGCAGTTTTGTAAATTAAACCCCTGCCTTCCAAAACCAAGGCCTAATAAAAAGCCTTTTGCATAAAGAACAGCAGCCCACTTGTAATTGCATCCACTTGTGTAAAATAAACCATTTCTGCACTGTTCATGCTAACCAGTGCCTCTGCTGTAGCTTAACCTTGCCTACATTGTCGACTTTGATGGGGCTATATGTTGTGCACACAATTAAGTGCACGTGTAATTTGTATCTTTGAAGACCCACTGGTATAAGGGCTTGCTTGCACAGACCTCGTGGCAGGAAAAAGATTTTTATTATGACCTGATGTGAATGAATCTCTGATTTTAGATATTACTTTACTCAAAAAAAAGTTTGATTATTGCTTGATTATTCGGCAGTTTCTCATCTTTCCTTTGCTAGCCAGTTTTCTGCTTGCAACTGAGGTAAAGAATGAGTGCACTTTTCAAAAGCACACAGTTTTATCTAACTCAGGTTCCAGTGATGTCAGGTGAGTTTTAACACTGGCTTCAGCATGACCAGATTTAGGCCACTGCTGGATATATTTCAAAATCCTACACTGAGGACCTGATAACCTTATTGAGTTGTCAAATAGCTCCTTAGGCAATATCAGTGCCCAATAGACAGGAGCCCCTGCTTTGTCTCATTTAAATCTGTCCTTACCCAACTTAAAGTACAGTTATTTACTAAAAGGAGGAAGGGAGTACTTGATTTTCTTTTCCGAAGTGGGAGGAGAAAGATTGCCTACTTGATAACCAGGAATGAAATAAAATAGTATTCTTTTTCTCTGGGGGGGGAACCAAATCCAAAAAAACTACACAGAAATTCCTTGGGAAGCCTAGTCTAAATTTCACCTTCTCCATGCCATAGTTTTTAGTTCCAATGTTACATTGTTCTGTATTGAATTTTATAACCAGCTTGATCACGAAGTTTTCTTTCTGTGGGTGGCGAGATAAAACGACCTAAGTCCATGTCAGTGGAGTTTTTGTTTGTTGCCACATGGTACAATAACTGCGTTTTTTTTCCAAAGAACAGAAAACTCAGTGCAAAGTTTCATGAATAAATGCCACGAGGACTGATAAAAATACATGTTATCAGTAAAACAGTGGAGGTTACTAGCCAAGGGCTTCCGCATTTGTTGTTCTAAAACCACAACAGCTACAAATCTTTTATAGGGTCTGTGTCTGAAGGCCTTAAACAAAAAACAAAAGGTCATCCTTGAATTTCCACAGAGATGATATCTTAGTTTTAGAGGCAGACCTGGTGACAAACTTTTTGTTCTCTTGATTTTATACTTGGTTCGGATGGTCAGATTTTTAGTGGAAGGTCTGTTTACAGGGCATCGTCTTATTCATATCTGACTATGGCGCGATACCGAACTATGGCACCTGACTATGGTGCCTACCAAACCAGTTCAGTTTTGCAGGTATAATTCACATCGCATTAGTCTCTACTCATTCCGTTTCATGGAATAGTGGGTGTAGGACAAAATGGGGGCTGCAGGATCAGAAATGTTTTCTATTTTGTGTTAGTGGGAATGGCATTGAACGTTCTGCACTTACACTGCTGATAACAATGGGTCCTGCACCTTCCGTATGCAGGATTTCAACTGAAACCTCATGCACATCCAGTTTTGCTTACGTTGTCTTCCTTTTTATACAGAATTTCTGACAGAAATGAAGTACACGAGGAACATGAGGCTTGGTCTCTTTAAGACATATTGAACTTTGTATATTTTCCCCTGGAAGATCTCCAGGAATTATATTAATCATCTTTTGGGTGATTATTTCCAGCCTTTCAAGTTGGTAGATTTAAGTTTGTTCCTTATGATTGGCAGGATAAATTCAAGACTCAGATTTGCATTTACAACTTGGAAGACATGGAGTGGGAGTGGGCTTACATGTCTGAGAGTGTCGCTGGGACTAATACAATGTAATCTGCACATTCCTAGGAGTCTGAAGAAGAAAATAATAACCACTCTAAAAGGCTAAGCCTGTCACAAAGAGCCAGTCTTGGTCTGTGAGAAGAGACCTCAAGGTCAGGCGCGTTGTTGGACTCTGTCATTCCCAGTCTGAGAAATGGGCATTTGTCCGTGTAGGCCATAGTTGAATATTGGTTCTAGCGTAGTTGTGTCGTAGTTTGTTAATTGGTTCTGAATTTTTACTGGGCATAGGTCAGGGTTAGCAGATTAAAAGATGTTTGTCATTGAAAAGGTTTGAATGTTTTAAACATTCACTCTTTCTTGAGCTGCTTTGACTGTAGGTCACAAAACACCATCCCCAGGGACAAAGAATGCATTCGGAAGGGTGATTTCCCATGGGTTCGGTGCTGCCGTAGCTCAGACTCCTGTTGGGAGTTTTACTGTTGTCTTCAGTAGGAGCAAAGCTGTGCTGGTGATATTTCTCATCAAGCGACCATTATGACATAAAATAGACCTATTTATTGCACAGTTCTCACGTGAAATGAATTAATATTTCACTGGAAACATCAGGGTTCTGATAAACTTTCAGGAAATGCAAAGTTGTGTTTCCTGTAGAACCATTCTGGCTTTAACAAAGCTGCAGGGAGGGAGGCAGGCCTTGTGCTTTTAGTTTTCTAGCTCTGGGGCACCCAGTCAAGTGAGTGAAGAGCCTCAGTGTCATGGGATGCCAAAGCATCCTTCCCAAAACTCCTACAGTGCTGACAGCAATGAGGCTACAGTGCCCGACTGCGCAGCAGGACCTTGGAGACTGCGAGACATGGGTTCATGTCAGCCTCTCAACATTTTTCAGGCTTCCTGTTCTTACAGCAGGAGCTGAGTCCTAGGTCTTGGCTCAGCGCTAGGCTCTCCGCTCCGCCAGTAGGAACTGTGAGAAATTTGGTTCACCACGTAATCTGTACAGCTTCCAACTTCCCTTCCCAGGGAGCCAGGAATCTGGCAGCCTTAGGCAGCCCTGGCATGGAAAATCCTGTCACCATAAGGGACACAGGGCAGGATTCCTCTCTTTCTAAATCAAGCACCTACTTTTAGTTAGATGACAGGCGTCCTTCACTCCATGGCTATATCGACTGGATCTGCACTGACTTGAGAGGAAGCCTCGAGTCTCTTTGCACTGAGAATAGCTCAGGTGCCTGTGTTGTAGACACCTGAAGATCAGTAAGGCGAATCCCATTCTCTGTTTCCAGCACTCATAGCCACGGAGAAAAGTCAGAAACCTAAATTCATTGAAAAGCGCAGGAGCCAGATAAGGGCAATTCTACATCATTCTTATAATTTAATTTCATGAGTTATTTGTGAGACCTATAGGTAGATTATGAATGTGCTTGATTGGCAATACTGAACCACCGTTGGAATTAGAATAAAAGGCATTTGAACAGACAGCAAATGTCAAGGACTGTGAGCAAGAGGTTGGAGGGCAGAATAGAGGAATGGCCTAGCGAGTACAGGCACTGGCTAATTGATCCAAAAGACAACACTAAAAGCTTCATGTGCAAAGAGTTTGTTAATGTTTCTTTTGATGACTTGAGATGGATTCTCGGGTTAGCATTCAATTGAAAAAAACATAAAACAAAACAACACAGCTATTCTGGCTCTGCAAAGCCACGGTTCTATCTGGTGCCTCTTTAATTCCTTTGATGCGACTGTCTGGACCAATCAGTTTATTACTTATTTAAGAGAACCGCGTGAACCATACAGATCTTTGCTAAGCTTAATCACATTTCTTGGTCTCGGATGAAATTTTGCTAATTCTGGGGATGTCCCATGGAACCTGTCCTTTAAACTCACGTCTTCCTGAAGGCTTTCAAATTAGGTACCCCAAATCACTTGTGTCCTTTGAAAATCAGAGTTTGCAAGCACTACTCTAAAGAAAAAACAAGCAAACGAAGCAACATTTCCTCAGTTTCATACTATGTTTAGTCACTTCCTTAACAGTGGGAACCCCAGGTTTCCAGTATTACATGCTATATTGTAACAAATACAAGTGAAAGAGAAGAGCAACCAGAAGACAGACAGTGTTTTGTTGCTGCTGTTGCTGCAAGTGGATTCCTCTTGTAAGAGATCATTACGTGCAAGTAATATCATTGGGAGTTGGATTCACGTTGAAGGTAGCGCTGGACCTGGAACTACAAGCCAGAGATCACCTAATAAATGTGCTCTGTTTGAATGCTGCTTGAAAAGCCTTTAGCTGTTAAAAACAATTGATTTTTTCGGACAGAAAAGTACACATGCTTAGGTTTGGCTAATTGAACTTTGCTTCTGAGGCTAAGACAAAAATGTTGAAATATTTCGCTGTGCTTTTGCATTTCACCTGCAGGGACAGGAAGCTTCACATGTAATTCATGGAGCCTCAGAGTTCGTCATAGCAGAATAATATGCAGAAGTGGATTATATTTTTATGTCAGTGAGTAAATGTGGGTGCCAACTTCCAAAATGTCTTAACCTGCCTGCTTTGAAAGAATGGATGAGGCTCAGTCCTAGCCATGGCAGGCCTGCTTGGTGGGCTGCAGAGCTCTGGACCCCATTCCTTCCTGTTCATCGTTACCCCCCTGCTCTCAGAGTTTTAGGGATCCCTGCCGTGATGTCAGGAGGGGAGTCCTACCCTACCAGATACTGGCTTTGAGGAAACTGAAAACCTCGGTTCTGATAGGCGTGCTGAAAAGAGCAATATTTTTGAATACAACTGTCATAGAACTTAGTTCGGTATCTATGGGACTGAAAGGATTCTTGCCTACGCATTCCCCTCTCTCTCTTGCGCTATGAACAGTCCTCCAGCGATGAGGACCTACAAATGGCTTTACAAACATCTATTCTCCTGGTAAGGTGGTGGTTCAGGCCCTGACTCTTACCTAAAGACATTCCGAAGGCAGTACGGGATATTTGGGGAGGAAAATGCCACTCCTGCTCCAGGGCTTCATTTAAAATAACCATCTCTCAATTTTTCAAAGTTTTGAGGGCTTTACCTTCAGAAACTGCTTATTTGGGAAGAATTCCATGAAATATGGAATTTCCTCCAGAAATGGAGGAAAGAATGAGAACAGGATCACTCTCTTTTTCTCCTTAATGCTTGAGCAGTTACAAATTGTCTTAAATAGATCGACTAGTATCTTCCCAAGAAACAAACCAACATAAAAAAATCCAGAGGCCACAACAGACATACCAGCACAAAATCAGAGAACAATGGTAGCAGTAACACAGATTCTGTTTCTTTGGAGATGGACATGAGAGAGGAAATATTTATCAGCTCTAAAATTTTTAGGCCAGAATGGGAAAACTGTTAAGTTTCCAATGAAACTAAATGAAAAACAGGACAAAGTAAGAGAGCAAGCACTGCTGAGGGGCAAAGGCTGTCGGTGATGCGGTAACACCTGGGTGCATCAGCTGTAGAACGGGGGAGTCTGTGTAAAATCTCAGAAATTTTCCAGATGTCCCACAGCCCCACTAGACATAAAGCAATTTTTACAATGGTAAAAGTGCTTGAAGTTCGGGGCAAAACCAATGGCTCCCAGAATCATTAGTTCATTTTCAACATGCTTTTCTTCCAATTTTAGCAAACATGCCTGCTTATACTTAAAAAAAGTTTGTTGCCACGTTTTTTATGGATTGGAGGTCGCAGGTAAACGCCTTAAAAGAATTCCAAACAAAAAACCGTCCAAAACTTCCTGCCATTCCTCAGAAGTTTTCAGTATCTATTTCATTGCTAAACCTGAAGTCGCCAAGCCTAGGAAAGACATATTAATGCTCTCTGGCCAAACAAAGGCTTTCAGCTTTGGCTCTTGACTGAGCTGTGTTCACTGAACGGTTCTTCTATACTGCAAAAGACCATCAAGCCACAGAGGACTGCAGTTGCACTTTTCCAGGCACAGTGCCACCAACGATTTCTTTGAGGTTGAATGCCATTTATTAGCTATCGGAAACAAAATAGCCGCAACGGAGATGGGCTGTTGAAAAGGATGAACTGCAGAGACTCTTAGTGAGAATTTTCAGAGAGCTTCCAGCAGATCTGTTAGGGTCATTAGAAATACATGAAGTAGCTCCCAGATAAATATAAGAGTAAGTAGAACAGATTCAACAGCAGTTTACCAAACATGAAAACACATGAAAAATATATGAAAATGGGCGGGAAGTGAAGCAGAGAAATAAAAATAGCGTTTAAATAAAGTCAATGCTTTGTGTGCTATTGAAAAAACAGACCTATGAAATGTATATAGTTCCGCATATATCAGCTACGCCAACTGGTTTTAAACAGCACCTTAAAGAAGAATGCAAGCAGCCCCTGAGAATATGAGCTACTGTGGAGATACGACATCGGCGGGATACAAAACAGCAAATAATAGGTGGATCATAAAACACAAGAACTCAGGCCGCAAAGCTCAGGTGGCAGCATGGAAATTGGAAACCGAGTGCCAAAACGTTTCTAGGGCACAAGTGAACGTACTGGATTCCAAAGGCCTCCCAAGAATTATGTAAGAGGAAGAAAAAAGAATGCCACCGACGGTTGTATCATGAAACAAACATCAATCACACTACTGCAACAATTTAAATTCCAGATAGCATATCAAACAAATTTGTAAAAAATACTGAAGCAAAAGGTTCTTTCTGGTAAGGACTTAATGAAAACTGAGTAACGCTGCACCTAGGGCAATTCTTTCCTAGATCTATTTTGTAATTAGATGTGCACTTCACTCATACCAAAACTTTGCTCTGATGTTTTCTGAGTGACCTTATAACTAGAAATGGACAAAAGGATCAAGCCAATACCTCCTCTACTTTGCAGATTACCTACTTGTATTGATAGAAAAAAAAAAAGTCACGGGGACACAATAAAAAGAGACTAATGCTGAGAAGTGACAGAACCTGCCAGCCAATAGCCCTCACAAAACATTGAAGGCTGAAAAACTGGACAGGTTCAAGCAATTTAGCGCATTGTAGAGGAGTCAATGTGAAACGGCTATGATCAGTAAGGTATTACCTCATGAGGCAAAACAATACCGTTCTTGTACTCGCTGCCAAAGCACGACACTGGCAACATTTACTTGATAAGGAAAACAGCTACATCACCACATCGTGGATTTCGTGAGGCAAATTGGTAGGGATGGTAGAATGCCGTAGGGATCAAATGCACAGGATTTGAAAAGCAGGACAGGCAACAAGACTCGCTAACAGGACTCAAACACTTCAGAGTTTAATGCTGAAATGGGGAATACTTTGGATGCAAAGACAGCATAATAAGAAGTGTAGCAAGGTATGAACTCAGTCTCTTCTCTCTGACTTATTTAAATAGGGAACGTGGAAGAGCAAGGTGATTTCTGGCTCGTTGCTGCACCGTATATGATATACTTGCTAACTTACCCACAGCTTGCTTTCAACAGGTAACAAGAACAAAGAAGATATCCCCCATCTAAAAGATATTATTATGTCCTATAAAGCCTTCATTAAAAAATATTTAACGTGGTTTTTCCCATGTCAACCTAGTGTATATAAACCCCCAGGAAGAGTAGGAAATGGGTATGCAAGATACGCAGTTCATCCAAACGATAAAGCAAAGAGCAGGGACTAGCTTGCCCATTCTCAAGTTCAGTGATATTCTGCAGTGTGAATGACCAGACAGCTGCAAAGCATGTTGCTGCCAAGATGGGGATTGGGACATTGTTTCTAGAAATATGGCAACCAGGAACTCTCATGTTAATTTTACTAATACCCATAGAAAAACGTACGTGCGACTGAAGGATCTTGCAGTCCCCTGCATGTGTAATAAGCTCCGCCAGCCTAGTGGGGAAGGAGGGTCTTCAGAAACTGCTGTAAGTAATCCGAAGGTGGTTTTATGAAGGACCCCATGCACCCCCAGAACACTGTTACACGATGTTCTTGGAATAGCAGAGCTAAACTGAGATGCTATGAGACGCATAAATATGGTTTCTCACACAGCAGTCCTAAATCACAAAGAGAAAGCTATGAAAAATGCATTTTTTCCTAAGGGAAACATCATTTAAAGCTACTGTATGGGAGATTGAATGTAGGAACTTGAAAGAACAAAAATAAGCTTTGATCAGAGGGTCATAATTGTTACCAGCATCCTAAGGACACTTGGAAGATCTGCATATGAAAAAAAAGGCATCATATAGAAGCAATATACTATTAAACACATATTCTGGAGAAAAGTCATTCTTGAAAATATACGTCAGAGCCATTTTGACTTGTCGTATGCAGGAAACTAGAAAAGAGATGAAAGACCTGGTAAATAGCTGTGTCATGCGTAGGAGAACCCAGGGCCATGAAAATGTGCAGCGTTCCCAGTAGAGCTCAGTATACGTTAGGATTACTGTAAACCATTATCTAGGTTTTTGGAAGTGATACCTGTAGTGAGATACTGCTGCAGGGGTTACCGTAAGCAAAGCAACATAGCATTTCAGTGGATACTCTACTACAGTAACTGATATGGAGCCCATTGATGCAACTTGGCTGGAAACCGACATTTAGTTACATCTCCATTTTACCACAGCCAGGCAAATAGTAAAGGTGAACTTCTCACTGGTGTAGTAAAGAGCACGGCAACAAAGAAATATACACAAGCGCCACAGTGAATAGGATAAAGCCGATTCAGAAGCCTGATGCTGGCAGTCTTAATATCACTACTATTGCCAGTAAAGTAAAGGATGAAGTAGGAGGAACAGGGAAAGCGTGTATTGTCTGAAGCCTAATATAGCCAGAGGCAAACAGCTTAGCAGAAAAATTCTAGCAGAAGACCACACATGAATCATTTTCAAACTGTGCACACAAAAGGATGTGTCTGACAGATACCCGCTTCTTCAGGGAAGGCAGCACGGAATATACTTTAATGAAGCTATAAATCCTTATAGTCCCATAAACGAGAAACAGTAATGTTGACAATATAGAGCATAGTGAAATAGGGAGCCTACTGAGACCTCGTCAACAAGACACAGAAACAAGAGTGGCTTGCACTGGCTTCTCCTTCATCTGCTTGTGAGGCCTTCCCAAGGCCTTTAGGGCCAGCACGGTGTGAAAGAACCTTTTCCAAGCCCTGCCACAGTAAATGCCTTGTTAACAGGTAATTCGGGGACTACCTAAACAAAAAGAAGGGAATAACTACAAATAGCAGAGTCATTTGTGTGCGTGTGTGTGTCTTGAGATGGACTTTGGAAGATAAATTGTCAAATTATGCAATCAGGTTATCAAATTCAAGCTTAATTTGGCAGTCTGGAAAGCATATATCCACCATACCTAACAATACATATATGAAACATTTTCATACAGATATGAAAACCTTTTTTTCAGTATGCTTCTCAGCATAACTTTAAAAATGTCTGCTTTCCAGATGGACTTGATGAGAGAGAGGACAAGGAGGTCCGCACGTTACCCTGTCTGAGGTCTGAACAGAAGCAAGCACCGAATGCTGCACCTTCTGGCCTTGTCTGTGTTCTGGATTTTGGTGTGAAGTTCAGGTTTGCAAAACTATCTGGGTGTTGAAGGTGCAGACTTGTGGTGTGTTCCTGCAGAGGACTACAGGAGTAAGACAGTAAATGACAAATCAAGCTTATTGGAATTTGGTGTTTGAATTATTTAGGTGCAGCGAGACTATAAATAGTCATTCTGGATGACTGAAAAATGCTTATTTTAGTGAGAGGAAACTCTGTAAAACTGCAGATGAGCGGCTTATCATCCAAGATGAATGGCATAGCATCAGAACTGAGACTGTGCCCAGGGAATATGCCCTGTCATGGAATGCCGTTAGCTACACCTTAGCAGGTCTCTGCCTATTCTGCTGCAGTGATCAAACCCTTTCCATGTTTATCTTTGCTCACCAGACGGGCCTTCTTGCTCATTTTATATCTGTGAGTCCATCTCTGTTCAAATAAAAGGCATATATCTGTTCGAGGTGTTTGACTTGTTTTGCACGGGAGCCAAACATCAGCGATAAGAATAGCAAATATAATGCACCAGAACAGGAAAAGACTAGTACCTGAGCATGTGTCCAGAGCTACAGACATTTATTTAGAAATATACTGATAATTAGAGTTATTCAGAAAAAAGAGCTACTGTCCAATGTTTAAAAAAGCCAACAGCTAAGCCAGATGTCTGTAGGCACAGCACTGGAAGTAGGAAATGGCGACCCCTTCTTCAGCATTATCTCACCCCCACCTGCAGACAGATGAGAAGTAGCATTCTTTTTGCTGGTTCCATCCGCTTTGGCAGAAGGTTAATTTTCATTCTGAGGCAGAAAAAAACCTGCTAGTTGGCCACCTTCCTTCATGTTATCATTAGATTCTTAAACAGCCAAAGCAAAACAAAGAACAAAACCACCTCCAAAACAGGACTGCGGTTACTGGTGGTGGTTGTGATCCTGGCACACGAACGCCTTTAGGTTTGGTGTATATCTCACGGTCCGCTCTCACAAACAAAACTTTTGATCTTTAAACCACATAAGAAATGGCAGTCAATAAAACTGAGGGCCACAAAATTAGAGGGTTACTAACAGTCTTTGATTTTTGAGAGATCACTTTGAAAAGGACCTACTTTCCAAAAATGCACAGGCAGCTGTTCATATGATGATCTTTCAGATTTGTTACTCAAAAGTCTCCTGCAATTTTAGTACATTTCAGTCCACATATGTGTAACTTTTAGTAGGAACATTAATCCAGTGAAATATGAACAGCTATCCCTTCAGTTTCTGAATGCTTTCCACTCTCCTGCAATTACCTTCAGGTGCAAACCACCTGAATGTAGAGGTGAATGGGTGCGGTTTTTTCTGATAAAGGAGATGTTACTGTAAAATTCATGGCTCAGAAATTCCTCAAGAGCTATGGCTCTACCACGGCATCTTTTCATCCCTAGTAATTATGTTGTATCCAGCCTAAGAAAGCACACTGCACAAAATGAAGCAGACAGAAGTTGGTAAATAGGTATCCCTGAAAGTATTTCTCCAGTGGGAGTCTGAGAATGCAGCAATCCCCTTTGTATCCACTCTTTCGCTTTGCACAGCACGGTATGATGGAATATTTTAAAATGGGGCATCCTTTTTTTCCCCCAGGTCAATTACTCTTAGAATAACTGTCCTCTGGTCCCCCACATCTACGATAAGACTAGTTACCACCTGTAACTTTAGACATAAACGTGTGTGAAAACGCATTCATCTTAAAATGCAATTGGTATGTTCTTTTCTGTAATACCAGGGCAACTTTGTTGAAAGTATACTCAGCGCAGTATGGAAGAATTGAGTAACAGGAAGCTCAGTATAATATTTAATATTGTTAAACAAACATCAGCATTGGAGTTCAGATCTTTCAGCAATTATATGAAATGTTGGCATGAAGTACAGGACAGACAACAGAAGATATCTAGAAATAAACATGGACCCTGTATTACAAACTTACATATTAACTCTAGGGGTCCAGTAGTGTTCTTGCTAACTCTGCACAATGCTGCAGGGGAAAATTCCAGATAGCTTTCAAGATGCAACATTACATATTGAGACTTCTTCTTGTGCTAAATTTCAGTGTAACAGAAAATACTTTCCCCTCCCAGTCCTTAGCTGTCATTTTCCAAAGACTGCTTTGATAAAGCCCGGGACCATTTCAAGAGCTGTTCTGAGGCATAACTCACCACTACCACAATTTTTTCACCACTTTGGCTTGGGCGGTGTTCCAGTCTGGTTGCCTTTTACACTGACTTCATGGTTATCAAAAAGACACCTAATTGTATGTATCTAAATCACGGAATGCTCTGTTAAGATTTGAAAGGAGTCACAGGTTCAAGACACAGATAAATCAAACTGGCGTTTGTAGGAAAGTTATGTTCTATTTTTACAGTGGCTTCCATCGGGTCAGAATGTACTTGTCAGATTGCTGAGTCAGCTCCTTGCGTTTATTTTATCTGAGATCTTGGAAAAGTATTGTTAAGCCCCTGGATCCACCATCCATCTCTCACCATTTATATCAATGCAAAATGCGCACAGAAGTATCCAAACTCAGAGTGCTGATATATCCAAGCGTCATTGATTTCAAGGACTATGCCAAAAATTGCCAGGTAGTCTTCAGCCATTCTGAAGGTTGCAGGTTAACCAGAAAGATCCACATTTTCGTGATGGGTTCTTCTTTGACAGAGGGATATGGTCAGCAAAACCAAGTACAGACTGAAGTGTTTAACCAGCTCTTGCCTGGAACGTTGTTAGGCTGAAGCAGCGCAGGTCTGAAAGGCCCAGATTGTTCATCATAATTCCCATCATTCTCCAGAAAGTTGGGATTTTGCTACAACCATCTGAAAACAATCCCTATTTCTAACATTGTCACTAAAACTGGGGTGCTTTTCTGCAAATTTGGCTTTTGCTCACCATCCTTTGTGTACAAGTTATCCAGGTAACCTTTCATTCCTCAAAATAGAGCCTTGTTCCTTTAAATCACTAACAAGAATGCTGTTTTTCACCTACAAAGATACCAGGACTGGACTTGGGAAAATGCAACACTCTCCCGCAAAAGCAGCAACTAGGGCAAGTCTCATTGTATCAAACTATGCTGTAAAGTCATTTGAGTTTTACATGGTTATTTATGGAGAACAGGACGGTCTTTCTGAAAGGCGAGATGCAGTGCCTTGACATATTTCTAAATGAAAATGGCCTGCAAATATTTTATGCTTAGACACGTCATTTATTTAAGACATGTTTAAAAACTCGAGTTCAGAAACAAAGTGAACTTTGGGGTTTTTTTTGTTTTTTGTTGTTGTTGGTTTGTGGGGTTTTTGGTCAAATTTCCAGAAAGCTGAAAATTTAATTCCTCACACTACTCTCAGTAGGCATAATACAGAGTTGTGGTAAAACTTCCCACTTGCAGGAAAAAAAAAACCAAAACCAACAGAGTAGAAAAGAGAACCTTAAGGACTAAGGAAGAGTTAGAAGACGTTGCTGTAAGCTATAGGGGGTGGGTACTTGCTGCTGGAAGCAGTGGGTTGCGAGGCAGAGCATGACCTGCAGCAGCGCACTGAGAATCGTTGTGTGGGTTGACATCCAGCCACCAGAGAGAGAAGTTCATTAAAAGCAAATCACAGTATTTCCCACCGTGGAACCACATCACTTTGCACTCGGTGAGGATCCAACCTTATACTTTTTTTTGGGTGTGGGTTTTATTTTTTTTTGTTGTTTTTTTTTTTTAACCTGTCCCTGAGTGTTGTGGAAAACTAATTTCAACTTTATTCCATGTCCCGGGGCTCTGTGCACAATTCTTCCTGGATCTGATCTCCTAAGTTACTGACTAATCAACAGAAATTTTTCAGAAGAGAGCGGTGCTTAATTAAGAGATTACTCTTGGGAAGATGTCAGCGCAAATGAGGAATTGCTAAAATCATGAAATGACGGCTTTTGCATATTTACACATGTATTTGGAAGTTTTCTGGATCCTGCTGAATAGCAATAGCCCCAGCAAACCAGAACAGGACCTAACAAATCAGGTGCTCTCATCGGCCCTTTGGCTGCTTGAGCAGCTTTCCTCTTGGACAGTACCCTAAGCGTATGTCCCAAAATTTAGAGTGAGATGCAGTGTTGAACAGTGTAGAAGTTGAGTTCCAACTTACTGATGCAGATCCGTCGTCTGCATGAGCTAAAGATATAGTGAGATTCAGACTTCTTGGTACCTGTTCCACACTTTCACCTTCCATTTCTTTAAGAATTCAGAAGCCAATTGAAAGCAGAGCTGCTGTTTACCTGTATCTTTGTGCTTACTGGTATAAAAAAAAGTACGAATTGGTAAAAATACAGCAAAGTCTAGATGAGCCATCTCTTTTAAGTGATTTAAAACTAATATTGTCTAATTGCAAGCAAGTATGTGGACTGAGTCCTAATCTGGGTGAATTGTTACTGTATGATACCAACCTGCTTTGCTTTTGGACAAATACTAGCGAAAGAAAAAAACATAAAAAGCAGAGCTTTAGGATTAGACTGGATGACTTCTTTGTCTGATGCCCTGAACTCATTGTTTGTCATTTGATAAGGAAATTTACGCAAAACTTTATCTATTTGGGTGCTGGAAGGTTCAACCTTTGCAGGACAAAAAGGCCCAGAGTAACACATAATAAACAAATAATATCAAATTCATTTTTGACAAGGACAGTCCAAGTTTTGTAATCTTCTTCAGACCACATGGAAATCTACAAATGCCAGTTCTATGGTTAATATTTTACAGGCGCAGGTAGTAAAGGGTATATAAGAAAACGCTTTCCCTTCAATCTTCCTAGCATTTCTGAGTAATTTAGCCCACATCATAATCTGCAATCATGAAGTGGGTAACATTGATTTCCTTCATTTTCCTCTTAAGTTCTGCTACATCAAAGAATCTGCAGAGACTTGCTCGAGATGCAGGTAAGAACGGGCTAATTGGTTGCTATAACAATGGCTGCAAAGACTATGTCATGACTTTAATGCAGTTTTGTGAGCAATTCTTGCAAGCCTGATCCAAAGAGAACCGAAAAAAATTGGTTGACTTAAGAAGAGACTAAATGAAGAAATGGTGAGGAGATGGGTGGAGCGCTCCAGACAGCCTAACTTAATGGGGCGAGTAAGTTGGGTGACATCGCTTTGCAGCCTCAGTGTAGTACATGAACGGAGGTTGGTTATTCAGAATCTGTTACTGTCCAGCATAGAGAAACTGGATGCACTGTGCTTTTGGAAGTGCTGTCTTTTGAGCGGTCATTCGTAAGCGAGCTCCTCACCAATTAAAGGCAATGGTTTTTGCACGACTAGGTCAAAAATCCAAAAAAAAATCTACACCTCAGTTGGCTATAAGAAGGCTAGCCAAAAGCTTCCCATCGTGTCATTTCTCCCTGTGTTATAAAACTGTAGACCCTGGTCAAATGAATATTTCTGCAGGCAGCCCTAGAAATTTTTCCAACTAGTATTTTTGATTTTTGTTTGAAACATGAAAATACCCAGATTTAACAAAACTTGAGTTTTCAGGAGCCGGCTGGTAATGCCAGTGGGCAGCAGCAAAGAGTCTTTAAATTACAATTTTCTGCGCCGAAACCTTTATTATCAAAGCAGGCGTATGCCATTAGGTAAAAGAATGACTCTTCACATTTTCTATATGTTCCTGAATGGTATTTCCAGAACAAAACGACTGCCCCATTCCAGCTCATTCGTTAGTGTGGCCATATGACTTGGTATCTGTTGGGAAAATCTTGCGGGAGCCTTCTCTCCAAGAGCAAGGTGTAACTGCAGCCTGTATTTATTACCATCAGGACCAAGTGCGTGGATTTATCTGCTCTCCTTCTCTTGAAAAGCACAGCTGATGGGCGCTGGGTGGAACAAGAATATGAATCTGCCCAGTTCATAATTTTGTGTTCAAAAAGAGGAAATACTGCTAATGCTTGCTCTAATCAAACAGCAGCTGCATTACTTTATTTGTAGCGTAGGCACAATATGTTGTTGGTTATGCGAAGGACATGCTTGCTAATCCTTAATAGTAAGCTACAGCACTCATTTTGAATATTTGCATTAAGTATGTGCTTACAGAGGTAAATATTCTGTTAAAATCCTAAAAATCATACACTTGGCTTCTTCAGAAAGATGAGCGTGCATAAGAGTTAGGTATCTGCAGACAAATGGACAAGGATGGTCTTCTGAGGCAGGAAAGGCTTCAAGGTGGCTCAAGGAAAGCTTTAGACTGAAGTTCCCAGAAAAGCAGTAGAGATTACCCAGTATTGTGTACGCAATGGAGGGGTTTTACAGGTGCTCAGCATTAGCTGGGTCTGTTTCAAAGCCATGATACTACCCCCTTAAGTATAAGAGCTGGGTGAGTACTGACCACTTCTGAAAACCTGGCCCAAGGTGCCCGGAACGCGTGCTTTAAGGGGTCTCACACAGCCAACGTGACAGTGAGCATCGTTGTTCTCTGTTTTTCTTCCTAGAGCACAAGAGCGAGATTGCCCGTCGCTACAAAGATTTGGGTGAAGAGACATTTAAGGCCGTGTAAGTGAATGTGCAGCTCATGTTTTCTAATCGTTTTCCATCTCTGTTAATATCAGGCAAAAAAAGGAAAGCTGAAACACACCGTATGAGCTAGTGAAGAGTGTATCTGTCTCACTGAAGCATGGCGTTGACTTAGCCTTCTTACTGTTAGTATACAGAGCCTACAAATATTTTAAGACTTGCAAAAGTCAAGATGACTTTCTTGCTCTCTGGGAAAAGACCTCCCTGCAAACCTTATGTGGGAAGAAAATAAGCCTGAGTAAGACAGTTTTGATAACCGTAGGACAGAGAGGAGTTATGCTGGATTGAGGTATTACAAAAAAAAAAAAAAAAACCAAAAACAAACCCCAAACCAAAACTAACCACCAACCTCAAAAAAACAAGCCCGTGACAGGTTTTCTGAGACAATTCAATTATTTCCTTTTGAAACTGGTTTTGGGAACAGCAGAGGGCCCCGACAGGAGCGTAACTACTTCTGAAAGAATGCAGCCTAAAGATCGTCGTTTGTAACAATAGCGAAAACCATTGCCATGTTTATGGCAGTTACAAATACACTGCTAAAAGTAGGAGAAAACTCAAAACACTGGCTCTGCTGTTATCCTTCTACTAGTATTCAAGACTCTTGTCCTTGGGAAGGAAGGTCAAAAGCATTTTTCAGAAAGGAGGTGAGAAGAGGAAGGATATGGGGTGCGATACTGTGCTTTTCGTGGTACTCTGTTTAAGCATTTGTGCATGCCATTTGAACAAACAGTTTTGAATCCAGAAGCACCTTCAGAAGTATTGACTGTTACGTTTCTTACCTCCATATTCCAAAATGTGCTTTGTGTTCCAGTACGATGATTACATTCGCCCAGTACCTCCAGAAATGTTCATATGAAGGACTGTCTAAGCTGGTGAAGGACGTCGTTGATCTGGCACAGGCGTGCACGGCCAATGAGGATGCTCCGAAGTGCACAGACTCACTGGTAGGCAGTGAATCCTTTGGTATGGGGTTTCTCCTCGTTCTGTGCAGCTACCACAATCATCCGCACTGAGGATTTAAACCTGATCATTTCAGGTGTTGCTGTTGTCAATGGCCAGGGCTCAGATTTTAGTGCTGAAGCAAAGAACTTGGTTTTGCCAGGTTCTGAAACTCTGCCTTTCAGAAGTGCCTAAACGATGTGCGGAGCCATATGTTGGAGCACAAACACAACACTTTGGCACGATAAATTTAGCATTGTCCGGAAATAAATAATAGCATTTAGTACAAATACCCTAGCTGTAAAATACATGTGTAATTCTAGGTATTGAAGTGACCAAAGCGTGTGGGTTTTCACACTGGGGTGACCTGAAAAAGGTATGTGTGCTAATTGAAGGTGCTTCGTTTAATAAAGTTTAAGAAAACTCCCCTAAGAATCAAGTAACAAAACGAGTTCGCAGGTATGTGAGATCCCTGGAGGTCTAGCAGGTTTGGCCCGGCCCTCCAGGAAATTAGGTGCTTATGCTCTTGCGAGCTCTACCATTCACCAAACGACATGACTACCTTAGTCCTCCCTAAAGGTTTCCCAAGCTGACCATCAAGTAGATTATCAAATCCTGCTATAGTTCACCTGAAAATTCAGCTTAGTCAGATTGTAAGGAAAAGGAGATGGCTCTCTTGCACAGAATATTTCAAATTTTGATTAAAATTAATTTTTTTCAATAAAGCATTGTCACGGTTTTGGTATCAGACCACATAAGACAACATTTTATTAAATCATATTGAAAATAATGGATTATTCTGAATTGTGGTCTAAATCTTATCCGGTAAAAATCTATTTCCTTTTCAATCTGGGTTTTCTTTTACAGATAAGTAAAATGTACATTACACTGTCTATACAGAATAATTCTGACCCTCAGCATCTCCCATACAGCCCTCCATTTTCCTGGGTGAAATCTGCGAAGTAGGACAGCTCCGAGAGTCCTATGGTGACATGGCTGACTGCTGTAGTAAAGTTGATCCTGAAAGACATGACTGTTTCCTGTCATTTAAAGTTCACCACCCAAACTACGTTCTGCCATACCAAAGACCAGCTTCTGACGTGATATGCAAGCAATACGAGGACAACCGGGTGGCACTGCTGGGAGAGTAAGAAAAATGGCCATTTTCTACTGTAGAAGTATTTAATCGTGCAGAAGAGGGATCCCCAGCCTACACAGACTGTGTGGACATGCAGGACATTTGAAAAAGTTGCAAGTATTCAACCTCATATCTGCACGTATAAAACAGTTGAGCAATCACTAAATATTCAAAGCTCTGATCACTTTTTTTTCATTCCACGCTAGAGCAGTTTTTTCCATCCAAAAATGGGTTTCAAGGGATCACATTTTATAAGGAAATTATATTTATAAGTTATTGGCTGCCAAAAAACCCCAAAAAACACAGTGTTTCCAATATTGATTTAATAATTTACTTGCTCCAGGTTCTCACTCTCCCCATTGTAATTGGAAAGGACAAAGAAAGATAACAGTAAAAAGAATAAGAATTGGCAATAAAATCTTGGTGAAATGGCCACAGATTCATTTTTCACACTCAAAATCAGATTTTTCATGTATTTGACAATGCATTTAATAAAAACCAGGTGTACATAAACTAAGTGACTGACAATATAAGGAGTTCATCCTTCCATCATTGTTATTGAGTCCTGCTTTGGAAACGGTGAGATTTTTGCAGCCATTTACCATTAGTAGGCATTGTTAGTAAAGTAGATTACATGTCTAAACTAGAAATAAAAGTTATAGAAGTTGTAAGAAATTTAATGCCATTTGCTGCAGTCATTGGAACATGTGACTTATGTTTTCCTTTTCCTTATAGTTTCATCTATTCTGTTGCAAGAAGAAACCCCTTCTTGTACGCCCCAGTAATCCTCGGCCTGGCTGCTGATTATGAACATGCACTTCAAACCTGTTGCAAAGAGAGCGATGTCGGTGCTTGCTTGGATAAAGAGGTATGTCAGGTTTTTCACTGCAAATAAAAACTAAGCGACTGGTCTGCTACATACAGGTCCCTTCTCATCTTAGCAGCGATTCTCTTTAAAGCGAGAAATAACTTTAAAAGGCTAATGTTAAAGTATGGTTTATAATTCCAAACTTGTGCTTTCCCATGGTGATTTTCAGTAAACATTTGCATAAGGCTTCACAGGAACTGAGATGGTAAAAAAAAAAAATACGGGTTTTTTTAAGTGCAAAAACAAAAGAACCAAACTGTAGATAACTAAGCTTGTCCTTTTGTCCCTTTGCTAATACATTATCAGGCAGCCATGAGTATTGTGCAGATGTGCTGAATCCAAATAACGTGTAGCACTTGGATTTTTTTCATCTGTGGTAAAGTGTAGGGAGAAGGCATGCTGCCGAAGCGGTGCTAGGGAAAGACAGCTCTCCCTTGGCAGCCTAACGTGCCATCGCCACGTCCAACATGTAGGTTTATGAGAGGTCTCTCCTATTCTTCCCCTATTTGTTGCCCAGGCAAATAGAGGAGAAAGAGTGAGAAACAGGTAGAATCTTCCTGTTGGTGCAAATCTTTGTATGAAGGACTTCTAGAAAAGGGTCAGGATTGATCATGTGTTAGCCCTGTGAATCAGTGGCAGGTGACTTCCACATAGCTTTGCTTTTTAGAGAACTGTAGTCAAGATTTCACGTTAACCTTGAGAATGGCATGAGCCAAACTTTCCCTTTGCCTCAAACTCAGTCCCAGTGAGTTCTGAGGAATCACTGAGGGCTCTCAAAAACAACTTCACGCTCCTTTGAAGCCACAGGGTTTCAGTGAAATTGTATCGTTTGCTGAACCGCAGCACCGTGCCGTAAGGCATAGTGTATAGACTGGAAGTTAAACGTTGATCGCAAACCAGTTCAGATGGCCTAAGGAATTCTCAGTTGGCTTGGCTTTTCATCAGAGCTAACTGGACCCAAACCTGCTGTGTTTCTGAAGTGGGATTTGCAGATTTGCTTTTCTCTAGTCCATTAGATGTAACGAGCTTAATGTGACAATGTGCATCCTGTTACTGTAGGCAGTTGCCATCAAAGAAAGAGCCAAGAAACTAAGTGTGAAGCAGCGGTACTCTTGTGGAATCCTCAAGCAGTTCGGCGAGAGAACCTTCAAAGGAAAGTAAGTTCCAGTCAGTTTTTTATGAAATGTAGGCTTGTTCATCTAACCATGAAACTACTCGAGAGAAAGATATCAGCATATATAATTTGCTTCTGTACACTGAGTTTGAAAACTGCTCTCATGGTACACTGTAGCATACTTTTGGCTGAGGACTATTGGCCTAGTGTTGGAAGACTGACCCACTGATCTCTATTCCGTTGGACAACAGCCATTTCTTAGCCTTTTTATTTAGATGTAGAATTTAATTCTGATCAGGTTTCTGCATAAAGACTGGACGCAAAGGTGAACCCGTGTATTCCAAGCTGATAGTGAGTCCTAGTAAGAAGATCAGCCGTGAGAGTTACAGAGAAATGAAACCATCTCTAGAACCAGTCCAGGAGATGCAGAGTTAACTGATACAGCGTCACTCGGAACCAGAGACTGCAGTGTATTTAGTCTATGCTTTTGCCAAAGCTGTGCCCCGTTCTGATGCTTGCAGCTTCTAGTGATAGGCATGTTGGTAATCAGCAACCTAAGTTGCTAGTTTGAACCTTAAACCAGTCAAAGAATCAAATTTAGCAGAATCATAGTTGTTGTCAAAGGTGTGTTTTTAAGATTAAGAAAGACTTCTGCAATTAACAAGTGGATCACCTGCCTAAGCACACAGAGAACTGCTTTCATTCTGTGGCTAGTCTAATACACTAACATCGATGAGGATTGCCTTACTAGACATAGTCAGCTTTGATTTAAAGGTTTAATTAGGACTATATACATGTGTGCCAAGTGATCTAGGGATGCTTTACAGTCACTCAAGAGTCAAGGGGAATTCTAGGGTGTGATTCCCACATAGACACCTCAGATGGAACAGAAGAATTGCAAACTTGTTTCTGTTGATCTAAAGGAGCACTGGGTACTGGTGGAGGTGCCAGTGCCCTCTTCTTCTAGCCGCCAGAAATTAGATGAGAAGAGTGAATGAATACTTACTTGAAACAATGCTGATTGACAGGATCGTAAGTGTTAGTGACTTGCAAGGTTTCTGTTCAATACGGAGCTTTATAACAACTGTATTTTTCTTCTTTTCCGCCTAGTAAACTTGCTGCCCTGAGCCAGAAATATCCCAAGGCTCCGCTCCCAGAAATTCTTAAAATCCTACATGATGCTAAGGACCTCCACAAAGAGTGCTGTGAAGGGGACATGGTAGAGTGCATGGATGACATGGTAAGCCCAGTATTTTTCCAAAAATGTTTACATACTTGAGAAACGTTTAGGAAAACAATAATTTGTGCAGCTACTCATTCCCAGTCCAGGGAACTTCTGCTTAACCCTGCTGGAAGTTTCCTTGGCCACTGAAAAACCCATGGCCAGCTCAGCTGACGGTTACTGGAACTAGGTTTTGGACCAGTTCCTGATCTAGCCCTTCATGATCATGAGGGCAAGGAGCCGTAACTTACAATATGGCATGTGCGTTTGGTTGAAATCAAAACGTTCATCAGGGAGATTGCTTGGTGGTATTGACCCATTTAAAATCAACCATAAACAAAGCAAAAGCAAGCAGAGGCAAAAAGGCCACACTTGTTTTTGCTGTCCTGTTGTCTGTACTGCCATTAATCCAGTGCTGGCTTTTTGAAGCTCTGGGGTTTCTCATGTTTTGCCCTCTGTCAGAGCTGGGCACCTGACAGGACTGACAAGATCAATGAGGCATCCTTGTGACAGACCATTCAATGACTTCCCTTGGCTTTCAAGAGTTTGCCTTCTTAAAGTCTCTATGGTCAGGGAGGGAACCTCATTCTTCCCCCTGCCCTTGAATGACACTCACAGGATGTGCTTGTCCCTCTGATTTTTTCCTCTTTGCATGGAGACAGCATTTCTTTAGGGAAGTGCTAAGTAAATAGGTGCCCTAAATGAAAAAAGGGAGGAGTCTGAAAAAGAGAGGGGAGATGAATTAATCTACCTGTAATCTGTTATTTCATAGCTTGTCTGATAACATGTTTTCATTTTACAGGCAGATATTATAGCCTATATGTGCTCTAAACAAGATGTTCTCTCAAGTAAAATCAAACACTGCTGCGAGAAGCCAGTTGTGGAACGAAGCCAGTGCATTATAGAAGGAGAATTTGATGAAAAACCTGACAATCTTCCCTCACTAGTTGAAAAATACATACAAGATAAGGAAGTGTGTAAAGCCTTTGAGGCAGGCCATGACGAATTCTTATCAGAGTAAGTAGTGCCAACAGTACGTGTGCCTGTATTTGAATGTTCCTGTAAACTATCCTCTGTCTTCTCTGGGCTACGGCCTTTTGCACCGCTGGAAAAACTGTCCTCTTGGGTGTTTTCAGCACGTATGGAGAAAAGATGTGACCACATGGAAGTCTGATGTAACTAATGTAGCTTCAGCCCTAGCTGAATCCCTAGTTTCTCATTCATGCCTTGTGACTGTTTCTGTTCAGCGTTGTCCTGCTTATCAAAGCTAAATTTATCAGCGCCTTTCTTTTATTCGAGGGCTTTGTGCATACCCACATATATTATCTGCTTAAGAAGTATTCTGACCTGGGCAACTATTTTGTTCCTCTCACATATGCCCCATTGGCAGACACAGAGTGACCAAAACAATCCTGCTAGAACAAGCAAACAGCATTCCAGTCTTGTCGTCCACCTTGCTTGATCCCATCTGAGGAACTGTCATTGCCAGTTACTGTGTTGCACGTGACGAAAGCAGCGTGTTATTCGAGCACTCTAATTCTGTCAGCTTGTGTGTCTTTCAGGTTTGTTTATGAATACTCACGAAGACACCCCGAGTTCTCCACGCAGCTGATTCTGAGAATCACTAAGGGATATGAAACACTCCTGGAGAAGTGCTGCAAAACAGACAACCCTGCTGACTGCTATGGAAATGCTGTAGGTACAAAGCTTTGTTTGCAGACAACTAGAATGTTTGCTTGGTACCTATCGTGAAACAACTAGGTTGAGCAGCTCCTATGGAAAAAAGCATTCTGAGAGACTTATCACAGGGGAGGTCAGTGTTCTGATGGGAGATGAAGCAGTCCAGGGCCCATGACAAAGATGCAGAGTAACTTCGTTGGTCACCTTAGAAAGTTTCAGTCTAGTCTCACTCAGCTGCCTGGTGCCACTGTCTCTCAGAAGTGATTCTGCTTGTCCTGAAGATGATTAATAGCTGGTTAGCTGAATTATTCTGTGGGTTCCACTGCCTACACCGAGTATGGCCGCTCCTGGATTATGATGGCAACCTGCATGGCCGGCTCATGTCGAGCTAAACTTAGGTCTCCTCATTGTCCACTGAATTGCACACAAGTCACAGCACAAGTTGAGTCACTGACAGCTTTGGCCAAGGGCTAGAAAGAGGATGTTACCCTCGTGGGTATAGCCTATACTTGAAAAACATTCGGCCGATTTAAACAAACAACGCCCCCCGACATTGTCTAGAAAATAAGTGCAAAAGGTAATTAATTTAAACTAGATTTCAAGAATCTTCCTGTCTTTTTAAATTGAAGTTCTGTTAGAACTTAAGAGCCACGTGAGAATCAAGTCCTCCCAAAGCCATCCAGGCTATATGGAAGTGGCTGGCCTGGCAAAACAGGTATCTTATAGCTAATAAGATGTAGAAGAGGTCAAAAGGTATATTTCTATGACTGTTACCAGGATGTCCTGCTCTAACGTTACTAATAAATTCATACTTGTCTGCAGCAAGTGGAATTGGAGAAACATATCAAAGAAACTCAGGATCTCGTAAAGACAAACTGCGAGTTTCTCAATACCCACGGCGAGGCAGAGTTTCTTAAAGCGTAAGTACTTTCCGATAAATATTCTTGAGTGCAAACAATGATGGTGGCTGCTTTGGGCAGATTTGATCTTCACTTCTATTTTCACTTCAGTGGTCTAGCATTCTTCAAATGCCAGAGTCATTTTGATATTACTTTTTCAGACTTTTGATCCGCTACACTAAGAAAATGCCTCAGGTATCAACTGACGCATTGCTTGAAATTGGAAAGAAAATGACAGCCGTTGGTACTAAGTGCTGCCAGCTTCCTGAAGACAAACGTCTACCTTGTTCTGAGGGATATGTGAGTACATTTCTTTGTTGTCCCTACTCCTCTTGGAGATTTCTTCTGTTCTCAAAAAAGTTGATTTCTGGTGAGATAGTAAACTCACAGTGATTTTTCATAAACCCCGGGCTAAGCATCTACCAAACACAGTTTGAAGTCTGTTCTTTTTTAATGGACGTGAGAACCTAAAATAGGTGTCTTTCAGTAGCTTGTGAAAATCTTAGCTAAACTTTGCTCTCCCGCAGAAAGCAGAAGTCAGTCGATTAGGTCTGCAGCAGCTTGCATTTGGAAAAGCTAAACAGCCTCTTAAAAAAGAAAGTGCTCACTGATTGTAGCCCAAAGCACAGGCCATTTGCAGAGGAAAAAATGCCCGACTCCAGGAATACATTCTTATTTTAAATTTTAAGACCATGCCATTTCCAAGCAGGTGTTTAGATCCAACAGGTTCCACTTCCAGCTGTGCTATTGTGACACAAAGATCACATATTTCTCCTGTTATTGTAGAAGGTGTCGCTCATGTTTGTCCTTTTCCCATTCTCTTTTCAGCTGAGCATTGTGATTCACGACATGTGCATGAGACATGAGGCCACACCTATAAATGACAACATTGCACATTGCTGCAGAGACTCCTATGCTTACAGGAGGCCGTGTTTCACTGCACTGGGCGTAGATACCAAATATGTGCCTCCACCATTTGACCCGGATATGTTCAGCTTCGATGAAAAATTGTGCACTGCTTCTTCTGATGAACGGGATTTAGGGAACATGAAGTAAGCTAAAAGAAATACCTTGTAGAAAAACTTCTGAAGTGTCACACTTCAGATGGGGCAGAGGGAAGCTACAAACCCCGTTTCACCATCTGACTGGGACTACCCTAGCAACAGGGAGAAAACCAGATGGAACTATGTGTTTGTACTGAGCTTGTCAGTGCGTAACATCATGTAGAAGAGGCAAAATAGGGTATTTTCTTCAAATAAAACCAGTGTCTTCACTGACCAGTTTCATGTAGATCCCCTGCCGTTGCAAGTCTTAACATGTACTTAATTAAAACAACATACAGATCCTTTCAATAACATTTATTCCCCCTCCTGTAACCAGGATAACAAAAAAGCGAACAGATGGTTGTGGTGCACTGGGAGTTTGGAGTCACAAATAGGCAGAGACTCCTCTAGATGTGACAAAAACAGCTCATAAATGAGCTGTACCTGCATAGAATGGCATATTTTAAATTGGCGAATCAAACTACAGCAGGTAGCGTCAACTGTGTATTCTGGCTTTGTTTTCAGATTGCTTATCAACCTCATCAAACGCAAGCCCCAGATGACAGAAGAACAAATAAAGACAATTGCTGATGGTTTCAATGCTATGGTAGAGAAGTGCTGCAAGCAATCAGACGTTGAAGCATGCTTCGGGGAAGAGGTACTTCCTATGTCCTTTTGAAAAACAAAACAAAAACATATACAGGAAACCGGAAACTCCCTAGGAAACCATGCACTACAAAAGCGGTTCCGCTCACTGCTGCGGTTAACTTGTCCCTGTGCCCTTACAATAAATTGACCTGCGGAGTAGAGCATATGTTGACTGTACAGATTATAGTCAAAGATTATATCACTGGACAACTTCACGTGGAAGGGTTGTCTGGAGGTAATGTAGTCCAGTCATCTGCTCAAAACACAGCTAAATCCTAGATGAGATAAGGTTCTTTAGGGCCTTGTACGGTAGAGTTGAGTATCTAAAAGCCACAGTTGAAAATTATGCGTGTGTACAATTTAAACCATATCTCTAGAAATAGCAGATTTCCTTTTGTGCTACAAATTCTTATAGAACTGTGAAGGATTACCAGTAAAAAGTGCATCTGGATCAATTACTAAAGACACCTAGCAAATACAGATAAACTGGCAGGGAATCCAGCTGGTTACACCCTATGAACAGTCATTCCATTTTTTTTTCCAAACTCATCAACCACACATACATTCGTTCATTCAACATTCACTCGTCCTGGAAAGAGCCACAGGAGATGTTTATCTGTAGCCACGCCGGTGAGCAAGCACAAAGCATTTACAGGAGCTATACGTGACAGTTTCCAACAGGAACCCATTATCATTTGTAGCGTAGAACTGTATTACTATTATCTTAAACTGCTTATTGACTGAACCCTTTTGTGCTTATAACCAAAGTATTTCATAGGTAAATTTTTAGAGCGAATCAGAGGCAAAATAATTCCTTCCTAAGTCTTCCTAATACATTTATTTTTTACCGGCTCAAAATTGAAAAACACCCAACATAGAGGAGTGCAGAGATCCTAACGTTAGGAAGTACAATTAGAATTATCCTTCGAACCATCAGACAGACACAAGTTTAAGTTTGTAAAAATTCCTGCTCAAACACTGTACACTTGGCTCCCTTGGTTTCTGTCTCACAACTGTTTGTCTTCCTTCTCCTAGGGTGCAAACCTAATAGTCCAGAGCAGAGCCACACTAGGAATTGGCGTTTAACACATGGTAGGTAACAGCAATGATGTTTATATAATTGGGTCATCTATTGATCTATCCCTCCCTTCCACCCGTGTAACTCCCTCAACTCAAAAAAAGCATCTAGCTCCCCTTAACCTCCAGGCGTTCGCTTCCCCGAACAGATGGCTTACCGTCTGCCGTTACGTAGCATACGGAAAGTTGAAGTGCTACTGGTATGCTACCATTTCACAAAATAACCCTTCTTGTTTCTCAAATCTAGGTTGCCAGTGGGAAAAAAATGAAGAAAACTACTTCTGTGTAACTTCTCCCGCCCATTTCCTTTTTTCCTTTGGTGTTAAATGAGTGTTTCATAAATCTTCAGTGTTTTGTCAAACCACATGCTTTCCCAGAAACTTTTCAATTCTATTACTTTGAAAAAAATGAATTATAAATAAAAGCTTTATAAATCTGCATCTGTCCTTGTCTGCCAGTGACTACCACAAGGCGAAGCTCTGCAGTGCTCCCTAGACCAAACGGTTGCTATAAGTGTTACATATGGGCAGGGATTCCGTTGGGGTTTTTTTTCCTGTTAATTACTCTTGTAAAGGAGGTAGGAAAGAATATGAAAGGTTTTAAGACATGTAGCTAGACTTGAATGCTCCGATTCAATTACAGGTTCATTTTCACTTTACTTCAGCCATTGTAATTACATATTAAGAGCATGTTCAAAGGAACTGTTCAGTCTAAGATGACTAGCAACAAGCTCTTATAAAGAATTATTTTTTTTATATCAGCCACAAATCAAGTATCTCGCTCCTTGAGAAGAGTTGCAAACACACCTACATTTAGACACTTCTTTTCACATCATAAGTTGTTTTTAAAACAGCTATTGACTTTAGAAATGTCTTTTGAAAAGCCCACCATCTAAATCATGCCTTTAATTGCAAGAAGCTTCTAAAAGAGAAATTTTTTGGTTCTATGCCACTAAAGCGGCATGATCTTGTAGTACATATTTAGTTTCAGTCCATAAACACAAAAAGCTCAAGTCTTCTACACTTTAACAAGGACCCTCGCATCATTAGAAGAGCCCTTGTGTAATAAAGCATTTCATAAGGGCAGTTTTCTTGGCCTTGAGACTCTCTGTGCCTATAGTTCATGAACTGGGAATCTTCTCCAGGAACATAGAAGTACACTCAGAACGAAACATTCAGAGATGTTGGGTTGAAAATTTAAAAGGAAGAATCATCAGTCTTGTTATGATTGGAGTGTTTGAACATTCAGTCACTCGACATCACAGTTATGTCTCGGTTCGGAAGAGTTTATGGGACCCCAAGGCATTCACAAACATCTCATTCAAGATTTAAAGTTTTGTGAATTGGAGCAAGGATCACTTCTCAGTTGCAGTTAAGCACCTTTTCCCTTAGTTTAAGGGAGCACAAACAGCCACTATAAAGACCATTCCCATGATCTAATTCACCATCCAAAAGGCTGACGGACATTCACTGCAGGTAAAACAAACCTGCTCTAGCACAGCATAGACATAGTTAATTAGGACAAGTTAAGCTTGTTCAAGGAAGTGGTTCACTGAAGAGCTCAGGCACAGAAATCAGCAGCCCCACAAATCTATCGAGAAGTGTGGGTTTCTCATTAGATTTCCAGCTAAGCCCCATGCCGGATCACGTTCAAATTCTTACGAGTGCTGGGTAGCTTCCCGTCACATCTGGTATGGCTTTTCAACTGCACGTTGAATAATGCCAAATACAAAGCAGGTTAAGGATTCCATCAAGATTTAGTAATTGAAAAGGTGTTTATAAATAATGTGTTTGCAATTTTGCTGGCTCCAGAGAGATACAGAATTAATATGTAAATTATTTCCAAGCTGCCTTTATCATTTATCAGTGCTGAAGAGAGTAGTGTGTCAAGAGACTAGGCTCAAGTTGAATCTCAATATACCATAAATATGTGAAAAGAATTTTTTTCCCCCCGACCCCATCCCCATTTCTACAATTCATAGGAACCCATCTATTTCACTCTTGCATGTCCCAGTGTCTTTCAGTTTGCATAAAGACAGAGCACTGTGGCCAAGCTGCAGCACTTAAAGAAGTATCCTAAGCCTCAGTGTTGGTCTAGTTTTGGAAATTACTTCTTAAGAGCTGTTGCTCCCATGCTGAGCAACCTTCCATGTATTCCCAGGTCGCTCTTGTGGCTGTGGTTTCCCACAACTGATGTGTCTTTGTCCATCTGGGTTTCTTTGTAATGAGGTGACTTTCCTTTTTCCCTTGCAGAGTCCCAGTTCAGAAGGAAAAGGAACAACCACACCTGCAGCTGTAGCTCAGGCTGCACTTGTACGAAGGTGTTCGTTAACCACGTAAGTGTTGCCTGAAGAGGGAACGAAACTTCCCCCTAATTACCTGCAACATATTTAAATACCTGCTACCCCACCTGATCGATGGCTTCAAATTTCAGGAAGGCCAACTGTTACGGTAACTATTGCCTACGACACCCGTGACTTGCTTTCATGCAGCAGCTTTTGTTAGGTTATTGCAAGAGTCTTAAGTTTTATATTCCTTCTATCACAACTTCTAGTCCCTAGAGCTCACTGAAAACTACACGTGTAATCCCGAGTGTTCAAGGGGGAGAACAAAACAAAAACCAGCACATCGAGTTGAAGGCAGACATGAGGTTATTTTGAAAGCCCCTCTCCTTGCCTGCGAACAACTGAGTTTGCGAGAGCACGCCCATTTCCCATACTGTGACAATTCCCTTGGGACTTCTGCCGGCCTGCGATGGGCCCTGGAGAGGCTGACATTTACTGTCTCTGTCTTGCTGAACATAGAAACGCCCTCCCTGGGAGATGGTGTCCCAGGAAACAAGATGATAACAGTGGGAATAAAGATCTAAAACCGCCAGACATTCCTGATACGAGCAATTCCACACCTTGTAGTCCGCTCCTGTTTGTATGCACCATTTACCTTCTCTTTCCTCTACAGCACAGCATAACAAACAGATACGTAGTTGTAGTCTGTGACCTACTGTTACCCCTCAATAATATGCAGGCTAATTTTGACTGCCTCCATTTTCAATTTTTCTGTATGCCCATCACTCTTTTTCATGCAGCCTCTATAAAGGTCAGTAAAGCCACAGCCAGAGAACTTCTAATATTCCCAAGAAACAGTCCCATAAATCAAATTTTCCTATCCTTAGAGAAAGCCTGATGGGAACTACACACCCATCCTTTACAAGAAATGCAAATTTGACAGCACCAGCCATTAAGACTAAGTAACAGAAATCTCCTCAGGCTCGACTCCTCTAAATTAACATATTTACTATGTGCAGATTTCTTATGCTAAGACAGAAAAATAAACACAAAATCATTGATTCTTAATGAAGGCAAATCCTACCGTTGCTGCTCAAAGAAGTTCCATCTGCAGATTCCAGACCTTTCAAAGCACCAGCCAGATTCAGAAGATCACACTCTCCTTTTCACTGAGGGAACTAGAAGGCAAGGTGTTTATTCCACTGCTCCTAGGCTGGAAGGGTAAGGGGCTACACCCATTTCCTCCTGCCTTCTCCTTCAGTCTTTAATTCCTTCAGCTGACCACATACCACCTGCATCCATCAGACTCCCCTCCCGCCTGCCCTAAGCTCCTTTCTGAATTGTTCAGCCACCTTCTCTCCATACCTGTGCCACATCATAAAGGCACAGCTGTCCTGTCTGTAAGCACAGTTTCCTGTATCTTCTAAAACAGTGGATATTGGTAGTGGTCTTTGAGGGGCATCCCCGAAAGCTTTTGTTGTCTGTTGGTCATGGCGTTTCCGTGTTACTGCTTGATCTCCTGTGGTCTCTCTGAAGCTGATGAAATGTCATGACCTCCAGGCCCCAGCTGCTCTGCCTTCGTTGCTGATATTTGGGAGCTAGGGTTAGTATCGTGACTCTGGGGCATCTCTTGTAAGAAGGCTGCTAGCTCTGGCCTGCGGGAGTTCCTTTAATGCATACTGCAGATTTCACCTGAAACACTCATCCATTTCATGAGAAAGCAAATAGAAAAATTATCAGGGAGCAAGAATGTTCTTCCAGCCCTCTGTACCAGCTTACAATGCTGATCTCACAGCACTCAGCCTTAATAAAAATACAGCAGAGCGCATCTGGGGCTTGGTAACAGGCAGTGGCTTTGGGCCAGGGCACATTCCCTGGTTTCTGAAAAATTATTCTTGGTTACCCAAGCGCTTAGCCTGTTCCTGCTCTCAGGTAGGTGTCGTGAAGCCTTCTTGACTCAATCAGATCAAAGAAGTGCAACGCTTTTAAAATGTACAAGAAAGTCCGTTGCTAATTTGGGGTGTATATTTTCTTAATCTAAACCCTTACAACCTATCGGGCTGCCTAGGGCTGCTCTCCGTTACCTCGTACGAAGGGTATCGCTTGCCTCGCTGCCCAGCAGGGGACACACCTTTTGTGCTAGTTGCGAGTAAGCATATCCCAGGAGTCAGCGCTGTCGAAATGACTTCATTGGTGGTGGGTTCTGATTCCTGGTTTATTACTGTCTTTGCCCAAAGACTCAATGTGACTTCGCTGCAGGCTAGCACTAGTAACTGCACTTCAGCTAACATAACACTGCTACATGCCAGGGGTACCAGGATTAAAACACATGGTATTTAGCTTGGGTTGCAGCAGTGGCTCATTTGAACCTGCCAAATTTAACTGGATTCAAGTATTGAACCAGATCTGCAAGCACATTCTGCATGGTCCGGGCTTTCCTGTGAGCAAGTGAACCTCCACTTTAATTCTTTCAGTGGAAGCGTGTAAAGCACCAAGAACATGCTAACGAAGCCGTACTCAGCCGCGTAAAGCAATTGCAACTGGAAATTGACATTGTAAGGATTTGCAGCCCTAGGTGAATTGGGACGGTGGTTCTCACCTCTGCCTCAG
The DNA here is from genome assembly GCF_963921805.1 of Phalacrocorax carbo. Taxonomy (NCBI): domain Eukaryota; kingdom Metazoa; phylum Chordata; class Aves; order Suliformes; family Phalacrocoracidae; genus Phalacrocorax; species Phalacrocorax carbo. The sequence goes on from NC_087516.1 coordinate 83,056,291, forward strand.
CCATTAATTGCTTGTACAGAGCAGTACTCAACAAAAACTGTCTTCTCTGCTGCCTCCCCCCCCCAAAAAAAAAAATTCCCAAGGGGCAGAAGAGAGCACAAATCTAGGATTAGACCAAGTTATATTTTACATGAAGGCTTGTATCCCACTTCTTACTTTGCACAATTGCTTATGCAGCTGGGCAAAGCGAAAATGTGAATTCACAAGGTCTTTTCAAAACTGCTCCCTCTAAATGTGAAACCACATATTTCATCAGGCCCCCTTTTAGCCAAGCCGGCTTCAGCCTGGGAGCCCTCTCCAAGTCTCAATGGAAATTTACAGCAATTTACATTCGTATGGTTAATTGTTTACTGACACTGGTTGATAACAGCATACAAATTACTTCATTGCCTTCAATCTTCTTCGTTTCCAGGCTCCCCTGCGTGGTCTAGACCTGCAAGTAATCTGCAATAATGCAGCAGATACTGTTTGTTTCCTTTATGTCCACCAGTTTTGCTACATGCAAAAATCAGAAAAGACTTGTTCAAGATGTAGGTAAGAGCATTCTGGTTGAAGACCTTTCCTTCTGCTGTTGTCCTTACAAGCTTTGCAACTGTGTCAGTAACTGGTTGGAGTTCATTTTGCATAATTTCATAATGAACATGAAATGAAACACCCTTATTTTTAGCCTACTGGAATACATACAACATGCTACCAGTGACGAATTAAACATTATAGTTGAGGTTTTTTGGTTAAGGGTTTTTTTGTTGTTGGGTCTTTTTTCTCCTCAAATGGGAGACCATTGGGGTCTGAAGACACAAGGTGGCATACAGCAACGTTCATGATCAATTTGGGCCATTAGCAGATGCAAAAATGGATCTTGTTTATTTTCTCAGTAAAATACTGCTTCTTAGGAGCTTCCTTCAGCATTATAATGGCTTTCAAATTTTCTTTTGATTACGGTTACATTCATATGGTTGCAAGCAGGCCTGCTTCTCTTTATGCTCCTACACTAGTTGCGGTTGTCAGCTACGAGCGCGCAGCTGAGAACTGCTGCAAACAGCCTAGTCCCAGCAGTTGCTTGAAAATCAAGGCATTATAGTTTTCTCCATCTAAAAGAACAATGTGTTTTGGTTTTGTTAAGAGCTTCTGTTTGTTGAATTTTCTTCAACCTCAAGTGCATTTTTTTCCTCTACTGCAATGATTTAAAAAAAAAAAACCAAACTCCTCCAAATCCAAATCATGTCAGATTTATATAAGAAAGTAAGTTTTCAGGGGTTGTCTCTATTCATTTGTGAAACATGCTCATTTCAACAGCTACCTTGCTCATTATTGTAGATTGTTCAGATATGGAAAGGAGTCAAGGAATTATAACAGGACTCACAAGTACAACTGCAAGACTCTTAAGAAGATTGGAGAGACAGGTTTCACAACAGACCGAGCACCCAAATGCCATTTAAGACAGCTACGTGGACCGGCTGTCCCAAAATTTGACAACACGGCGGAGAACAGAGGCGGGATAATCTGCAACTCGCACACCATACTTAAGCAGAAGATTGTCCAGAAGTGTGTCCATTGTTCTGATGCTGCTGAGGTAAGTCCTTCTGATTTTAATGGGGAAGAGAACTGATGCTGAAGCTGTGTCTGTTACTGTAAATGGAGGGAATAGCATGTACTCCTAGTTAGAAAGGAATGTTACAGAAGTATCAGCTACAGCAGCTAGATTTAATCAGTTTACGAACCCAGGTCCTCCTCTCACCAAGGCAGCATCAGGGGATTCCTTATAATACTGCAAACACTTATGCTGCATTTTGGCAAACTTACTGTCCGTAGGAGTTGAATTTTATCTAAAGCTTTGGTCACTTCAGTAGAAAACAAAATTAAATATCAACTCTCACAGACAACAGTGTAGGATGACTTGGAGAGCCTGCCCACAAAATGGGTCTTTTTGTTGTTGTTGTTTTTTATTTACATGTTTGGCATTTTGGATCACATTTCTAGAGACTCGTAGGCCTTACAGTTCCCAGTGCATCCAAGCACGCTGGTGGTAGGTAGTGGCATTCAGCTGAGAACAACTCTTTAACCAATAGCACACAGAGTTTCTTATCGATGTATCTCAGTTGACGAGGCTGAGGTCTGTACCCCAGCACATGTAGGTCTTACTGATGGGCTTACCTGAAAATATCAACATGTACTCAAGAACACTATTCCACTGCTCCTCCTGCTGTGAAGGGGAAGGAAGCGAAAGGGACAAGGCAGCTGTGGGAAAAGCAGACACAAAGTGAGACAGAAACGGAGCTGCAGGGGCAGCCATAGCATACGCCCTTCTGGACACACGGTACAGTGACAGACAGATACGTCAAGCTGCAGTAACTAACCCTAACTGTGCATTTGACTTCCTTTCCAGAGTGCTGCTTCATCTCGTCAAATGCCACCCCCGGATGACAGACAGACAAGTGAGAAGACAATTTCCAGTTTTACTGCTATGATAGACAAACGCTGCAAGCAAACAGATGCTGTGACGTACTTGGGGGAAGAGGTATTTCATATCTTAACAAACCGCTTGACAACAAAAGCTGGCATAGCAAATATCTGCGAACATTTGCCACTCCGAGTGGCTGTTTGTACAGCTAGTTTTGCCACGCGTTTGCCCGCAGAAAATAAACTACACCTTTGTGTACACACAGACAACTTAATCTTTACATTGCACTGCAAAATTTATGTCACCCATGACACATAAGGTAATTTTATTGTGACTGATCCACTTCCGGCATCTCACACAGGGAAGTTGAAAATTATGGGAAAAGATGGTGTATATAAAAGGACCGCAACAAACAAAAACAAACAAAGATGAGGTGATTGTGGTCTTGGGTTACAGAATCCATTTTTTTTCCCCAGCTTCAACCGCGATCATTCCTTTAACCCTGCTATCTCTGCACGCCGTGTCAGAACAACCCAGCAGGAGAAATCAACATTAAAACACAAAACAAACCTACGTGCAGCTGCTGAGTGGTCTCAAAGCACAGTTTGAGAAATAGCAAATATCAGAGTCTAAGCCTAAATTTTGCTCTGAAAGGAGATTAAGAACTTGACAGTATTGCATACATTTTGGTTACATTTTCCTTATTATCCTGATCCTTTGGTGAGAACACATGAGCTCCAGAGAAAGTATTCTATGCAAACAATTAAGAAAATTTGTTTTTTTCTGAAAAATCTCTCTAGAAGGGTGTGTTCTGTGTCTCTTGACACCAGACTAGCAGACATCAACTGTAGGCAAGGTTGTGCTCAAGGTTCCCGTGGACCCTCTCTCTGTGCTGTGTTTGCATTCATCTTCTACGTTGCAAACCTGGTAGCCCAAAGTAGAGCCATGTTAGCAAATGGTACCCAAAGCGCTGCACGTAACAGCGGCAACGTCCCATTACTACACATAAATATTCAGACCATGTAGATTTAAAGTTAAATGCAAAATTTCTGTGCTAAAGATGTGAAACCTGATGTCATGAGACAGCACGCCTCGGTCCTAGGAAAAGGTAACTGCAAAACAGGATTGTAGAAGAGAAGATTTCAAGACCTAGCATAAAGGGCAGGAACCTATTGTCTTTTTGTAAATGGGCAACGAAGGATCACTTCACAAATTTCCATTGTTCCTGTTCACTGTTTAACTCTGTAAAGCAGAAATGAACAACTCGAGCAATGCAGCAGCAGTTTGATGTGAGAGCAGAGATGGTAGAAGGGAAGGCCATTGCCTCCTTATTCTTCCATGTTGTTTCCTTATAGAACACCTATATAGGTTTGATCATCAATTGTAGCAACTGTGGCTACTGCCACTGACTAATTTTTAGCAGGTAGGCCATTTTAGACTCCTGCCACTATTTTTCTTCCCCTACCACGTATTTCTGCCAGGTAGACATACTTGAATACTCCTTTGTAGGGGGGAGCAATTTTACATACCTTTCCCCCTACAGACAGACAAGCAAGCCCTTAAGTGTCTAGAAACCTAAGGCTTTTATGCTTTTCTGATTATACACGCATACAGCAGCTACAGGTATGATTCAGTTGCCTGAAAGTAAGCATCTGATGCCATCTGAGGTACCTACCCTAGGTAAGCTGCACGGTCTCTACCTACTACTGCAGAAGTTCAGAGGTCTCCTGTGGGCAAAGCGCGGCCTAGCCAAGCCCCACACAGCATTGCAGCTACCTGATGACAGGTCACGCTCAGCTTCTGTGGTCAGGGAACTCAACCCTACCATGCGTGCTTCCATCTTACACCCAAGCACGGCACACACAGGGAGCGCTAATCTGTGGAAAATAAGGAAATGTGAAAACTGGTAAAGTCAACATATTTTACTTACTTTCTTCAAAAAGAAAAAAAAGGAACAAAGTCAAGTGCAGGCTTTCATCTGAGATGACTCCTTATCAGGGCTATTGCAACTGCTCTTCAAAACTCTTTATTCAACCATAAACATATTTATTACATGAACAGCCTAAAAGTTGTCAGGAAAAGGTGAGGATGGGATAGGCGCCAACAACCCATTGCGGTGTTGGCCTGTTTAGGAAAAAAAAATCATGGGGTAAAACTCCACTGAGAAACAAGGCCCTTGACTGGAGGCAGTGTCTCCTACAGACCTTTACTGAAACCTGCTGGAGTGGAAGAGGAAGTTTCCCCTTGCAAGTGCAAGGCAAAGAGAGCTACTATGTGCACTCGAACCCTTTCAGAAAAGGATACGAAATGTCAGGCAGCATGGCTTCAAAAGGGGATTCGGACTTGACAGCTCCCTCTGCTCTGTGGGCCCACCCTAAGAGTCACATGTGAGGGGCAGGCTGCAAACAGAGCCGTCTTAGGAGAACTACCACTGTTAAAAAATGACCCAACGAAAGGACAACTCTGTCCGAAGAGAAAGCCTGGGCACGGCAATGCCAGAATTTGTACTCCAAGAACTCAAACTCCACTAGATGGAGAGTGAGCTGTACAATACTCCACACCTTGGGAGCAGTGCCTTTCACAAAGCAGCTTCAAGGAATTAATCGGGGCTTAGTCAAAAGCGCATGCAAAACAGAGCGTTTTGTTCCCTGTGGGCAGATATAGTCAGTTCCCTGCCTTACTCAGAAGTGCTGTGTAAGCAGGTCACCGCAACCTAAGTTTGCCTTGCGTTAAGATAACAGTGATTGTGTCCTACTAAGATAACTTGTTTTGACGTTCAGCGATGGTGTTTCACTTGGCTAGACCATCACGCCTACAGGTGCCAGATAAAGGCAAGGACAAGCTGTAAATGTCACCCTTTGTACTTTGTTGTGTCCAGTTCAGCTGCAATCAACCCATGGTGGGATTTGGAACATAGATAAAAGGAGTGTTTTGCTTGGGAAGGTAAGGGGAGGGTGGGCCTGGGGCGAAGGATTTTAACTTGAGGAATTTCTTACCTCTTCCATTCCAGATGTTGTGGGTTCATCCTGTGCTCTCATAATTAGCTGGCACATAGGCTTTGCTTCCCAATAAAGGGCATATTGTGTTGGCAACAAACATGTACGCAGCAGCCTCTACAAAACGTCACTCCTTTAAAGCGTTCACACTAAACACTGGGCTGCAGATCCCCCTCCCAATAGCCAGGAATCCCCCAGGATCAGTGATTAATTCTTTCCTCCCTCTTAGGAGGTGCCAGCTACTTCAGTCCAGAACCTCCAGAAGGACATCCGTTGTGCTAAACACAGGAAGTGTAAGAGCCTCTCCTGGAAACAATACTCACCAAAGGCAGAAAAATGTTATACCCAACGAAACCATTTCATTATAGTGTGGAAAAAAGCATCCTGCAGAGCAAAAGCAGACACTCAGTTCTCTTGATGAAGCCATATTGGCACCAATACCTCCCCTTGAACTTGAACTCAATAGAGGTGTCAGTCCTCCAAGTCCAAGATAGGTACCCGTTTTCTCTCCTTTTTTTACTGTCAAATACATTTGCTATAAAAGAGACTGCCTCCGAGGCGAGCAACAACTCCTGGAGTTTCTAGAATGTTTCTTTTCTACCTATTAGGAGAGGCAGTCCTGGAATTAGGGGCAAGTAGAGTAGTGCAGGGTGGAAATCCAAGTAGTAAAACTAACAGGGTACAACTCGGTCCTCATGTCATGTATGTGACCGAACTGCACTTTAGATGGAAGCTTGACAAGCTGTAGTTGGAAAGACTGAAGCAAAAGTCCGGCTGCCTGCTGTGTGGAGGAAGCGGGAGCAGTGCGGTGGAGCTCCCCTTCAGCAGGCAGCAGCGGTGGGATCGTTGCTTTTCCCTCTTGCTCTTGTTGCTTAACAGCATGCCTGGGACGAAGGCACAGCGTCATGCAACTGAAGCTGGGAGAATAGCCTCGAATATGGCCAAAACCTGGATCTTTCCATAGTAGCTCAGGAGTAATTCCCTCAAGACCAGGTCACCCAGGAATCCTTCACCACGTATAAGTAACAATCCCATTGGTTAGGGCAATGAGGTGGTCTGTCACAGCATTTCAGTCACGGACGGAACCTCTTCAAAAACCCGAGGTGGCTCTGTCCCCCTGCTACCCAGGCTGCAGCACACAGCCTGCAGACCTCCTGGAGAGCAGCCGCCCCGCTTCCAGCATCCCACCAGCGTCACAGCAAAAAGGAAGGGGAAGAGAAGCGGCACGAACGGAAAGAGAAGTCACACTGCAAGAAAGGTTGTTTTAAGTGAATTTATTTTGCAACGAGGGCTACAGAGCCTGAGGCAAGCAATACATCCTGTACGCGAAGGTCTAATCTGTCAGTTAGTTAACAGGCTTTAACCTCCTTGTTTCAATTTGTAGTACTCCAGAAAAAGTTACCAAAATCAAATAAGCTAAAGACAAGGCAGATTTCTGGTGCTTGACCTTAATAAACGCAATAACACCGAAGGACCAACAGCATGAGTGGCAGCCCACCAATCCGGTGAGCTTCACCAGCCCCTGTGATGGGCTAGGTCTTACAGGTGGTGCAGCAGGACAAAGGAGGGGAGCACAGGTCTCTAACACTAGACTTCCCTGGGGCCCCTCTCGGGAGCACCCACATTTGACACACAGGGAGATCTGTTTAGCAGACCTAGACTGCAAAGAAAAGTAAAGCTTTCTCCTGTGTTGGCATGCTAAGACTACCAACACCCACACAGACAAGTCCTCCTGGGACACACATCAATTAATTTCCAACGCTGGGGCCACGCAAAGCGCCCAGGGCGTTTTCCACCCACACGCCACTCTGGCACAGAACACGCGGCACATGTGTCCTCACAAGCCTAGAGACGAACGGGACAGACAGAGGCGCTGCCAGAAAAGCGGTGAGAAAAGTTGTTTCATTCCCAGCCAAGTGACTCAGAGGAACCAAAGGACAGAGGAATTGGTTGCCAACTTACAGCAGCACGTAGGCGTGCGTGGCCTGGGCGTGCTCCCACCTGCGCTGGAAGAGGTTATCCTGTCTCCTGTGCCGACACGCTCGTACACCCACAGGGTGAACACTCCTGAAGACAAGGGCTCAAGGAAAAACTGCCAATTCGTATCAAACCAAGGGGCCACACTGAACACCTAAGAGGGGCTAAAAAGAAGGGAGAAGCCAGACATCATACATTAACCTTCTCGTTCCCTCAAATTAAAACAATTTCAAAGGGATCCCTTTGGCTAAACAAATTATGGTCTGTGTTACACCATGTACGTCTTCTCAATGGATGTCAGCGAAGAGGGATGGCTGGGGAACAATATAATATTTCAATACTGTGTCAAAAATTGCCTGGTTCCCATGAAACAAGTCATTCTTCGCTATGTCTTGATAGTCGTGAATTTATGAAGCCTTTCAAAAATAACAAGGTCTGGATTACGTATATAGTCAGAAATGAGGTTAAGACATACACTTTTGGCAAAATATACCCACACAGGAAATAATCTCCAGGTCAAACAGAAGTTCATGTATTATTTTGATATAATTAGTCATTTGCAGTGGCTGAAAGAGCAATTCTTACCATCAGCCTTCCAGGCATAGCCAAATAATGTTAAATCATTTGCAGTGATGAAGCTAACAACTTGGATTTCCATCCTGTATTGCCTCCAGGCTACATATACCAGAAAACATTTGCTGAATATACAGATAATGAAGTTTTGTGTAACACACCTGATGCCATGCCTTAGGTTTTGAGGCACAGATTCGGCAGCGAGTGCCAATTGTCATACCGTCGCAAGCGCTTTCCAGAGAACACCTTCCACTCGCTTCAGTGAGCGTCCAAGCAGACCCTAAAACCCAGATACAAAACTCTGCTCTGCTTCAGTAAGCCTCAAGCTGTAGCACTCCAGCCAAGGGCTCTCACGTGAATTAGGCCGGATCTGGCCCATACTACCATCATATGCAGAGTAAACTCAGTCTAATTTAGCAAGAGGAGCTGAGCATAATCCGAGTTCAAAGCACTTGGAATGCCATTCACACACACACAAGGGGCAGGGAACTGCTGTTGAGTTTTGTGCTCAATATTTGCAAGAAGAATCAAATAAATTCTGTGAAAGTGAGTTTTCTTGGGGAATCTGCAGTTAACTAACTGAACAACGTGGAAAAGTTGAAATGGTTTTGGCTTTCAAAGGATAATTCTGTGCATTCAACCACAAAGCAATTACTGGAAGACGAGGAGGAAGGGACTCAGGGTTTTTAATGAAAACTAAACAAAGCAAACCTATAAAAATGAACCAGACAGTGCTGCATTTTTGGCATTTAAAACAATGCTTTCACCCTTTTATTTTTAAATCGAGTCATTACAAGTTCTTGTTCTTCAGAGCAGGGAAGTACTCCTCATTTCCCAAGAGGCGGAAGGTTCTGCTGCTAGGGCAGAACAGCTGCCACCTGGCACCCTGACAGCACCTCTGCTGCTGCTGTGGGCGAACGCGATCAGCGGATCAATAAACGCAACCTGCATCTTGCACCCCGGGAGTGTTCCGTGATACGCATCAACCTACCTCCACACCAGCCGGACTCTTCGTTATTAGCGATACAGAAAGGGACTCCCTATGGAGGAGATGTTTCAAGGGCAATCTGTGACCACCTCCGTTTAACAATCTGGAGAGAGTAAAGGGTTAAAACAACTAGGATTTTTTTTTTACATTAGTATACACACACACACACACACACACACACAAATCCATCTCTGTTATATTTGTTTATTTTGGTCTTTAGACACAGCTGTTTACAGGAAGGCAGTGAAGAGCTGCACCAGCCACCCTTCATTCTCCAACGCTCATCTTTTGTGTTTTTCTTCCATTTCCGTGAGAGGCCAAAAGAGCGTGTGAGATAAGGGCGGACTTACAAGCCTTTACTGAACACAGTAAGTAGCAGGCTCAGCCCTACAAAGACAGAACTAAGCTAGATACAGATAAAGCTTTTGCAAACAGCGAAACAGTCGAGCCCCTGCTCAGTGCACCAGGAAGTTTAAGTTGGGAGACCCCAGGAGTGGAACGTAGGCCTAGCGTACGGAAGGGCCCGGGCACAACTGACCATCTCTCCAGCGTATAGTCTAAACCTTATTTTTCCTGGCTGTGCAGATAAATGGCTTGAATAATGAGGGTTCAACAACCTGCAGGTTAGAGAGAAACTCGTACTGCGTGGCTTTCTGGGAGATGGATCTACAGAAGCTACAGAAACAATAACAAGTTGCAACTTATCTCATTATCAAGTTTCCAAATTCCTTTTCTTCCCCCCCTGCCTTTCTTTTTCATTCTTTTGGTTTTATTTAGGCAAGAAACATCCTAGGGCTCCCTCTTCAGATATTTACAATGCTGCAAATAACATCCCATTTACCAGCAAAGGCTGCTTTGCAAAAAACATGGTAGTTACAAAGATTGTCCTTTACATGCTAGCCTATTTGCAGTTATTAAAGGAATGCTGCTTCCCACTGCCACTTCCAGTTCTCCTCGGCCCAGCCCGTGCCCCAGCTGACCAGCAAAAACCCCGAAAGCTGTAACATCATAAAATTTGGCCTCGAATCTCAGCTAAGGTAAAATGGGATAATTACATTGCCTTCAGCAGAACCAGTTTACACAAGCTGGGACTGTCACTCCTCATAATTAGTATACATTTCTTCAGAACATCATTTGATCCCTTCTGTAAAATTAAACCAACCACTCAGCCAGGGCTGTCGGTTTCGCAGGATGCTTAAGGAGCACAGCCTAGCTCCCCAAAACCGACGTCAAGGCAACCCACAGAGATGACTCGCTCCTCTGGGGCGAGGGGGAAGTGCTGGAAACTTGTTCTTGCCGCCACCAAGTGGCTCTGCACACCGAGTCAGAGATACCAGAGCTGGAGAACTGCTCATGTCCCACGTAGCACCTGAACACGCACCAGACGGTGCTGAGCTTACCTACCTGCCATAGGCTCCCCAGCACGAGTAAAGAGTCCATTACCGAAGGAACTCATGAGGCTTGTGGTGATGTGGGTCTCTAACAGAGAGAAACACTGGTGAGGAGGAAGGGGGAAATCACCAACTCATGTTTCAGAAGTGTTGCTGCATCCTTTCTTCTCCAGGCAGGAGACCCCTGGACCAAAACAAGACATATTGAAAAATACCTGATCAGAAAAAGGGTAGCCACCTTCCTTTCATAATACTTGCATCTAAAAACACAAACAACTTCATCTTTAGAAAAGAGTTTATAATGTTCCAACATGCCTATTATGCAACACATCCCAGTACTTGAAGTTACTTACATGGAAATAAACACCAAATATCATATCAGAGCAGCACAGGTATTTTTATTTTTTAAGACAAACCTTCTTACTAGTTGGGAAAAAGCCAAGTTGTTCTAAGTGCATGAACTGCCCATGAACATTAGCCTTTTTAGAGTGAATGCACAGGATTTAACACAAATGATACTCTACACCTATTAAAAGAATAGTATATATAACTGAATCCTGTAAGCACACTACCAAAGTTACCAGAAAACAGCACTGTTAAAATTCAAGAAAAAGAATTAAAGTATCAATACAATTGTGAAGAAATCAACCTAAGGGAAAGGGGGATTCACAAATTCTGCTCTCGTTAGTAGGTGGAGAAACAAAATATCGCAGCTCTGAGCAGACAGGTTTGCCCTTATTGGCCTAGTTTCAGAATGAAAACCAATAACTGAAACCTACCATGAACATACACCAACCTAATACAGACCCCCTCACCAAAAGCCAGTAAATATTATGAAAAAGAAACACACACTCAACACTAACTCACCTCTCTGCCATGTAACACACCGAGCCCAAGAGCTCCACACCAGCAACTGCCCAGGCAGTTCAAGAGTGCACCGAGCACCCGCAGCGACCACCCCAGCTGATGGCAACTCACACCTCCACACCCTGAGAGCCAGCAGCTGCTTCTAGCTCTAGCTTCACCTTGAAAGACACTTTCTCAGAAGTTCTGGAAACACCTGGGTCCTCAATAGTTGTAAAACTGAATCAATCACCATGGCTTCTGTACTTTGAGGAACAACAGAAACTTTTAATGAGGGATCTAAGCTCTTCCTCAGATCTCATTTCTACTGTTAGCCATGCTCTTTCTTTCCAGTTACCTACTATACAGACATTTCCCTCCTGCAGACAGAGTGTTCACTGTAAATAGGCAGATTGCCACCTGAAGAGCAGCAAGTATTTTCAAAGAAAAGTGACAAGTGCTTAATCATCCTGCTGAGTGTGGAAAAATCTAATTTAAAGGATTTTCAATGTAGCAGCCAGGTGCAGCTTCCCGGAATGCTCAGGACAACACAGCACCCATACATAATCTCTGAAACACACTCTGCTGGGCCAAAGCAGAACCTGCTGTACAAAGCCTTTGACATCAGTGTCTCTGCTGTTTCTGCAGCTCCACCTCCAGTAATACACCCCCACCTCCTTTATCCTTCCAGATTACAGTAACAGGGCCGTATTGAGGCGTTATTCTGAAAAAGACAGGATCAATCTGCTTCTTTCCCTGCTGCTTCTGGGGAAAATGTAGAAATATGGTCTGTAACCTCCAGACCCTTCTTTCAGGTAGATTCTCTATTTCATGTGGGGCTTTTTAGTTAACATTGTGACAGAGTTTATTTGTGTCTTCCTCAACAGATGTAGTTTCACCTTAGACTTCAGATCTCCGGCTCTGGCAGCCGTGCTCCCACCCTCCCCCTCAGAATCCTTTTGATACCGTCTCATGTGATAACGAGCACGCCTCATCGCCTTCCTGCAGCGTGGAGCGGGCAGTATTGCCATTTTTCTCTCCAAAGAAATAAAGCGCTGTCTTTGCCTCTTCCTTCAGACCAAACACATGTATCCTTGCCCACCTACCTCTTTGTTACCAACACCTGTGGCTCTCTAAAGGTGTTCTCTCAAAAATGTTGTCATTTTTATTATGCTGATGCTCACAGCAAGCTTTTTAAAACGCCAGTAAAATAACAGTATTAACTGAAATTTTCCCCTTCGTTCTACCGGTTTGGAGTTGATTTCGTTTCCACATTTGGAGACATTTTGATGGTAATTGTTAATGCTGCAACAATATTGTAGCAGGTACTTAATTCAGCCTTTTCACCATGACACCTTGGGAGCTGGAGCAAGACATAGCTGGTACAGCAAGGCAGGATACAAAAATATCAGGTTAACAGCTGGACTAGGGATTTTCCAGTCAACAATGTGTTACGAAGGCATCTCCTGCGCAGCAGTCACCTTTGAACAACTCTGTAAGTCGATGAGCTCAGTATGCACAATAAAAAGGCCAAGGAGTGTTTAAACTTCTTGTTTGAAGTGTGATAAGTTTAAAATGTCTAAATTTTAGGGGGGAAAAAAGCATCTCCAAGGTCCTTCCTTTGCAACAAGCTGGTCAGTTCCTCATACTGAGCAAATAATGGCATGTCTAATTATTGTGGGAATATTCCAAAAGGGCTAATGTTATATATGACTGTAAAAGGGTTTTGATTAACCAGAAATCGTCTGGAAGAGCATAAAAGTAACTCTTTGCGCCTAATTCTTTCTACCTTTCACAGCTGGACCAAACTCACCCCCGGCCCCTGCCAAAATCTGACAGTATGAATTGGAGAACAATAATATATGTGATTTTATCGGTGAGCCTTACTGTAGTCAAAGCCCTGCCTAGAAGTTATCGGGACATAGGTAAGAATATATCTCCTGTTTTTACTCTATTCTTTTCTATAATACTGATGGCTGCAACTTTGCAAGCGCGGTTATTTGGTATGTCACTGTGCCACCGCCAGGTCTACGTGGGCATTTGCGTACGGGTAAAAGGTACACAATAAAACTGTATCTGCATAAATGTGAGTTGATCAGCCTTAGCTGTGTTGCTGCGTAAGGGCTTGAGATTCTACGTAGCACGCAGGACAGCCCCTGATTACTCAGAGGAAGTCTGTTGAAGGGTAATTTAACACACAGGGATGTGGTTGCACGACTGATTTTAGGTACTCCAGCAACTGCTTTAGGACAGGCTGTGGTTGTTCCAGCCTCCCTCCACAGTCCATGAGGAAGCAAGGCAGAGACGTGCCAAGAGGGACGCTACCTCCAGTGGCTATTCAGAGCAGCCAGGTAACGCCGTTGCCCTGTGTTATCCTTCAGAGGGGCCGTACTCTCTCCTCACTGACTACGGAAGGAGCCTACAAGGACCAGGCTAAGGCTGAGTGCCTAAAATGAGACAGCTGAAAACCTCTCATACTACACGGTTCAGATGCTTCTCTTGCAGTACATACTGTTATCATTAGTCACCTTTTTTTCATCTTTATAACTACCAAATGCACTAAATGCCCTAAAAGTGTAAATCGGAACAGATGATTGTGTTATTTACCTCACGTTATCATCACAGCTGACACCCCAGCATTACTGGGAGGGAGAGGCTGGCTTATTTCTTTGACCCTTTTACACCGATCTCAGCCCTACTGACACAAGAGTGAGATAGTAATGTCTTGACCTGTGAGCAGGCCCCTTGTTTTAAAACTATCCTCTCAGAATATTCTCTGACAAACAAGGAACTCAAGAAATTACTGCATTTAGGTTTGCCCATTAATGAAGGCCTAGTGGCAAAGGAAAAATATTTGCACGGGATCTTCACATAGATTAAACACACTTGTTTTCCTCTGGGCCGGTTCCCAAGATGGGCAGAAGGATGCAGCTCTGTGAATTTTTGAGGAGCTTTGCCTACCAACATAGTCCTCAACTTATCCCATGTTTTTTGCACAGAAAATCCTTCAGCTGTAGCTAAAGAGCAGTCAAGCACGCCTTTAAATAGCTGAGGCGAGGTTAAAAGGTGTTTTGTAAGGTGCATATTTAGTCACGTGACGCGCATCATCGAAGCAGCTGAACGCCCTCCAGGTTTGAGCGTATTCCTCCCCGCAACACTTGACCTAGGCAGGGAAGTTAGCTTGGCCCTATTATATCGTAGGGCAGAAAGAAATAGCTTCTCATCCTCATGCTTAAGTAAAAGAGGAAGTTCAACCTCGTGCCTTCCTACTCCCAGTGCTAGTACCCCAGGCTCCAAACTGTTGTCTTCCTCCAAGACTCCAGTACGAAAAAAAACCCCAGCCCACCAAAGGTATTTGATGAAGCACTTAGTAAACACTTTTTATTCAAATTTTCTTGTTTTTCAGAGGAAAAAAACAGCATTGGCCAACGTTTTTCTCAGCTGCAGGAGAAGAATTTTAAGGCCATGTAAGTTGTCCAGATAAAACGTCTACTTGAAAATTTCCATGCCCTGAGCATCCTTGTGTCACTTGGGAATGAACACGTACTGTGCGGCAAACGCTCACCCGCTCCGCCCACCCGCGCCAACTCAGCCCGGGGCGATACGGGTCCTCTTACTGCCTCGCCTCTACAAGTCATATAATTAGTTTTTAGGTAGCCAGCAACAGATTTAACGCTGTGTGTTCTTCTCTAGTGCCATGATCATGTTTGCTCAGTACGTGCAAGGAGGCACGTTTGGCAAAGCAGTGAAAATGGCCGAAGCTGTGACAGACCTTGCCAGAAGCTGTGCCGCTGCAGCCAGAGACAGCCCCGAGTGCCTGAAGCCTTTGGTAAGCGTGCTCGTGCTTCCAACGCAGCAAACATTTTCACAAGTGACTTGTAATTTCAGAGACCTGGTATGTGTTTTTCCGAAGAGGAATGAGTACCTTGTTAAGAAATGTGCCTTTATTCACTCCTCCGTTCTCCAGGCTCCCATCTATAAAGCATTTCAAGCTAGATGGAGGAAAACAAAGCCCCTCTCTGCCTGCCCACCCCCAATATCACAGCATCTTTTGAAATCCTTGACCTCTATCTTTCTAAAACATGTTCAGGAAGTTGTGCTTTTATGGCTGGTGTAACAACACTCAGGAGAAGCGAAATTCGGTGTTTCCAGCAAATATGATGGCTACAGGCATCAGCTCCACTCCATTAACTCTCATCGCTGGTTTTTGATGGCATCTGCTTCAACCCTCTTTCGGAGCTGACAGATTGAACCATGAAACATGAATGTCAGTCTGTGTTACGATGCACGTCTGATTTGTTAGCCACACTGAAACAAACCCTATATTAAAAGACTTCCCCGCTGAGGCGTGGCTGACAGCTGAACCTGAGCACTGCTACTTGAACAAGAAACAAGGCCCTTTTCATTGGACAAACCTGACTGTAATTAGAAAAGCATTGATCCTGCTACACTGCGAACTGCGGTCTGCAAATCAAACACTCATCTCGATTCTTATCAAGAAAAAGGGTCTGAATATCGTTTAAGGTCAGAGTGTTTGAAAAACCCTTCCACTTCCAAGTCTGTCTTGGCGTAACAGTAGGTAGGAGCCCGAGAAGTCATCACTTATAGGTTTTAGAGGTCAGTCTGGTTTTCACTGCAGTCAAAGCAGGAGGTAATAAAGAGAGAAACTGAGTTTATGCAAGTCAAGGCTCGTAGGTCTAAAGTAGCCTCCTCAGAAATCTCCCAGGAGTAAAATGGACTCCTCACACAAAGCAACTTTTTTCTCATTTTTCACAGGACAGGATTTTCCTCGATACAATATGCCAGGAGGAAAATCTTCCTAAGTTTACTGACTGCTGTGCTAAAAAGGATCCTGAAAGAAATGACTGCTTCCTCTCCCTTAAAAATTCATCGAGAGGGTTCATTTCTCCTTTCGAAAGGCCAAATGTTGAAGCTGCCTGCAAGAATCATTCACAGCATCAGCATTCATTAACAGGATAGTAAGTAAATAAATAATCGATTCATTGCCTAGCTATGGTGGTTACAAGCCTAAAGTCAACAAATGCAGCATCAACCAAAAGTTCAGTCTAAGGTTCTCCATAATCTCGTACTTCTTTTTTTCCTCCTAAGGCAAATGGTCTGCATAATTCATCTAGCTGTAACTGTCATTATGTGAAGCCTCTTCTGCCACCTCCTGCTTTGGCTATAGCTCCAAATGACAATTTATTTTGGTCTATGTAAAAGGCTCGTCTGAAACCAAGGGCATCCTGTTAGCCTTTAAAAGGCAAGCGTATGTTCTGCTGCCTCTAAGCCAGAACTGGCAGGAATTGAGGCTTCAATTTCCAGGAGAACATCAGCCCCGTCAGAATTTTTCCAAGATAAACACGGCACTATACAGCTCGTCTTCATGACAGGAGAACAATCGCTTTTAGTAGTTATCATTTAATATATGGAAGATGCTGCCCCCTGCGTGTAAGGGCTTGCTTGGAAACTAAATGCATTTCTCTCTTGGTTTTAGTTTTATCTATGAGGTTTCCAGAAGACATCCTTTCCTCTACGCCCCGACTATCCTTTCTGTCGCTCTCCGGTACGACGAGATGATGAAGAACTGCTGTGGAAGTGCTGAAGGCCACGCTCATAACCTGGAGGAATGCTTTCGGAGCCAGGTATGCCACCGCAGGGCTGTAGTCTATGAATGTGCAACCAGGGACTTTCCTATAGCTAAACAAATCCTGAAGCAGAAAGATCAGCTGTTTCTTTTTCAGCATCTGAACCTGATACTACAATTTTCCTTGTAAGGACAGGCTGAAATCATTCTTAAATGCTCTCTTCAACTATAACTTGACATCCTAAATAAAAGCATGTGGCGGCGGGGTGGTGGGCAGAGGCAGCTGTACAGGGGGCCCGAGGCACTCCCCACGCCCCGATTCTGCCACCTGCACCGGGTCTGTCGTAAGGACGCGAGAGAGGACGTGGTGCTGTGCGTAGTGCAGAAGTCTGGGGTGTGTTTTTCCTGTCGATAGCCCCATGACACTTCCGCTCGGCCGCGCATTTGTGCTGCCGATACAGGCCCCACACAGAACCGGCGTCAGAAGTTCAGAGCCAACTAGCTGGAACGGTGGAAAATAAGCACGGGCAACCTGCCCTTGCTGAATGGCTGAGTATGCCTTTCATGCAGCTTAGCTGGGCTGCAAGGGGTGGCACAGTTTAACATTAGCTCATGGTAATGCAAAGCCAGTCACGTAGCTCCCAGATGATGATTTCTTCCCCTATGCTAAAAACACTGAACTATTGTCTAAAAGGGTTCGGGTTTCTTTTCACAGAACACTTGATTAATAAACACCAGTGACTAAATAGCAAGCACAACAGTTAGTTCATAGTGCAGCTTAGACAGCAATTTTCTTTCGCTGGTAAAAAACCCCTGTTCAAACAACCGTCTCGCCACAGTAGTTTTAGCATAAAGCGTTGAATTTTCTTCCACTTTCACGGTCTGCAACTTCCTTCTACCAGGCACCAGAGGTGGTGAAGCCAGTAAGAGAAGATGGGCTGAGGCAGGAACACACATGCGGAATCTTGAAGAAGTTTGGAGAAAGGACCTTAAAAGCTCTGTGAGTCTTCCCCATGTTTATCCTTATTTTGACATAAAGGGTGGATGTCGCATATTAGCCGTGGGTGGCTCCCCAGCTGCACGCGGCACGGTGACCCCGAATGCCAGCCACGTCCTTTTTGTGTGCCGGTCACCACTAGCATCTAACAGGGAATATAGACGAGGAGTACAAATTTACGCAGGACAGCAGTCACCGTTTCCTTACAAACTGCCATTAGCTTTCAAAATCTAAACCCAGAGGCTGAAACTAACACATCTCTCTGTGACCAAAGTTAGAGTGATTGTGAGCAAAATGCAACTCACCTCCCTCACCCGTTTCTGACACAAGGTTGCTCCTGTGATTTCATGCTCCCCTACCACGTGGCTTTCCACCTTCTCACACTGCGACTCACCCAGCACCCGTAGGTAACCCTGAAAATCTCAGCTATTGGCTTCAAGGGACGTTTGTTGGTTAGCTTCAGTGGGAGCAGGGAGAGGCCATTCCTGCGCAGTGTGGATACCCCCTCCGCAGGAGAACGATGATAGCTGTCACAGTTTCACCTGTGAATATCAGCAGTAACTGTTTTTCTTTGTTGTAGGAAACTTGCTCAGATAAGCCAAAAATTCCCAAAAGCTGATTTTGTTACTGTTACCAAACTTGTGACGGATATCACTAACATGCACAAGGACTGCTGTCGGGGAGATATGCTGGAGTGTATGCACGACAGGGTAAAACTCATTTAATGCTTGTTTGCAGACATCAAATGCTTTTTTGTTGTTGTTGTTGTGTAAAGATTTTTTTTCCCCTCCCGTGCTGTCCTGATTGCTCTCCAGAACTGGAGTTTAACTTCAGTCTAAAAAGGTGCTTGATGTTCCCATTTGACTTTTCCTGGTGTGACGCCATCAGCAAGGGCAGAAAGATCACTTTGTGACTAAAATGACCTAACACTGCCTTCAGCAGATTTGGTTGCAGCTCCCAGCTCTGCCATATCATGTCTGTACAGCTTTCGGCAAGACACAGTATCTGCCTGTCCTCCGTTCTCTACCTTCTAAGATGCCACATCCATTTGTCTCACCGCTTGTCTGTGGCGGGTAGCAAGACAGCTGCCTTCTCGGGATCGCTGGGTACCTGGGAGCACCTATCAAACGGCAGGCAAGGGGCTGCAGCAAACAGATCAACAAGACTTCAGCCTTCTTCCTTGTTCTGCCAGGTGCCTGCCGCACAGCTTGGGCCAGCCACCTCTTCTCTTCGGGGGTCACCTCCTCTGTCTGTAACACGGGCATGAAAACACTGATTCATAAAAAAAAGACCAGAACCTGGTAAAATGTCTTTCCTTCTCCTTTTTGCTTTACAGGAAGAGATTCTATACTACGTCTGCACCAACCAAGACATCCTCTCAAGTAAAATCAAGAAGTGCTGCGAAAAGCCTCTCTTACAAAGAAGTGAATGCATAGTTCATGCAGAAAATGATGACAGACCTGCAGGTTTGTCGCCCCACGTCAGGGAGTTTATAGAAGACAAAGGAATATGTGAACGTTTTGCCCAGGAAAAAGACGCGCACTTAGCCAGGTATCGTGGGTCGCCTTCTGCTCTTCAATTTTGCTGTTTCAATACTTGGGTTAAAAGGTGACAGTTTGGACATTAAAGCCCAGCTCACCAGCCTCATGTTTGTCTGTCTGTCAGCACGTAGGCATGGGATGCTGAGCAGGCTGATGTTAGTGCAACGCCGCTCAACCCTAGGAGGTATGGAACAGGAACAAAGGCAGAACAGGGCACGACTGTTATTTTGGAGACAAAAATTGAAGAAATGTGTGTGAAATTTCGGCACTATCAGTTCTGATCTCAGGCCCAAAATACAGCTCTGGTGCACTTTGAAGTGGGAATTCAAAAACACGTGTTTAAGTCAGCCTCGCGACTTGATTCAAACAGGGTCAATCCATTTCTGTTCCAGCTGTGTTCCTTTGTGCAACAAAGCCCGGATCCTACCTGTAGTAAACTTGGGCAAGAATGCCACAGGCTGTAACAGAAACAGCATCAAGCCCCAGAGAGAGACAATTCACTTCAAATAACATACATCACTTCCATCTATGAAAAGTGCAGCTAATCCGTTGGGTACGACGGCTGTGGAGGGTGGCTGCTTCCGCACAGCGTGTCTCCCCAGTGTCTGCTGAGACACGGTTCTGTAACTGGAACTTATTTCTGTGTCATTCAGATAGGATGAAAAAAAGGGGCAAAACCCAAAGCCACACAAGGCTCTAAGCTTGACCCAGGCTAACCCTGAGCTGGGACTGTTACATGCAAGGCTGTGCTCAGCCAGCCACGTTTCATTCAGGTTCAGTCCCGGGCTGAGATGCTGTGAAAATCTCTCTGTTCCGCCAGACGTCAGCCAAAACCACCCTGAGAGCACCCCTGCTGTCCTTCCCATCCCTGACCTCCTGGGGGCACTTGTTTGGTTTCTCTCTAATTCCCGATACCCCACATATTGCAGGTTTCTGTATGAATACTCCAGGAGACACCCTGAGTTCTCTGCCCAAATGCTTTTAAGAATCGGTAAAGGATACGAGGACCTGCTGAAAGAGTGCTGCAAACCCGGTGCTCCGGCCGACTGCTGCAGCAGAGGGGTGGGTGCCGTTGTGCTTCACACAGCATGCTGACCGATTCCAGCACGTGACCACGTGGCTGGGTCTGGTGAAGCAGTGAATATCCCTGCTCCAAGTCTAGAGCCAGTATCCACAGCTCCTGCAACGAGCCTAGCAAATTTTACATGGCCCGACTGATTCCCATATGGAAAAAGCACCGGAGCCTTCACCATCTTCAGTTGCGAAGCAGTTTAATACGGATAGATGGATGCCGGGAAAGGAACAGAGCTAACATTTCTGTGAGCCCCGCTCCCTTTTGGCCTCCCTAGCAGTGCCGATCGCCCTCTTGCAAATGTAAAAGGTGCTTATGGTTGTTGCCGCAGCTAAAGACAGCGGCATTGTAAGTACCTGAAGTTAGGAGCCACCCTGTGCCTCTGACCTACCCTTCCTCCAGTGATAAACAAGTTAAATGTTTCAGGGTGGTTGAAGGTGGCCATTTATCACCTTCAGGCAGTTTAGAGAGGTTTCAGACAGATGAGGACATTCTAATGCAATGAAAAATGGGTAGTGTACGTACCAGGTGACAGGTCACTGTAGATATCCAGGCCTTATCACGAGGCAATAGGGCTTTCTGCATTCCCCCTGATCCAGAGACTCCTCAAATTTATTTATTTTTTCAGGAGGAAGAACTGAAGAAACATATTCATGAAACTGAAAGTGTCATGAAGACGAGCTGTGACATTTACAAGGCGAAAGGAGACTACTATTTCCAAAACGAGTATTACTTTTTTATATGCTTACATTACTCCTGTACCAGCCGGGCGCAACTCGGCTGGAGTAAAGCCACACATGTCAAAAAAAAGCTAGGCTGCAAGGCACCACTTGAATATTTGGACCAATATATTAATGGCTTTTAGGATTTTTTAATCAGCTTCTCCAAGACAAGGTTCTGGCCTCTCACGAGTTGTCCCCTTAAGCCAGCTCACAAAGCAGCGAAGTGAAACCTTGATCAAGCTCCTGTCCGTGTTTGCCGTGATGTTCTTGCTTTATAGCTGCATTTTCAGCTGCGAGCTCTAACTTGAGAGACATAAATCTGGCCAAAAGACAGGTGCTGAGTCGTTTGCAAGAGACTTCGCCGCACCCAGCTCCCGCAGCAGATGTAAACATGAAGAATTGTAACAAACATCTGGCTACAGCAGGCAGAGCAAAACGCGGCTACCTGAGCCCTGTGCTGTGCCTAAGTGCAACACGCAGGCACGAGCCTCCCGCAGGAGCTTCGGCCCTGATTTGCGACGTTCATGAGCACGTGCCTGACTTGGAGCGTGTAAGCCGTCTCGGTGAAACGTCTAAACTGCTCGTGTACTCCAAGTTAGGCTTCAGCAAGCCTTCTCTCGAGAGATATAGCGGGCTTTTTGCACTCCCAAGCACGTTTGGTCTTTAAAAGACATTTGGAACTAGAGGTTTCCAAAAAACCTGGTGGGCTGCTTCTGCCTGTTGTATCAGTTGTTAAGGTTTTCCTGGCCATGATGGTTAATAAGCACAGTTTCAGTAAAAGAAAAAACAAGGGAACTACCATCTGGTAAGAGAGCCCACCAATGTGTAACTGGCAATGTTATCACTATTTTTACTTGTTTAGCCTGGTAAGAGACTGGTCAGAAATAGGGGAGAGCACAAAAAGGACCCTTACACTTGCCTACCTGAGTTTATAAACACCAAGCTTAGTCCTGCCCTTGGCCTCCTGAGCGTTCTGTGGGGCTTGGCTGGAGCTTTACACATGCGAAGGCAGTGGCTTGCTCACTGCTGCCTGGTGGAACAAAAATACCAGTATCAAAAAAATTATCATTTCAGGCTTCTCATGAGCTTCACCAAGAAGATGCCTCAGCTGACATCTGCAGAGCTGATAAAATTCACCAAGCAAATGACTACAATTGGCTCCAAATGCTGCCAGTTAAGCCAGGACAAGCTACTGCCTTGCGCCGAGGAAAACGTGAGTATGTTTCTTCCGTACCTCGGTCCTACTTTTTTCTTGAAACTCCGCCACAAATTCTGCTGCCAGCAGGGTCCAAGAGCTTGGAGTAAAGGTAAATGAGGGAAATGTTCGCTGAGCCATACAGCTGGCCCAAAGATGTACTTCCAGATACATGCCTCAAGTACGCCTAACTCAGCGTCACTGAATTAATGTTTGAATTAATCTACAGGAGGATCAGGCATTGCCAGGCTAGTGCTAGGCAGTTAACGGTTACGCAGCGCAGGCGGCCCCGACCCTGTTCCCTCTGAAGCTAATGATGCCTTGGCTGAGTTCATCCTGCCTAGGTGCCTGAAGCGGTAGTACTCCACGGAAAGGGTCAATTTTGTGTAACCCCTCCGTAAGAATTCTCCAGGTCCGTAAACCAAAGTGCTTAAAAAGCTTCGGCCTGTCCTCCAACCCCCCATTTGTGCTTCACCACCTTTACAAGAACAGCCAAACATACCCACAGAAATCCTGCTGATGGAAACAAAGCACACGCAAGCATGGCTTTATCAACAAACCCCATCACTTCTGTGCACAAAGAACAGTTCCTAAAACTGCATATACATACTGCGGCTGCAAATCTGAGCCATTTTTGCAACGGCAAAAATCAGCATTCAGTAGAAATATAAACTGTTGTCTATCTTACAAACCAGGTTTAATTTCAATTCTCAATTATTTTTTATACCTTTAGTCAGAGCAGCATGTTTTCCAGGGATGATTGAAAATGAAAAAATAATGTAAAATTTTTTTTTTCACCTCTCTTGGTAAAGCTGGATCTCGTGCTTGGAGAAATATGCAGAAGACACCTGACTGACCCTATAAACGCAGGAGTTTGCCACTGCTGTAGCAGCTCCTACGCTCTCAGGAGGCCGTGCATGGGGAAACTAGAAATCGATGAGAATTACGTGCCCTTATCGTTGACCCCGGGGCTGTTCACTTTCCACGAAGACTTGTGTACAATTGAAGAGGAGAAGTTACAGCACAAGAAGCAGGAGTAAGACATGCCTGGTTTACTCTGTTTACCCTCTGTTTCTTGTTCTTATCCTGGCAGCGTTCGCCCTTCCCTCGTCCACTCTGTCTGGCCTTCTCCTTGTGCAATGTGCCGTGGAAAACCAGCCATAGCCCCCCTCAACCCCTCTTCAAAGCTCCTTTTCTTACCTCTCACGCTACTCCCAGTTTCTTCTGGTATCTGGTTCAACCTGCATTTACCTGCCTTAGGTGAGAAGGTGGTCATTTTTAGAGGTGGGTAGCTCCCCTGGGACGTACGCCACCAGCATGGAAGCAAGAGGCATCCAACGTTAGGCCTGGTAAACACGCCCTCCCGCTGTCCTCTATGGGAGCGGCACAAGGCACTGCATAAAAGATACCAGAAAAACGAGGAAGCTACTGCCTGAGCTACTGCATGACCTTTATGGCTTAATTAGGGCTCATTTCCCAGAACAGGAAAGCCCAGGCATTTTTTCTTATCCCACACACTCCTTCACTCTGAAAAGCTGGTGTTTGGTTGCCTTGGTCAGAGAAAACTTGCATGCTGGCCCCTACTCCACTGTCGCTGCAAGGAAAAAACCCTCCCTGGCCCTTAACTTGTGCTGTGGCAAAGCCATGCCATCCTGGACCCTCCGGAGCCGTGCACAACACAGAAACCATCTGCACGTTTTATTCATAGACACTCACGGTGGAGCTGCTCCAAAAACGAGTGCTGATACTCTATTTCCCAAGGGAACGGGGCGCGTCTTTGCTCCCTGATGCAAATCCCTACCTGGGTGGGGAATAAAAATGAAAAAGCTGTAGAAAGGAAGCGGGCAGTGACCGAAGAGGGACTGTGTAGGAGTAGCATTTGAGAAGCATTGCGTAGGGTGTGTGCTCACCCCCCAGCTTCACGGGGTGTGCTTCGCTTTTCTTGCAGAATGCTCGTCAACCTCATCAAGTACAAGCCCCAGATCACACAGGAACAGCTGACCTCCGTCACAGCGGCCTTCGCTGCCATGAGGGAACAGTGCTGCAAAGACGACAGCCGCGAGGCATGCTTTGTGAAAGAGGTATCGTCACTGTTCTCACCCGCACATTCCCAATCAAACCAGAAACGGGGGCGGGGGGGTACCCAGGAGCGACAATGTCGCCATTAAGCAGCCAAACCAAAGCGTGACTAGCCGGAATCCCTGCAGTTACATTTCCAAAGACACTCTTCATTGCCTGCGCAAGTGGATGTGTGTACCAGCCGAACGATCGCTGGGGAACTCACCTAATCAGCGTTTTGTTTATGTGCAGCAGTGTATAGACACAGAGCTCAGCTACAGCTGTTGCTTCTGGGGAGCCACTGGTACTTGCGCTGTTGAGGATACGGGTGAACATTGTTCCCTGGTTAGTTCTTAACTGAATTTCTCCTGAAAAGTTCTTCTGCAATAGGGAGAGAAAAGGTATATTCAAATTCTAGATCAAAGCATTTTCCCTATTTGTTCTCCCGACCTCTGTTTTCCTCTTGCATTTCCTACGTTATTTGAGCTCACTGAACTTCATACCATGGAGCTCCTTCGGCTACTCTTTACCCTCCAGTAAATCTGCTGCTGGCTACTTCTCCTCTCTCTCTCTCTACGATATATTCCTTAACTGAACGTTAACACGCCATCCACGACCCTTGAGCCTTGCTCTCTTTCCCTAAGTCTTTGCCTTGCTTTGCTTTAAATGGTAAAATACAGAAAATTCTCTTTTATTAATATTTCCACCTCTGATTACGCCCAGACAGCATGCCTACAAAGAAGCGTTCCACTACATCTCCCTACTAGAACTGTATTTCAGTACTTTTCCGAAAAATACCAAATCTTCTAAGGCAAACTGAGTTGAAAAGGGAAAGCAAAACCTGTATTCGACTTAGGGATATATATGCACTCGGCGTATACGGTGTTTGTACATAACTCACAGAGATTATAAAACATTACCTACGGCTGCCACACTCAGTTAACTTGTTCCCAAGTACATCATCCTCCTGACTGTACTGCTCATCGGTATTTTGCTTTTTTTCCCAGGGTCCAGAACTTATAAAAAGAAGTGAAAAACTGTTGTCGGCGTAAAGAGCTTGCGTAACGTATTGCAAGGTACTTCTGAATTACAGGAAGTCACACAAACCTAACAGCGAGCGTCTCTTTTCCAAATGTTCCTGAGGTATAAACAGGATCATATTGTTTGTCATAGCAGAGAAAACCTCCTGGTGGCTCTTTACTCACAAATCTAATGACGGGTTACACCTGCCACGGTTCTGCCACTCTGATCTGCTGCTGGGGGCAAGGTAACACAGGTGCCTCAGAATAAAACGTCAAATTTCCACATAGATTCTGCTGAGCTGTGGAACTGTAAAGCCTGGTCTGCTCGCAGAGCTCAGCTTACCCCAAAATTAAACATGGTTATCTGTTTTATTCAGATGGGGGAGAAACCCATATGCAAGCTTCGCCTCTGGCTTCCACCACTTTGATTCAAAATTATTAAGGATACAAAAAATTTAAACGAAAAAAATAGCCTCAAGCCATTTTAAGTCCAGAGAGAGGGTGCATCACCTAAAAGAAACTGACCAAACGATTAAGTTAAATGGATGGAAATTCAGGGCTTAGACGTGGCCACCATCTTATGTTACAGAATATTATCTCTTATACCAAATAGTCACAGACACCAAGGAAAAAAAAAGTTATTTTAAATCTTAAGGTTTCAAAGCATAAACATAAATGAAATCAAGTTAAGAAAATCTGCCTGTAACTGCCTCTAAATTATTTTTCAATCACCAAATAATTGTTTTTGCATTTTTATAGCACTGTCCTTGAGATACAACTCACTGATGTGGGCTGCTCTAAGGGAGTTGCCTTTAAGCACAGGAAAAGATTACTTTGGGCATCCCAAAGAGGGTGAGAAAAAAGTGAAACGAGCGAAATGTCACAGAAAGGACAGATGAACTGCTGAAACGCCTGGTCAGCAGACGAGCGTTTGGGAAAGCAGCAGAAGGCTGCCAGATTTACACTCCAGGTGGTTTGGCACAAAACCAGCTTTTGGGTTCTTGATTTGTTTTTACATTAAAAGAAGCGAGAAGGCATGTTAAAAATCATATGTCAAAGCCAGTATTCATAGCAAGGAGGTTTTTTCGCTGGAAACCTTTGACTCTAAAGCAGATACACACAGGTATCTGATTCTTTTGGTGGATATCCCTAGCAGTAATTATCATAGGAGCATTTCAAAATATCTGTAAGGTAAAGAAGCATTGCCCAAACAAACATCTCATAAAATTCAAACCCAGCTTAAAGTATTGCAGTCAGAGAAGGTTTCAGAGTCAGCCTGAAGAGGTCGGCCAAAGGGAGTCCCACTGGAATCTATCCTGTATATGCTGCTAGGCAATATTTTGATTAAGGATATAAATAATGAGAAGAAAAAACATTCGTTAGATTTGTGGCTGGCAGCAAGGCAGAGACACACTGTTTCAACTCCCTTAGTGAGAACTAAAATGTCAAAATCATCTTGGCAAATTAGAGAAACAATCTAGAAAAAACCCAGCTATGTTCTATGAGGACAAATGCAAGATGTGACATAGGTACCATTAACCAGCTGCACCATTTCAGCACAAAAAAACCTCTTAATTAGAGAGTTGCACAGATAACACAGCTACAACAATCCACAAGCTGAGCGAGAGCCACCACGTGTTGCTGCTAATTCAAGTCTAACACCGCGCTTGCAGACCAGGGCGTAGGCAGAAAAACAGATGAAACAAAAGCACATATCATGGTTTCATTTCCTCGCCTCCAGTAAGGCCTTTGCCAGAACGCTAGGACAACTCTTGGGTACCTCACTTCCAGAGAGCATTTCACTGAGAGGAGAACAACAGTAACGGTCAACGAGCCAGAAAACACAGAAAGGCAGGCTAAAACAGACTGGGGTTGCCTGGTTTAAGAAGAAAGGCTGCAGGAGCTTGGAGATCTTCATATACCAAAAAATGACTGACCCCGGGCCAAAAAGCAGCCAGTCGGTACCCCGTAAGGGGAACAGAGCACCGGCATCAGCCAGCAGGGAATGGTGGGGAGCCGAGAGGCACCCACTAATATTTCACAGGCTTTACCCACGTATCAGTGATGTTCCCAACACCAAAACAAGGATTAGGTGGCCACCTTGGGCTTCTCTCAGCACTCTCATTAAGATTTTATGTTCTAACAAAGATCTCTTGTGGAATTTGGGGTAGGTTTCGGGGTTTCAATTGGTTTTCTTGGGTTGGGTTTGGTTTTGGTTTTTGTGTGTGGTTTTTTGTGGGGTTTTTTTTTGTTTTTTTTTTTTCTTTAAATCCAGTGATGAGTTGGGATTTTTCTCCTGGGGTAGCTTGGTAGTACAAATTCAGCTAAGATATACTCTAATTACTGTCTTGATCAAAAATGGCTTAGGCTCCGAAATCAAAAGCAATCCCTGTTTTGTCTGTCACCACTGTTTGCATTGCTGTGTTACCTTGAATATCCAATAATGTTGTGGAATAAATTCTTCCCGTCATTGTATCTGTGAGCAACACTTCATTTTAACAAGCAGAATATTCACAAAGAACTAACACCACAGTGGAGTCACAGCTGTATTTCACTAGCCCTTAAAACCCAGCAGACTCCAGATCATCTGTGCTATCTTCCATAGTTACTTTCAGCATCTTTTGATGCCAATTCAGCAGGACAAGTGAAATAAAGATGATTCAAGTATTTAACATCAGAGGGTAGCAAGAATTGCTCAATTCAGCAATTGTGTGCATACAGAGAGGGTTGGAGAGCCGGCTTGAGAACACTTTCTCTTATCCACATGGTCTGTGCCCTCGTTTCTCTTTTCATCTAGACTGAGAAATTATTAATAGTTTATATCCTGGTATTTTCATGCTGCACCCTCACACAACTACATGGCTGAAACAGGCAACTTCTGCTTGGGGTCGGGGAAAGGAACTGGACCTTGGCCTACTGCAGACTTACCTGAAATTTCACCTTACCTCCAGGTATAGCCTGTCACGTGTTAGGGTGGGTTTCACCCCTCCTAAAGCTTGGCTCACATTTATTTGAATGGGTGCCCGGGGAATTTCTGTGACCCTTGTGTGCATACTTCTATGGCTTCAGGGAAAATATATTTGCACCTCCAAGGCTACTGTTACGTAACACCACGCACCTTGAATGCTGAATTACTTTTATTTCTGCCCTCTGTGCTTCCTTACCCGTAACTGTTCTCCTTGGCAGGATTATAAATAGACCGTAAATCGAAGTAAAAGCCTTGCCCCAAGCACAATAGCTTCAGTTAGCACACTGACTTTTTTTTAATTACCATCCAAGTAACATGATCTCAGACAGTGTTAAGTTTTCCACATTCGATTTATTCCACATGATTTCTAGGCAACATTCTCTGCACACTGATTCCCTCCCTCTCACAGTGTTTATCTTATCTGAGTAAGCTAAAGGTAGCTCAGGCAAAACACAGTTACCATGTACAAAAACAAAACTAATACAGGAGGGCAATTAGTTGTACACAAATTGGATTTTATTTACATCTCTACACTATGAGCTTTAATACTCAGCACGACTCGACCAGACAGGACCCGATGGCTGGCTACTGTACACTGCGCTGGGGCCGGACTGTCCCAAACTGCGCCTGTGGGAAGGCCAGTCTGGCCCTGGCGGGGCTGTGAGGCTCAGCCTCTCTCACTGCGCACTTCGCACTTCCATCTTCCAATATACAACACAGGAGTAACACGGAACCATTTGTTTTAACAGCAGCAAATGCTGAGGTGCCTTCCAGGACCCAATCTAGTAGACACAACAGTATTTAGCGAGAGTTCTTACTTAGCAGTTCAAGAGATTTTTCAGAGGTTAATTCCCTCTTATGTTTAAGACCTGAGTAGCTATTAAGTGGGAAGGTTTTCATTTGTGTTTCTCTAACTGCAAGTCAAAGCTTAAGCAAGTTCAGCCTCTACCGATCTGAAGGCAGTGGGATCTCAGGTCTCTTGCCCAGGTTGTGGGATTTTGGTTTTTAAGTTAAGTGAAAACCCTAACAGATCTTAGCTACATAAATAACTTTTGCCCACTTACCTCTGCTGAGAAGCTTCCTCCTAATATAATTCAGCATTTCTCTAGTACAAGGAAAACCATATACATAATTTCTGTATTTCCTGCACAATTAACACATCAGTTATTGCAATAGTTTTCCTCTATGCCAGACTTTTGGTAATGGCTTGTAAATTAGTAGGTTTTAAAGCTTTGTGCTTTACTGTTTGGTTTTTTTCCCCCCTATCTGAAGCGTAAGGCTAGACTCAGCGTCTGTCTTTGGTGGGATCTAGTGCATCTTCTTAGGCCGTTCCCAACTTGTATTGCAGAGCTGCAGAGGAATGGGTTTGGTTTCGGTTGCGTAATTATCCAGAGAAGTTTAGCACTTGGAACACCCCTGTGCTGTAAGTGCTCTTCAGTCACAGCACGTTGAAGCAAACATACTGACTTTCCTCTGGCAAAGGCAGCGGGTGGGTATTCGCCATAGGCCATGCACATCACACAGTAGTCTCCGTTTTTTTACCATTTCGACTACGAAGCTGCTGCTCTATCATAATCCTCTCTTTTCTGTACCTGAAACGGAGAGGGAATGCATTTAAGTAACACAGAATTTTGCAAAAATTGAACTCTTATTCTAATGTGCTAGTTGAAGGCTGGAAAATATTGTAATGAAAGCTTTTCTGATAGAAAATGGCAATTGTTTTCTTCCCCCTCGCCTTACATCTCCTGGCCACTTTGATTCAAAGCGATTATCAAATGGCCATTTGGTAACAGGTCCATAGCTGATATAGACTCCCATTGCTTTTGACCTCAGGGCTCCAAATACATATTCAGAAGCACGAGTGTATTTCTAACTTGTACCTGTTGGGCATTTTGAGCTACCATCGGAAAAAACTTAGGCCATTTAACAGAAGTGAAGTTTTAAAGGGAGTTGAAGAATATGCCACTAATCTAGTTTAAATGCTATGCCACCTAACTAGTTACCCCAGTACGTACTGCATTTAGACTTTCCATGGTAACGAACAGCAAAAGTAGAGACTGAGGAACCAGTCTAAGGCTCCAGAGATAAAGAAAGTACACAGAAGCGACCCCGAGGTCTGGATATTCTGGGATGATCCCCCCTGTGTATGCAGCCACTATTTAAAGCAGCAATGGCTCATCTGGGGTTGCAGGTTATCGAAAGGATTATAAATCCCACCAAGTTTCACATAAGTACTCACAGAACAGTGTTCTAACTGCACTCTGCTCCGGCAATGCATTCACCTCTTGAGCCAACCCATAACTGGAAATGTTCACCTGGACTCAGAGTCGCCCCCCTCATTTTACTTCTATTTACCTTGCAGTTGTCTGCTCAATCTCAGCATCTTCTTCTTTTTTTAGTCTGTGCAGAATTGACTCCAAAAAGGGAAGATTAAATTGAATATACTGAGCAACCTATCAGGATGACAAGAAATGCCCATTAGCAAGTACACTTACTGGGAAAGACACTGTGAACTCTTAGAAGTGATGAGATACGTACATCACTGCTAATCTCTTCCACATCACTGTCCATAAGAAAAAACTTGGCAACCTTGTCCGAGGGCCCCTGCAAGAGTCTGTGCAGTAAGGGAACGTCCCCACTCCTCAGCTGCTTCTTTTCTGGGATTTAAAATACATGCCGTGATGTGCAGAACATACAACATTGCCTCTAGGTACCTCACACGATCAGTAGTCTTTTCTTGACAACGATCCTACATTCGAGTGAAGTGCAATTGTTAGATACCTACAAGTCTCAGAAATTTGCAGGAGGATGTGGCACTTAGCTTACACTATGCATTTTGAAAGAAACTGGCAGATGCAACACCAAGGAGTTGCAATTTGGGCAACCAAGTAAGCAGTTATGAGACAGATCCTAGGCCCATCAGCTTGACCATGACTCTGTAAAGCAAAACCTATTTCATGATTTTCAAACAGCATTTTAACTTCATATTGACATTTAGAGTATATGCCCTTCAGTTGTCTCTCCAATTCTGTCAGGTATTCCTTCTAATAAAGATATAATTTCCTTTTTCCTGAAGGAATACAGTAAGCTGTTGCAGAAGTAAATGTTTTCCACTAAAAATGATTACTTGAAGTAGGCACCTGCGATCCAGGACTACCATCCAAAACAGTCAACTAAAATATCCCGTAACACCGCCAGCAGAACCTGCCACCCCACGGTTGCAGTGTGGCTGTGAAGAGCAGAAGTTACAGGAGAAGACCACCATCTTACACACGGCCTGTATATACAAAGGCCTGTTTAGCTGAACCACCCATACCGGCAGCACGCTGAAAGCACCCAGGACACAGTTACTCAGATTTTCCTCTCCCTCAGGGGACAACACATCCCTAAGGGTTCTTCAGAAAAGCCACAACGCCACACTGCACCCACTCTGTCTGAACAAGGACAGATGGCTGTGACGAATCCTGTCACCCCGAGGTCAGTGCTCCACACTTACCTCCCGATGCATGGATTATGTAAAGTGCAAATTCACATGGGCTGTTTTCGATCTGTTAAACACAAACAAAAAAGTCCACTCAGACTGACTGATACACTTTCCCAGCATTTCACTGCCAGCAGACATTCGCTGTGCTCTCAACTCATTTAGATCAACGCCTGAGACTGGGATCTTGCCAGTCGAAAGGTTAAAAGATACTGGATTTGGGTAATGTAGCAAGCTATGCTGCCATGGTCATTACCCCCGTTCCCCACTACTCATGATCGCTTACATTACGGTATTGCCAAATCAGTGCCACACCCTCTTAGACAGCAGCAGATCTTCAGTCTTGTTTCCCTGGAGCATCACCTGATTGCCAGAAATACTACCCTCAGGGTAAAACCCTCTGTTCCCTTCCCATCCACTTGCCTGCACAGCCACCTTCAGAGAACAGCAGTCCTTCTGAACACCCGTTTTTCAACTTACTTTCTACAACTCTACAACCTGCTCTGCAATTCCATTCCTTATATTGTTGTTCATTGAAGTCAGCTTCTCTTTTTAGTATTACACTACCGAGCCTAACTGTACAAACTGATTGTGCAATAGCAAGGCCTCTAGACAAGTTGAAGAAGTTATCGAAAATTGTACACTAAGAAGCTACATAGAATAAAGATACTGAAAAACATACAGCACCGATGGTAAATATATCTCTGATTGTTGAAAGATGGTACAAAGACACTCAAAAAAAAAAAAGCCATTTCGGACAGCACAGCACTCATCTTGAGCACTAGTTTTAACTGACTTTCTGGAGCTTTCTATGTGCCTGGATCTAACAGGAAGGGTTTCCCACCACTTGTATCCAAGAGGATTCCCTTCTGTTGTAAGCAGGGTGCAATGACTAGCGCCCATCGCTAGAGGGCAGCACGGCCGCGCGCATTAAACCGCGTTTCCCCTGTTCGGTACCTGCCGGGTGCGACTGCATGGAGCAGCAGTTCTGGAGGTGTTCGTTCACTGCCCACTACACACCCAATACACCTTCTCTAGACTCAAATCGCCATATAACAGCTGTAAAACTAACCCAACCCATTCCTTAAGAACGGCCATGTGGGTTTTTTTGCTCTGCTCCATTCCATGCACTCTCCCCCTCCCAGTTATTTCCTGCCTTGCACGCTGCACTGGTGCGACGCACAAGTTAAAGTTGCTAGAAGATGGCTGCACTTGCCTTTGCAAGCACACAGAGTTACCTTAAACTTCCGAAGCAATTGTTCTATTACTTGTCTTGTTCTCATCTGGCTGTTTATTCTTATTTTGGTTTCTGATGCAAAAGCTGGAGTAAAAACTGATGTCTATGAAAAAAAACCAGCAACAAAAGGGGATGAGTATGAGGACTGCTGTGCTCAGTGGCTGGGACTGCAAGGGGTATAAACCAGCACAGCTCCAGTACGAAGCCAGCTGTCAGGTATGCTGCTACCATTGCCATAAAGCAAAGGGCGGGCGGCGTCCTCAGGAGCACACCCCGGAATGCGGGACGATTGTGGGCCGCCACCATGCAGTGCCCACGCACCCCTGAAAGCCACCCGGAGCAGAGGCCAAAAACAGACCCCAGGGGTTCAGCCCAAAGCCCAGTGACACCAGCCTGGCCATGCAGGGGGGCAGAGGGGAGAGCCTCTCTTGGCTAAGGGGTGCAGGGGAGGTCCAGAAGCTTGCTGGACATATTGGTCTGTACCCAGTACCCAACCTCGTGTGATCTAAGACAAGCATAAAGATTCATACCTCATAGTTGTAAAAGTGGCCATTAATTGAAAACCTGTGAGTTTCTTCTTCTGCCCTTGCTATCATGGGGAACTTGGTCCTGTTGCGCACAGCCGCAGCCTTGCTGACAGCCCTGGGCAGAGTAGCGCAATCATGTTCCTGCTCGCCCTTGGACTTCAGAGTATGGCTTTCATAACATGAATAACCTGGACAAAATGAAACCGCATCAGCACGTTACACAGCTGCTCTACCCTCCTTGCCAGCATCCCCACAGGAAGGTTCGTGGTGGAGGGCTTGGGGATTTTTTCCCATTATTTTTTTTAGTCAGGGAGGCAGTGGGAGAGGACCAAGGCCTGGGCATCTTGCACAAAGCAACAAGCTGTCTGCAGTAGCCAGTTTGCTACCGTGTTCACTTCTTGGGCATGATTTCTCTAGTGAAAGCACAGCCCGTTAGCACTAGCTGTTTGAAAATTTACCTGCACAGCACTGTTTTCAGTTGTCAGTCATGTGTCAGGGTTTCATTATCACTAAAGATGTTCAGAGACCAAAAAAGATTTCCCTTTACTGGCAGGGAAGGCCTAAGGCATCAAATTATTTTTGCACAGTCACAGAACAAAGAATTTGTGGTGAACTTAAGAGCACCGACACTAACTTTTCTCAAGGTTTGGCTTTTCTTCAGTGGATCTCAATGTCTCCCCACTTAGATGATGTAGATCATCAAATTCTCCCCAGCGCGTCATTCCCCTGGAATACCAAACATTGATAGTTGGTTACTGCTCATTAACACGGTGATTTCAGTTTACCCTGTAGCCAGGCTTCACGTAACACATTCCTACCCCTGTTCAAAACTTTATAGAACACAGCTACAGACTTCGGTGTGGTATATGAAGCCAACATTCCACTTTATGTGATAGTACAATTAGTTAGTAAAATGAGGTATGACTAGGGATCCCACATGTAACACAACCCTCTTTAGAGCCCATTGCACATGGAGCATGATGTCCGTCAAATAATTGGCAGTTATTTTTGATCTGATAGCAATGCCCTGGATTAATTGCGTGTAGGATACCAGGCAGGCATACCAAAAACACATAAATTGGGGTTTAAATCTTCACAGGACACATCACATCTCTTATACAGATGGGGATATGAAAGATGGAATTACCATACTAGCCCCTCGTGCTGTCCAAACCAGATCTGCACAAGAGCAGGGAATTCTATCCAGCATGCTTTAAACCCCAAATTTCTTTATGCCAATATTGCCATAATTCATTGCATAAACTGTAGCAGAAGGGCTTTGGCCAGTTACTGCTCTGACTGAGAATAAACCAATTTGTAGGAAAACATTAAATATTCATTTCCTATATATATTAAAAAAAAAATTCAACTACCTCCAATGAACGTGCCAAACAACAATCTCAGTTGTGTTCCATGCATTTAAAAAGTTCATTTCAGATCTAACAGTCAAGCTGCTCTGCATACCTTAAAGCATGTCAGGGCAGCTTCACATTGCTGTGATGATGAATTCATATTTCCCTGAAGATTCAGATCTCTACCAGTCATAAGTTTTTCAAGAAATAAAAGGCAAAGCATAACTTCAACTGCCAGACTGGACCCTATGCTACAGGTCACATGCACCCCGTACCAGTAGGCCTGGCCAAGGTAAGCTAAGAGAACCGGATTCGCCTCAGACTCGAGTTCTTCGCTGGTTACCCCTGTCAGGTTACACACCTTATTTTCAACAGCAAGAGACAGGGAGGAAGAGTGTCCCTGACTTCACTGGAACTGCACAGCTGCAGTGATAGTAGAATTAAATCCACAATTTGAACATGTACTACATGCAATCTAAGACAATGCATAATTAGGAAAACAAGCTCTGAAACACAGAATTTATCAGAGAGGCATGCAGGGTAAACATTGGCTCAGCCTCCACATTGCACATTGCTCAGCTTCAGCTCATCAGATAATATTCAAAATTCACCATCCAAGGCTGGGAAACAGTGTTCAAAACAGGAAGAAGAAATGATTTAAGAACCTACATCAGTTTTTGAAGAAAGAGCAAATCTAGCAGGGGTCAGAGCAGCACGATGCACTCAGGAAATGTCACAGGCAGCAGCCTGAAGGAACACCTGAGCTGTGTGTATTTCTAAGGCATGTTAATATTAGACTTCGCACAGACAAAGCCAGTATTTGTTCCCTGGCTCCACGTTTGCCCTGAGAAGCGGTGGCATCCCACCTCAAGTACCTGGGAAGGTAACCTGCTATAGACAATCCCATAGCACTAGCCTGCCAGCTTTTCGCTTCTTGCTGTGGGATGTGCACTGACACGAGGTCTTTCGGGGGCTACTAATGTTATCAGGTGTACTTATATACATGGGGGGTATCTTTAGTAAACTTTGATATACATAAATTTCCCAGTACTTGCATGGGAATAGCCAGTATAGATGACAACAGCCTCCTTCACCTTCTCAGCTCTTGTTAAGCTGAAAGCCAGACAGAGATACATCCTTCCACCCAGCAGCAACTGTTGCAAGACCACACCGCATAGAGAGCACTGCTGTGCAAGCGACCACCACAGCCTTTGGGCCATCTGGGATATACAACCAGTCGTATCCATTGAAGCCAGCTACTTGAGCTCTCTTAAAATACTAGCCTGCCTGCTTGTTATGGAAGTTAACACATTACCTTTTACTGGGGAACAAACCCACTTTCTCTGTTGACTTCAGAGTTACAAAAGAGGGTATCTGCTTCTCATCCTGAATTTTTAATCGGATGGGATGGCGGACTCCCCAAAATATTGACAAGATTCCTTCAATAAGTGGTTTGCTTCCTTCTTGCTGGGGAAAAAAAAAAAAAAAGGAATAAGGAGTGCTGCATAATCATTGAGTAATAGCCGTCATCAGTTTCACCTCCGAGTAACAGGACTATGATGAAATCTCTAATGCCAACAGAGCCCTGGAACATGTCACCTAGAGAGGCCGTGTAATCTGCATATGCAATATAGTTCCAGAACAGCTAAAGCTGACGCTGACCTGATCTCATGTCAGCCGTAGCCCGACTGTGACCAGGAGGTTTTCCAACCAACAAGTCCGTAACTCCATAGAATCGCAAGTCAAATCCTATTTGTTCGACTTGGATGACTAGCTCTCTTGAACCAGGGTGCTGAAAATTTGGTGAAGGGGAAGAATGACTGTTGGTAAAAGAGGAAGAAGCAGTTAATGAAACAGTCCTTGTTGACGCAGGGCACTCTATCAGCCCAAAGCATGGTATTGGTCCCCGTTCCTGCTGACTTAGAACTCCACCACTGCAGAACAAGCTGGGACAGACAAGTGAGGACTGCCCTTTTTCAGGGTATTTTTGCTCAGATTTGTTCTAATGTCCTTTTGGGTCTTGGTATCAGCAAAACAACAGAAAGGCAGCTTGTGAAGGACAAGGAAGCTCAGGCATCTAAACCAGGGACTCTGTGGTATGAGATACAGATTCATGCTTTCATCTGTCCTTCAGCTCCACAGAGGATGCATTCCTGGGGCTACACTTATGAGCGTTTCCTCTGTATTGGAGGTTCACATCCGAGGAGAGCATCATAGTCTCCTCTTGACCTGAGTGATAGCAGTCCCGCCATTATATGCTGGAGGTTCAAGCAGAAGGTGTGGGGGTAACTGCACCCCATAGAAACATTTGCAGTACTACTCCCTCCCAGCTAACAATTTAAGACTGAAAGATCGATTCAAAGAACGATTTCCCGTGATACTCCACGAAATGGGATGGCAAGGAGATCATACTGCTCAAAATTTCAAACTCCCACTAGTCCGAACATACCTATTTCTGCCCTCTTCTCCTCACAGCATTTGACTCTAGCACTTGCCGTAGCATTTATTAGTGACACATTTAATATACTAACACAGAACAGGTGTTCTACACTGTTCAGTCTAGCTCCATTCAACATCAGCGCCCATTAGTGCTTTTCCTACTATTACATTGTGCTTTTTAAATTACTTTTGCATACATCCTTACCTGGTTATGTGACAGTTGCAGATTTTCTTGATCAGAATAGTAAGAGTTATAAGTCTTCAGCAGAGAACTGAGCTGCTCTCTAGAAAAGATCACAAAGGGAAAATTAATTTTAAAAAATAATTTCATCACTGTAAAAATCCAGGTGGGAAGTGGCAGGGTAACACTCTGTACCTGTGTTGCCCACTGCATCTTTGTACACATGTTTTAATGATTAATACATCACTTTCCAGAAGTAAAATTTTGTCAGGATACTGGGTTACTTCTAATTTGACTCTTTCAAGACCTGATACACAGAGGAAATGGGTCAGTCAGATGTGACATTAACAACATTTCCCAGCATAACCTGTACTTTGGACTTCCGTTACAGTCACACAGGGGAAGCAAACAGGAACAACGCTCCCATGCACCAGTGTTGCAGAATATTTCAGTGAGGTTACAATTTGTTTTCCCAGCATGATGGTTTCCATTGGGGTTTTATTTTGTGTTTTTTTCAGATACTCTTCTTACCTGTAATTATCTACAATAGGCTTAGACAAAATATTTCCATTTCCTTCTGCTTGAACTATAATAGCTTTGGACTAATATTTGCTCTGAGGAAAAAGGATGGAGATGAAGGGAACTTCTGCCAACAAGCAAGGATTATAAGCCTGCCCATCATCTCTGATGTCAAACAGAAAATCATGATTCAATTCGTTAAAAAACCAGCATAACATTCTGCTTCAAAAACACTGCACTGAGGCAGGAAGGCAATATGAGGCACAGTAGTGCTATTTATGTTTAAAACTTCATGTTTAAGAACCACCATGGGAGATAACTATGCCTGTCTCCATCCTTGATAAACTTAGAACACTGCAGAAGAGGATTTCAGAAAGTGTTTCCAGTTTGATGGCGTTTCAAAATAACCCAGTTAGAGCTACCGCACATCCCAGTTTCTAGGCCACAGCCACCTCCTCCTCCCTCTGGCAACCTTGTCTGTAAAGAAATAACTTCAGCGACTGGATCTTAACCATGTGATTTCCAAACCTCCTGGAAAATTTCAGCAGAGACTGAAGCTATTCAACATCCCGAAATCCTGAGCAGCCCGTGGGTGCACTGACAGCACTG
This sequence comes from Phalacrocorax carbo, assembly GCF_963921805.1. Classification (NCBI taxonomy): domain Eukaryota; kingdom Metazoa; phylum Chordata; class Aves; order Suliformes; family Phalacrocoracidae; genus Phalacrocorax; species Phalacrocorax carbo. The sequence goes on from NC_087516.1 coordinate 83,094,967, forward strand.
CTGCAGCATCCCAGGTGGGTTAAAGTCATAGTGAAGGGCAACAACAGCTCTCCAGTGACAGCCAGCCAGCACAAACACCGCTCCCACCTGAGCTAACAGCAGCAGCGCTACGGGCAGCCCACATGACTGACATGCCCATATCGCCCTCGTAAACGAGTAAGAAGCAATAAACACCACGTTGCACAAACATAGGCTAGGGGAGGATTGCTTTGGCAACAGCACTGTGGAAAAGCACCTTCAGGTTACTGCTAAGCAACTGCTGATCTCAAGTCCGCAGTGCCATGCTGTTGTATAAGTAACCACCATACAAGGAAGTACGCATAGAAATATCCTTTTCAGAGCAAGGCTGCTGGAATTACAGCTCAAGGCCAGATTTGGCCGAAACACTCTGCCTTCTTAGCACTACTTTTTAAGGAAGATACACACTAATTGGACAAAGCCTAAAGAAGAGCAAGGAGAGTGATAAGACACATGAAATGCGAAGACAAAATCTAGTTGCAGCTCGGGCTAAGGAGGACCAAAAAAAAAAAAAAAAGAAAGAATTGATATGTATTTCAGGACCATATGGAATGAAACATTCTTCCCCACACCAGGTAAACACCAAATATTTAGATAGCAATTTAAGAAATCAATATCCACCAGCAGAGATAATTAAGCATCAGAAAACAATTGCATGAAAGCATTATTTCTTCCTCGCAGACAATTTTTAAGCACAAAGATGCCTAACATCAGGATGGTTTAGCACACTGTCTTGCAGTGGTCAGTGAAGACACCAAGTTTGCTTCCAAATAAGAGTCTAGCATTTCCATGCTTTTGTCTAGTATGAGATACTGTAACAGCTGAACCAGAGAGCAAAACAGACAGCATTTGCAAACTGTTTTCACAATAAGTTCCACAGAAACCTAGTGAAACTATTCAACACCCACGTACAGTCAGAAGAATTATCCCAAGTACTACACCAATTTTAAGTACAACCAAAACAAAACCCCAAAAACAAAACCAAGAATTGACTTCTAGCGCCATCCCTGGAAAAGCAGTCACGCATGGGAATAACGCTCAGTAGAAATTACATTTTAATATTTCAGTCAGAGTTCAGCAAGAACATCAAAGCAATAGCATCGGAGGTGCACGAATAAGGGGACCAAGACTATATGCAAAGTACTTCACACCACCTTCTGTGAGAGACACATTTACAGACAAACTTTACAGTACAGCCTTGGGCCACTGGAAATGCTGCCATGAATAGTTTCAGACTTTTTAGCAGTTTTTTTCCTGTAACAGTCACAACACACCCACGTCCCAGAACATGAGGTCATTATTAAAGGTAACAGTGTCACCCTTATCAGAGAAGACAAGAGCAATCTCTCTCCTAGGAAAGAGATCAGCTTGCCCATCACAGCAAAGAAGTTCAGAAGGGCATTTTCAGGGGTGAAGTGAGTATTACTTCATAGCATCTCTCACTGATCAGATTGTGACTCAATTTACTCAAACTGCCTGTTTAAATAGCTGCACAGTTGACTGTGTAAACTTAAAAATCACCGTTGCTCAGGGGTATCTGCCCTAAGATATTAAGAAACTCCAAGAGCTGAGTGCAAGAGAATAGGAAAAGGATGGATTACACCAAGAAATATGACTCATTTTGGTTGTTAGCTCCTAAGTACGATTTTAAATATAACAGACAACAAAACTATCTTCTCCTGGGACTGCCATAGTCTTAATCCAGCAGCATACACCCTCTTCTGTGGCTTATGACACACGGGCTCTTCTTCCACCTCACATCTCCCCCATGTACAGCCTCAGAGCTCAAAGCAGGTGCCTTCTGCAGGATTGTGTTTCTCAGTCACCTCTTACCATTTATACATATCCAAAGCACCTGGACAACACGGTATCTCTGAATAACACCAAGCAGAACTCTGTCATGATGGGAGTCTCCACACAGTATACAGACCCTTAGTATCTACTTCTTCCTTCGGGGCAAGGCGGGCAGACACTGTGTCAAAGCCGGGTGCTCAAGCAGGACTGACAGACACTGCTGCCCAAAAGCTGACATTAAGCCTGGTCAACAGGAACATGGCCTTCCCCCAGGCCTGGCTGCTCACGCACTGGAGAGGGACGGTGGGGAGCAGGGAGGCCAGTTAGCCTGTATATGTTGATTTTGGGGCCGAGGGGCCAACAGAGGGTGCAAGTGAGAAGCTTTCCCTGGCATACCCTACCCCTTCCTTGCTCCACGTAAACTGAACTTGTCCTGTTGCTCAGTGAGCCTTTTCCTGTGGTGAGAAGAGAGAATATTAAGAGGGCTTTTACTCAGCAGGTAATATTAGGACAAGGGCTGCACCACTAAACTCAACAAGGTTAACTGCATTCCCTTCTAATGCTCTGGATGTAAATTATTTACTTTGTTACCTTAGTGCAACTCCCCCCAAAATATTTTTAAGTGGTTTTATCAACCAAGTGCTGGGCTCCAAAACAGCATTTTCAACATGTACTTCAACTCACTTCGATCTTAAATCCTAGTAATACAGGTAGTAAAAACCTTTCTTTCCATTGTGTTGGAATAGCTCATTACAAGTTTTTGTGCCTCCCAAGCTATAAGGGATTGTATTCAGGTCATCCCACCGAAAGGGAAAGTTTTAATAGGCTTATACATGAATCAGATACAAGCGAAATTTTCATCATGCTGGCTGAAGGCAAGCAAGATCAAGCACATCTTGGCCTCATACAGAGGCAAATCCACATGCAATGCAGAAGACACCTAGCTTTTGCTCAAATGTTGTGACAGACCAGCTGATATTGCTTCTGAGGTGCTTAAAACCCAAGTCTTTTTATACTTATCAACCTCACACCTTTGGCCATCATTTTATTGACAGCTGTTATTTTGCAAGCTTTTTTCAGGTAGAAAGTTCCATTCCCTGAAGACAGTTAGGGCACACTTAAGAACTTGGGTCACACTCTGAGGCCCATCTTAGTCCATGTTGGCTGCCAAGGCAAATAAAATCATAGGCTAAAATTACTAAGTGATGCAGTAGGGGTTATCTCCAGGCCAGATTCCCTTTTTTCAGAGCAAGTTCTCAAGATTATAACTTAGTTTCTTGCCTTACCTAGAAAAACTTCCCATTAACTTACACAGAATTTTGCACAAATAAATCTTTCAGGTTTTACTCTTGTGTTAGTGCAGCCAATGGTGACAAGGCACACAAGCCATTAGAAAAGCCCTGAGGGACAGATTCACCAGCAGTTCTCACTGACTTGTTCATCCTTGTGCAGTGGAAAGACACTAGAAATGAGACCCTTTCTTCTTTTAGCCCCAGAAGGAAGTAACACATTTACCAGCCTGCTCATACCAGAACTCGTCTTATTTTAACAAATCTTCACTACAAAGGCCAAAGACTGCCCTAACCTAGAGGCACACGGCTGTCTCTTCAGACCTAAGCTGCCAGGAAATCAGCAGCTCTGCTGTGTTGCAAGGCTGTCCCTCATAGCACAGCTTTGTGACAACAGCCAAAAGCAGCCATTACCAGAAGCCAAAGCTAAGTAACTGGTAGAACAACTTAGAGAAAAACCCAAAATAAGTAACATTTACTGCAGATTCACTACTTACTTCAGTAATGAAGGAAGGATACCAAGCTGCTGCAAGGTCAAGCACCCTGGTAGTAAACCACAGAAGACCCCAGATTGTGTTCACTCAAAACACTAATCCAGGACAATTTACCTGTGTCCTCTTTTGCCCCAAGCTCTACACACTTATTCATGCGTATTTATGGCAGTTATGCTTAAAGACTTAATAGTTCAGCCAGCCAAATAATCCCACATGCTTTTGTCAGCCTTTTGATCCAGCCATTGTGCAACTCCCCAACAGCAGGCTTGCCATGTCAGCAACATCTGCATGATGCAGCTCAAAGATGAGTAACGTAACAGCAGAATCAAGGTATAGATGAGTGACAGAAGTCTGGAAAGAACATTGGAAGCAAGCTTGAGTGCATATGGAATATGTTAGCGATTCTTGAAATGCTCGTTTTTTCAAGGCAAAGCAACTTGAACAGTACTTCAAACCATGACTGTAATGCAGAAGGTTCTCGACCAGGATACACATTTTACTACTTGAACAGGGAAATATAGGGGAAGAGAAACCCAGAGACATCAGTTCATCTGGTACCTTTCCAAATGCTTTTGTATGCCAAGTATATCTAAATTAACACAGATTAACTACCTCTGACACTAAAGCACTATGTCTCAAAATAGTAGCAGTATAAAAGGAACAACCCTTTAGAAGGGGAAGCACACATTTATTGCCTATGTGCTTTGGGCAAAACTTTGTCACCCTTCCTTAAAAAGGGAGAAGTCCACAGCACTGCTCATGCCGCTGAACAGCATTGGGATTCAGATGCAAATACCTATCGCAGCATGAGAAATTCTATCACAGGTCCCATCCCTGGGTGCATTTACAGTTAGCTTCTTGTCCCAGAAACGTCAACAGGGATGGAAATGAAGTGGGAAGAGAGGCCCCTCTTCCAGCTCCTGTGCTCTGGTCCACAAGGGAAAAATTAATCCCCTAAAAAAAAGATGGAGCTATATGTCAGGAGGCCCAGGGTCTATGGCAGCATTACAAAAACTTCCTACCAGCCAGATTTAACTGTGGAAAAGCATCCCACAAAAGACAGTTTGAGTGCAATTCAGAGCTTTTTACAAATAGTTTCAAGACCCACTTTCACTGGCCACAGAGTAGAGCTGGCAGCCTGATAGGTCTTTCTGCAAAGAAACCCTGCCATCTGGGACTACAGACCAAACCCCATCCCTCAAACAAGTGGAGCTCGAGTTAAACACTGGAACTCATCTTCAGTCCCAACGCATTTCAAAGATAGGACAGCAGTCTTCTCTAATCTGGAATTTTTTCAGTATCCTCTGTAAGTGCTGTCCTACCTAATGAACAAAACCCACAGACCAAAAGGTTTAATGCTCTGTTCTTTGAAATCCACATAAAGAGCAACTTTGCTCTGTAGATCCTTCACAGGAAGCAAGTTGTAATAACTGCCGCTGCTACCAGCTCAGCTCTCTACAGGCCCCCCTGTTAATGAATAAACATGGTATAACTTGAAAGAAAGGAACAAGGGCATTAATTTTTTTCTTTTTAACACTTTACCTGGTTATGAACTTCTCCTCATTGATGGAAACAGAATGTAGATGCTGTGCTTTCATAGTCACTTTCTTCATTTATTCAGAAGAGATGAAGCTAAAAGAAAGGTTAAAAAAACAATTATATCCACTAATGCCACTAAGAAATACTAAACGGTAAACACAACAACACAGCCTTAGTTTGCCAAGTGAAACAGGCTCAGACACTCAAGCTAAGGGCTAACTATACCACATTTTGACTACTTCGTACTCAGCCATAATAGCCAAATATTTCCTGCTCCTAGTAAAAAAAGCCATTAGCCATTCTCACCAAGTATATCACAGTACCTTAAATCCCAAGGACTACATACACCAGGACTTTCACAAGCAGTTTTAGGACTACTCTACAGCTCCACAATTATAACTGCCTGGATAGTAGACTGAGACTGCAACCCGTTCATTGGCTCAGATTAATTTCTTAATTATGGACAGAGCATTGCCCAGGGTCACCAAAAAAGAAGTGACTCAGCAAACCACCCTTAACCAGGTTCATAACACTAGACAAGAGAAGGAGAAGTGTTGCTCATTGGCAAAGTCCTGCAGCACACAAACAGAGCAGCTCAGATATTAAAGCGAGAACAAGGTTATAATTTAAGTGATGTAGCAATATAATTTACAGATCACCATGTAGTGATTCCAGCACGTCGTGTAGGCAACAAGCCAGACCTATAAAGACTCCAACAATGCATTCTTCAATCGGCTTAATTAAGGAGTCTTGGCTGCTTTCTTTCCCCCTCAGGTGGTAGAAGTAAAGGCAGACTGAGGAAAGAACTGAAGACTCAGACTCAAGGTTGACAAGTAAGACTAGACTGAAAAACCTTATTCTCAGCCCAAGAAGTGGCATCACACAGATGGGTGGAAAAAAGTTAATCCCACATAAAGCAGTAAAATCTCCGACAACTGCACTGGAAGTCGATTATTCCACTTTTATTACTCTCTTACTTGGGCATGATGACAGAGGAATTTGCCTAACAGCACTTGACATCCCTTCTCCTATACACCAGGAGGTTGACTCGAGTCTGATTTCAGACTGCATGGGACAGAGCCTGGTTAAATATGTCTGAAAAGTCATCTATTGTCTACAGTAGTAATAACAAGTAGCCTTCACAAAATCTATTTAGAAAAGAACTTCAAGCTTGAAAAGATCATGGCTGAAGAATAAGTGCTTAGCTCCTGTGCAAGGGATCGTACACTACTGAGCTATTTTAGACAAAGTTAAATCAAGTTTCCACAGTCTTAGATGAACAACTTCTTAAGAGGTGTGTCCAAATGAGAAGTTTGGCATAAAAACACATTGTTTTCAACCTATAGGTTATTTCATAGCTCTAAAACCAAGGTGGACTACCAAACTGAGCTTTACGTGAGCAGCTTGATCAGTAGCTCACTGAAAAAAAGCGGGAAGGACCCCACATAGCCATTGTCCTTCCAGTTAAATCCATCAAGGCAAAACCACACTCGGAAGCCAAAGAAGGCCAGGCACTTCTGTACAGACAGGAGTTTTTATGTAAGGAAGAGATTGCTGTACGCCAGTATAATAGCATTGGTTTTTTTGCTTCTGATATGAGTTCAGTAACCATTTGCCGCACCTTGAAATCTGCTTTTATGTGATTTACTAATACCTGTATCTGAATCAACTGCCTGTGCCAATGCAAGTTCAAAACAATTTTAAAAGATGTGGAGTGGTTTATGTACATTGGCACCTGAATAACTGCATATGCACTTAAGCTTCCTCCCATCTGTCAGGAAACAACATGTTAAGAAGAGCAGATAGCCAAGTCACCACTATTAAACATAGAGCAGCGACTCTAGCAAGGTCTAGCACCGCTTCATTGCTCATGCTCGCTTTCTTTTCAATAGAATGTGACCTTAAAATGGTTCATATGAAGGAAAAAGCTGATCTCTACAGACTGAGAGGAGTGATCTTTACACAAAAATAAGAGAATTATCACTGAACTACCTGTTCTGTTACACAGTGAATGGCTCTTACTACAAAGTTGCCTTAAATCCTTGAGCATATCTTAAATCAGCTGGATGCCATTAAAATGCTGGCAATGAAACAAACGGGAAGCGTGGTTGGCAATGGGAATAACTCTTCACGAACACCACCCCCTTCTCTCCCTCGCTGCCCGATTAGCCTGGACAAAGGCCGGCCTTTTCTTCTATAGCTGGCACAAAACACACTTGTTACATTTCCTCAATTATGTGACCAGTTCTGCTTATCAGGCCTGAACAAAACATTTCCACACCGCCAGCTCACCCTAGAGATAAAACACCTCTCCGTGTACCCTTTCCCAAGGTGCATTTTGGCTACACACATCGCGCAGCCCCTACTTGGCTAACCCTGAGACCTGCGGGTTGCGAGCATGCAGGGAGTTCCCCAGCACAATTACTCGACACCACAAGTGACAGTATATCTACAGTGGCACTCCATGAACCCACAGACCTGCCACATTTTCTATCACGTCCCGGTATCTCATTGTTTTCCATTTAACTTCCCCGAAGCTCTTTTAAGGAAACAAACAGGAGAAGTGAGCTGTGTTTTTTCCATTGTTCTCTTTGATCTGAACTTACAAAAACGTGTTAATTTTCCAGCTCTTCCAACAGTACACGGCCATTTATTCTAAGCTATCTCCTGACTGGCTTAACATCAGGCAGATGTCTTCAGCATTTTGTTCAAGTGGACTAGACCCACAGAATTCTCAGATACGTAAGACCTTGCAAGTAGGACCTTGGCTGGACTAATCTCCTGGCCTGAAACATTTTCCAAGCATTAAGTTCCATCTTGGTTAAGACTGACTAAAGCATAAAATACTTTTGAAAGCAAAGCAAAGAAACAGAAAGGAAAGACAGGACTAAATCAGAAGTGGGGCAGATGTAAAACGAGCAACTCTAGTGGAAGGCAGCAACTACTGGAAACATCTGGGAAAAGGAGAGGGAAAAAGGATCACTGCACAATCCCAAAGCTGCGCCAAGATTAACAGCTACATCAGGGCACAAGACCAATCTTACAGAGGTAGTGAACTTTACTTTGCTCTAAGATTTATATCTTATCTGCAATGGTTTTTTTCCCCAAGAAAAAGTGTTAGTGGAGAAGCAGATGAGAAGACTTGTTTAATTTTCTTCAGTAGAGTGATTTTTAAGTTATTTGCTTAAGGGGACAACAGAAGTACAGGACAGCGGAGGAATGACAAAGCAAAGGTAAGAGCAACCGGCTACACAGATTTTTTTACACAAGGATGAAAGGGGGTAACTGTAGAGGAGGGCTGGAAGGAGAGGGACTTTCAACATCCAAAGCTGAGCCAAGCAGGAACAGCAGAGAAGCATTTTAATTTATATTTAACAGCCTGGATGTGCCTTTGGCACGTCCATATATTAAGACAGGGACTGCAGAGCAAGCAGTGTGCTACACAAAGCTCCTGCCAGTGGTAAGAAAAACTAAAAACCCAAACCTCCCCTAAGATTTCCAGGTATTTTAACCCACTGCTTCCCACAGCTGTTCCAAAACCACAGGAAATCAGGATGGGGTGAACCTTCTCAACAGTATATATAACCAACCCATTTTCTAACCACTGAAGCATCTGGCTTTTAGCAGAACTTTGGACCATTATATGTTTCTATAAAAAATGAGTTTTGGATTAATTCACATACATAATAAACTCAGTATCAGCAGAATACTTTTACTAGCCTTTACCTAGTCACACACTCTAGTTATATGAGCCTTCATGTTGGGTGTTGGGTTGTTTTTTGTTGCGCTGGGTTTTTTTTAAGTGTGATGCCCTCACCACCAAAGGAAAGGTCTAATCAAAAGGAAGTACTTATTGCAAGCACTCATGTATTCCCCACAGAAAAGAAGGGGGCTTTTTTTCTTTGTCTTGCAGTCTTCTTGACACTTCATTTTAAAAATCCACTGCTACAGCACAGGCCAGTAACAGCACTACTTGATTAAAAAACTCTGTGTAACCTCTCTGCTCAGGCAGGTTCAGAATTGGCTTTGATTACTGAGGACAAATATAAGTTGGTATTTATCTAAATATGGCCCCTTAACTTCCCGAGTCACAAAGGACTAGACGCACAAGCTCCCTGCCTTCACACAAACAACGATGATAGAGCAGGGCTTGCACCAAATCTATTTCAAACACTAAGTAATCCATTACCATGAAGAGTAGTTACTTTCTATTTCAGGTTGCTTAGGAAAGATAGCTTTTACCCGCTAAAAAGAACAGACAAGGTCACCGATGTAACCTTTAAAATCACACCGGCAATTGGCAGGGCAGCAAAGGCTTATGCCCATGTACATACGGAGCAGCGGCACTTATTATCGGCCCGTTTTAATCACGGTTCTTACTCACCCAAAGCCACCTCGACATTTAGAAACTTCTTTGACGAGAATTTCTGAACGAACATTTCTCCTTCCCTCCGGCACCCTAATTACCCAAAAGGAATTTGACTCAAGTTCTGGGTGACTGCAAAGAACCTTGCTTTTCTACTGACACTGCAGGTTACACAGCAAGCAGAACAGCAGCTCCGGCTTTACGTTTCACTTACCTGTACACACGATCAGAGAAGGAGAAGCAAGAGGAGTTTCACATACCTTTCACTGAGCCTTGGACAAGGCATGACAGTATTGCACTGCCTGACAGCTACCTCTGCTACTTCATGGAACCCGCAGAGCTGCTAATTACTATTTTGCTTAACAAACTGAGAATGCTGGAAACCCAGGACACTCCCCACGCCTCGGTGCATGTCGGGAATATTTACCTACCCACTTTCGATCCTCCAAGCAGCTGACAGGAGCACTCCCTTAGTCACTGTTACACCTACGGGGAGGCTCCAGTTAACACTTTAATCACTAACTGTGTAATGAGAGGCTACCTGCTGACACCCCGTAATTATTTGCTGACAGGGCATACCCTAAAGCATCCTGCTGCGAACACACTGTTATGCTTTAACCTCTTGTCTGTTTCCTAATCCGTAGGGTAAAAATCCCTTTTCCTTCTCCAGATATACGCCAGGCTTTAGCATTTACTGGAATAACTAATGCATAAAATCAGGTGACACCCAAGTGTTAATATATAGATTTACATTATGACAAAAAATCTGACAACACGACTTGATCACTTAATCATGTACAGAGGTACGCACAATGTCCTGCTTCACTGTATAATAACCTTATGAACATCATTCATTGGGCAAGAGTTGTCTGTAAGAGAGAATGCACAACTGATGAGCGTAATTTCTCAGCAGCTAATCATGTAAGCAGATGTTAACACTGCAAAAATATTTGAACCAACACATAGCTTCCAAGTTCCTACTGTTTGTCCATCTATTTATAGCAAGAGATTTATTCACAGCATCAAGCCTAAAACTGAAAGTCATCAGGCCACAGAGACAAGAGCATGAAAAATACTGCGCCTGTATTTGCATTTGTACTCATCTTACTGCATGGTGGTTTATATCAAGCTACTTCTGGTTTACGTAATTTTATGTCAGGGAGAGGCAGAACAGACCCTTGAATATTGGATTCCTGATCACATCATTATCCTCTGCTGTACTCCTTTCATGAGCCAGACTCATTGCTGTACACACAATATACTTGGTATTTGCCATTACAGTTAATGCTGCAGTATCTAGCTCTGCACAAGACGACTAGTTAATGTTTTATATACCAATGAAACCTACGAAGTCTCTAAACACAGGAAGGAGACAACATACGCAGTTTTTGCTCAATTCACAACAGCCTAGAAGCTCCATGCTGTGGTGGGCTTGGAGCTTCACACCAAGCTCAACCTCTGGTGCTGGTCCGTCTCTTCTGCAATTGTTTAACACAAATCCATACAACTTCCCAACTTGTTTAAAGCGAGAGGTTTGATTTTTCCTGTCAGAGCTTCAGACACCTGAGCACTGCCTGGCGCTCTGGGATCAGAGAGCTAGAGGAGACTAGGCACAGCCTGGCGCCTTCAAGTCTCTAAGCCAAGTTAATGTCGAATCTACCTGTTTCTGACAAGCATACCACCCTGCTGGACACTTCCACTGTAAAGCTATTAGGGACATGGAGGTACCTGAGTATTTTTGGAACTGAAGACCACATTGTTACCTTACAACATGATGTTAACCCTTCAGCATAACTCAGGCTTCACCCTGACTCCCAACTTCTAAGGTTTGGTTGGTTTTAGTTTTTTGAAGATTAAGTTTTTAAGGATAGCTTTGTTAAGTTCACAAGCAAGGTAAAAAACACAAAGCTTAAATTACTTACACTCATGGAAAGATTCTTCAGTAAGAAATTAATACAGTGAAGTAGTAAAAAATCCAACTGTAACAAAGGACTCCATTTCTCATTTCTGGTTAAACCAGGTGGGTTGACCTTTACACTGGCTTAATGAACACAGCTCAGGTTTGTTTCTAGTTTTCACTGTCATACGTGAGCTACTACCAATGCCCTAGTTCTGATCTCACTTCTGTCATGCACAATTACCTGCCAAGTACTTTGCAGACACTGATCAGTGCAGACTAGGTATATATAAATAGAATAGGTGTTGCATCAGAAAGGAGGGGGGCAATGTCTTTAGGGCTACACAGCAGGAATTAGTTTTCTGTATACACCAATAAAATTAGGAATGTTTCTATTCCTTTCACAGTAAATAATCAAAGCACAGGGAGCGTGCTTCTTTCCTCTTTCTTAGTAGACATAGCTTAAATGCCCTGGCAATCTAAGAACAAGACACAGCTTGGTTAGACTACTTAATCCCTTAAATAAAATGGTAACCATTTGTTTAGAACAGTCAGGAAATGTGATGCTCCTTCAGTCTTTAAAGGCTGTGTTACATTTCTGTCTCCTTGCATGATTAATATTAAGATAATTTTAAGTTAACAAATAACTGCAAGTTGAGGATCAGCTGTTTAATAACTTGGCCTCAATTCATTAACAAGCACACTGCTAAAGCTAGAAGAACACCTCAAACAGGAAACTAAGATTCCTGTTCTACTTTTGTAGTACACAGTCATAATAAGCAGGCTGGCCATGGCAAGATCATACATGCGTGCTGGACTTCACTGGAAGTGTTTTTGATAAACACAACAGGACATACATTAGCTCACAACAGATTACTTTATGGTAAAAAGGAAAATCCCTGATATCATCTGTAAACAGCTGTTTCTGGGCCAATTCAGGTGATTAACTCCAAACATGGAAAACACTTGGACTTTCTGAGCCAGCTACTGCAATGCAAAGTTAAATCCTCAACTGACAAGATCTGAAATTAACATAGGACAAATGATCAGTTCTTCCCCTTTTATTACAACCATTACCAGGCAGATAGTGCTGGTAACAGCAACAAATCAAGACATTTAAAACAACTGGATTCACCCCACAAAGGGCCTCCATTCTTTAGCAAGATTATTTTCTGCCATCACACTGAAGTGTCAACAGCATCGCTTTTGTGCCAAGATGTGTTTCGCAGACTTAAGTGATCAGCATGGGAAATAGAAACTGGGAAACAGATGATGAGCTCAGATAAATCCAACTGTAACACACACATCCACTACAACGACCTGTTACCTATCATGGCCCATAATGCCTCACACACACCATTTTGTGAATTTTGGGGGCCACAGGTTCTTAGAGAGTAAAAAAAAAAAGCACAGCTGAGATTAGCACTAGTACATGTGCTAAAGGCTATGGTTTTTGGCATCATTAAGGGAGCTGGAACCTCCCAGGTACTGTCCTTTACCTGTCTGAAAAAGGAACTTAGAGATATCACTGTCTTTATCCTCATGAGCCGCTGTTCAAGGGGCATATCTTACCCAAGCATCTGAATCTTCATTAGTCATACATCCTGTCTCAGCACTGGTTGTACACACCCATTAAGTCATCCATTTGATATTGCAGAGCTTTATGAATCCACACAAGGATTTTCATTGCTTACAGCAACAAAATATTATAAAGGGCAGAACCACAGAGAACTGCCCTGTCCCAAAGAGCTACAATCATACAGCCACTCACTCCCATTAAAGCTCAATTACAAGTAAAATCAAAACCTCACCACACCCAAGCACCTTACACAGCACTTATAAACCCTAACACTTCCACATTAAATGTTTCCAGAAGCAGATTTTTCTCAAATACAAGATTTCCATAAACATTACTTCCTCAAATTTCTTTCTAGATGTGAGTTTAAATCCAAGGCTTTTTGTGTTCAAGATACAAAAACTGTCATCTATTTTCCCTCACAGAAAAAAAATATATACCCTTCAGCAACACTCTCTTTACCATCCTCCCGCTCACAATACAGGATCCTTATATGCTCCGGCCACTCCTCTGTAATGGTCAATTGAGGGCCATATGACCGTAGCACCTGACTCCCATTTCCAAAATGTTAATGATTTTTCTTTAATTACTTCTTTCTTAAAGCACTCAAGTCATAATGTGGGCTGTCCCTTATTTTCTATTCCTTTTAAAAACATGAGATCACTCCTCTCTACAACCAAACAGTCATACCGCATTAAAAGTAAAGTTTTGAGGAAGCTTCAGATTTTAATTCTGACTTGAAGCTATTACCATTGTTCCTGTGACAACATACCCAGCTGCTGCAGCTGCAACTGCCCTTGCAAAACAACCAGCTATTTCTTCTGTTGCTTCTAAGCTTGCCTTTAGATTGCGTACAAATGGGAAGATTCAATTTACAAAGTATTGTATGACTATTTGAGAGGGGACGATTATTGTGCCCAAATTTTCCGCATACTCCTGTCCTAAGAGGGCCTAAATTGTAAAGCAAACTTCAGCAATAACTCTAATTCCAATATATTTTGCATCACAGACATACACATGCAAGTTTATATTTATTTTCTCCATGAACTCAGTGAAGAACGGGGAAATGTTTCAGCTCCACTGAAGATCAGTCCTAGAGTCACATTATAAATACGTGAACCTTACATAAAAAGGTCTACCAGTAATCACTCCAAGCTTAATTTCTAATGAACACAATGCAAATCACACATTGTTTTCATGATTTGCTGCAGTACATGGCACTGTGTAATGAAACGCTTAAGCACCTCTAGCATAGGGTCTGCAGCACTGCCCTGAGCCCTGCCAAATGATGCCTGCATGGTACTGGGATCAGGGAGGCTGTCGGTGTTCCCTACCCTACTGGTCAGACTTCAAAGACATTATCTCTTTTTCCTCAGACTTTAATCTTCTGAATATTTACACAGTGCCAGATCCTGATATGCTCTGAGGTCACGCAAGTCTCTAGCAAATTTCAGAGGTGACCTCAGCAGTAAATTGTTTTGTGTGTAAACCACAAGATGTACTTGAGGAAAATGTTTGAAGTAAACTGCATTTCAGGAGCGTCACTATTATATAGTGTAGTACCACCTAAATGCAGTGTAACGTACTATTAAACTAAGATAAATATTCTTGCTTCATAGCAACTGACGCTGAGTCATAATTATGAAGCAAAAACCACCTCCTAATGTTACATTAGCTTAATGCTAGGCTGGATATGGGTTAAAGAGCACTTGTGTGAATACCTTGCTATTCTCTGTGTAAACACTTTAGAGGTTAACAAAAGTAGTCCATATTTCTAGATAACATTCTCTTCACGCTTGCCAAGAGAAAGCACAAGTTTTTCACACAGTGCTCTGCTCTGGGACACGAAATGGAAGTCACTTTAAGAAAGAATGACGACCTGTGCTAGCCAGCGTTGCTAGCACTTACATACTTCAAGAAAATGGTAAGGACAAGAGAGGATATGGAAATGGATTTAGTAGATGTTTTACTGAGATTGAGATTATAAAGCTATTTTAGTAAAGGTGTGATACAAAACTACGTGACATCTCCACCGTATTTTATGTGAATGTACTAGACCAAGTTTCCTGATGGCATAAAATGATGCAACTCCATCAATACTGAAGGAAAATAACCTTTTAGATTACATGGCATCATTAGGGGACCTAGAAGATTGAACCTCAAGTCACCTAGCAAAAGCTCAGCTCCTCTAATGCGTTCTTGTATCAGGTGTCCAGATAAAGAGTATGAAGAGCACACTCACGCTCATTTATTCTAGCATCCATTCTAGAAGAAAATCAGATTTCCTTAAAGACCCATTACACACCAGCACTTCTCCTGTACAGATAAGGACCCAGTTTGTCTCTACTGCAAAGCACACTGAAATAAGTTCCAGTTATCCTTACATATGTGACACTTTGTGCATAAAAGTGTTCAGGTTGTAACGGAATAGCGTGAGAAACTACTCTCTCGTTGTTGCTCTGTGATTCCAAAGCGAGGAGTCGGAAGCTGGTGGGCATGCAGGGAATGCATGGCAATTGCAGCCTGCCTGTGTCTGAGCAGCCCACGCTCCTCTGCTCACAGTCGCTGCACAGCACAGACATTCTTCACATTGTGTCCCGGTGTCTCTGCACGGCACAGACAAGTTCTTCATTGTAAGCTGCTGAGTACAAATAACTTGAGTGATACATCAAACTGCTGAGAAGCTAGCATAAAAACAGCAATGTGCAAGATTTAAAAACACTTCCCTAATGAATATTGATTGCATAAGCAAGTAACATCCCTTAAGTGCATCATAAAAATTGTTCCGAGAGAGAAATGACTTTTTAATTTTTTATACTGCATTGGACATCTAAACAGACAATAGAGCGGACAATCTGTAAGCATCTGTAACATTTCTTCATTAACTTGCTCTTGAAAATCTCACACAAGCACAGAGAGCACTGCGAAGGAGAAAGGGCAAAGCAAAACTGATTGGGCTGACTCACTGAGGTTCTGCCTTGGGTTTGGCGGTTTGAAGAGGCCTCTGTGACTCCTCAGTTCTCTCTAAGAAAGCTCACCCTCTGGCACTTGGACACTCCTCAACTCTGCTCCATCTTCTTCCTGAAAATCACCCCACAGACACCGCAACGGCTCGCTCTGGATCACTCCTGTCCTTCCATAATGCTGCTTTTCTATTACAATACCAAATAGCCCCTTTGGGTGCTCAGCTGCCTGACATATTTTACCAAGAGTAAATACATTTGGGTACTTACTGTGCCATATTCATATTCTTCTCCAGAGTGTCTGATTGTATGGATCACATCATTCTCCTCATTCAGATATCCAGGGCACAAACTCTTCCGAGGAGGGCCCTAGAGCACAGTGAGCGCTGCATGCTATGGTGCCACTTACAAGTCAGCTCGGTTGCAGAGGCGGTGGCATCTAGGTGGTGCTGGATGAAAGAACAGCGTCTCTAGCTTTGAAAGGCTAAATCTTCTTTCCATGCTTGGCTAACACATTTACAACCTACGGTAGGTTTCGTGGGAATTTACAAGGCTAAAATTTGATGCTATCATTGAGGGCATCTGCATGTCTTTCTGGTCTAGAAGAGCTTTGGGAAAACAAAGCCAGATGAGAACGGAGGCATACGGAACAGAGGTATATAAAATCACTATCTGATTTGGACTATGAGATCTGCATGTTCCTGTGTAAGGCAACATAAACAAGTCAATAGCTGTTTGGGAGATGCTGAAATTCTGGAAAGATTCTTCCCTGCGCAGTTGTTTGCAGGGTGTGTCTTCCAGTTTGGAATTCGATCCCTCTGAATGTCATTCTCAGCCCTGCAGGTGATACCTTGCTTCTAGCCGGTACTCATGTCCTTACAAGTGAAGAATCTGAACAAGCTGCCCACTGCAAATGCAAATTCAGCCTCTGGGATGGTGTAGTCCCAGCTTCCACAGTATACGACACACAGGAGAAATGTACCATGCTTGCAGGTAGCAGACCTCACCGCAGGGAACCACGGGCTGTTGGGTGACAGAGGCAGTCTCCAATGAGACGATGTTCATCAGCTAAAAAGCTGTAGAGAAATAGGAGTGTCTTTAGGACTGTAAGTTGGATGGTATGCTCGCCCAGGTCTGTGCAGGGAACACATGTTCTAACAGGTGCAGGAATGGAAGCAATTTCAGGCATGAAATTTTATGCAGAAGTTATTGCAGAAACAGGAACCACATCTGAGTGGTAAATGTCCAGCTGTTACTGGAGCCATGTGATCAGGGAGCTGAAGGCTCCTCTCCCAGAGCACCTGGATCTGCATATATCCTTTTTGGCCACTGGGCGCTTCTGTAGCCGTCAGCTCAGTAGCACTGCGAGAGTTGGCACTAAATTTTCAAGCCTTCATTTATAGCAATACGTTTCATAATTTCAGACACCTTTGTGAAAAAATAAGGAATATCTAGTGAAATACCCTGAAACTGAAGACTCACAGATCAATGACCATTTTTACAAAACTGATGTGAATATTGACATATAACACCACAGATTTGCACTTAAACGATAACGCTTTTCAAAGAGAAACAGTCCTTTGTCTCTGCTGGTCATGGACAGCTGCCTTTGTTACCTGAAATTTCTTCAATGGTGATGTTCTTCTGGGGTTGGAACCATTTACTTCCTCTACCCCACACCAACAGGCAAGGCTCTGCCAGGTGTAGGATACGCTTTTTCCCTGCGTAATGGACTTCATACGGCAATGACACATCCATAACTTCAGGCTGTAAAAGGAAAAGTAAGATCTTTCAGTGTCTGCACTGAGGGCACCAATTCACCTTAATGATCCTGATTTGCCTCACCTGGAACCTCCCTGCCCCCTGACCCAGCCCACAGACCCACGACCCTATTTAAGCTCAGCCTGGAGAAGTTGCTTACTTTTTGAGGAGTGTTGTATGAGTGGGTGTTTTTATTTCAGTGGTAGACTAATCTATGCTTGGCTGTAGAACCTACTGATTTTCTTCTGCAGAGTGCATGGTTTTTGTTTTACTCTTGACTTGATGGGGAGGTATAGGATGATCTGATTGTGACTTGGGGATTGATTTCTTGTCCTCGTTTTGTTTCTGTTTTATCACCGTGCTTTTGTTTAGTACCTTGGTTCAATGTGGCTACAGCCTCGAGCTCTGCTCAGCCTGCCTTGTTAAGGTACTATGGGAGACTCTGCAATAATCAATGGAGGTGACTTAGAAATCAAACTTAGATTTTTAGACAAGGTACAGTATTGAAGAAGCTTTCAGAGTGGAGTGCAGCTGACATGTGAGGAAGTCATTCCATGGAAATGTTGGCAATGCCAGGAGAACTTGGTGTACTGACTCTAAGAGGAGTTGTCTTGGAGGGTGGAGTGGTATGGAGGTATTCCTTCCCAAAACCTATCCACCTCTAAGGTGCAACCACCCCTCACTGGCTATGCACCTTAAATGTTTCCAGTCTACATCTTCTTTTAAAGGTATGTATGACTAGAGTCACTCAAGCTCCACCTGAAAGGTAAAAAAATAGAATAAAAATAGTTTAAGAGAAAGATGGTGTTAGGGAAGATACCATTGTGTTAACACTCTGACTTCTGGGACCAGTTGATGGGCTGAGGGTCTCTTCTCCCCTCACTGGGATGCTTTTGGCTAATATTTGAACACTTGGTTATACCAAGTGTTTCCCTGTGAAAACTTAAAAATGTCTCTAGAGACTCACTTTAAATCTCTAATGCAGGAGATAAATTTCATATTTGTTAATGTGTTTGTAGCCAAGCAGTGTTAGTCACCCTGAGTATTTGTGTGCCTTTTAACTAGCAAATTTATTGCTGGTAATCCAGAGAACCTGTGTATCTGTTGCTTTAATCAATTGCACCACTTATTAATCTAGCTGTGATTGTTACTGAATGCAACTGGCCTTATGTTAAATTGGGCATCTGCCAAATTAGTGATTAACAACAAATACTCTAATGGGTGGTTACGTCTATGATCCCTAGAAAATAAACCGTTGACCAAGTCTGAGACTAAGACTGGACTTAGCCGCACCTAGGCTCCTCTTGGAGAAGGAGTTTAGAAAGCAAGGGGGTCCTGTCTGAACCTCGTGACTCAACGGGAGGGTCTCCCCCAGCCACTCCTCAGACTCTACTATTAATGCAACAGACTCATAGCAGGTGAGATGACCAAGGGGTCTGGGGAGCAGCTGAACTGCTTCTAGGGAAGTAGTGGGGCAGGGAGCCTGTCAGGGCCAGCTGGGCTTGGGCTGCAGGTAGTTTGCAGCCTGGTGTGGTGAGCTTGCACTGGCCCCTGTTGGCTTCTGCAGCAAGTGCACCAGAGACCTAATGTGAGTCATGGCTATTCTTGCTCTGCTCCATCTCCCAGGCTGCCTACGGCTGCTGTGCCAGAGACGAAGGCATTCAAAGATCTTTGTCTACACTGGGTTTTTTTGCTTTTCTTATATTACTACTACAAACAAACACAATGGCAAATCTAGTTAAAAAGGACTGACCTAAGACTCAAATCTTGTTTGTATCCAGGATCTTACTTCTATGGCCCAATCGCATGTGACAGCAGCACTTAATTTTTACAGACTGCCAAGGGCTCTGTGGAATGAAAGTGATGGTAATCATATGCTGTTAAAGTATTCTCAAAACTGGAAAAATGTTTTCATTAATGCAGTTATCTGTTAAAACACTTGTTACAAAGTAGAGTTTCATAACTTTTTCTTGTAAAATGTATAATTTGGTGTTGAATTTACCAGCTGAAATAAAACCCAATTCTGGCTCTTGGATTTTGTTACGAGTGTAAAAATACTTCCTCCCAGCTCTCAGTTTGTTGATCTTCATCTCTTCTTGAGCTCTGTTTTTTACAAAGCCTGTTGCCAGAAAAATGTGTTACTGTAAGCTTTCCCTGACACATAAATGGTGTAAATGCTGTTGCATTCAAAAGGTGTATGTAAAGATGATGTACTAATAAAAGCTATTTGATATGCCAACTGTTTTTCTTAAAATAGGCTTGTTCCTTAGAACTTTATCTTGATTCTTTCTTACCTCTTCAGATTATAGATGTTTCTGATACCATGACCGAGGCTATCAAGTGTGTAATCTAAAGAACTGGGAAAAAAAATTCCAATAAAACCTCTTCGACTAGCACTCATAGCTAATTGAACTCAACAACACTACAATATAGGTAAACTTTGTACTTTCAGTAGTGCCTGCCCTGTAACTGTAGGATAATTAGGATGCAGTGGAGTGGAAGTACCACAAGGTGGTGTAGGCCCAAGAACATCTCTGTAGGCCTGACAGAATTCATTTTGACAAAAGCTTGTAGTAACTTGGCAAAGCTGGAAAAAAAAAATCACTGTCCTACAGGTGGAGGGGGGTCACACCTGTCAGTGTTATTATATTGGAGTTACCATGTGTGAGACTGCTCTATGGGCTCTGGAGTGCAGAAAAAAAAGCTTCAATTTATCTTGTAATTATATGTTAAGAGGCCTTGTAATTAAACAATGTTAAGGAGGCTCTTCCAGTGGAAGGTAGGCAGCTTCTGTGGTTTAGGCAATTGTCCAAGGGATACAAGACTAAAGGAGTATGGTCTCTAGCATGCTACATGTGGAGCTGGAAGACTGCAGACATGCTGCCTCTCATTTACACCTGTGTTGGTACTAGATTTCAAAATGGCCCAGTTTTAAATGTAACTTCTCCAAATGTCTGTAAACTCTGGACAAGTTGATGCCACTTTACCAGGTGAATTACTAGAAAAGAGAAGAAAGAATAGAGAGAGTGATCAAAGGGCTACACTTTAAAAAGGGGGAAAGGGTTAACACAGCTTTTCTTGGCAAAAACTGGGGCTGAGGACTGCTAGGATGCTGGCAGGCAGTGCGGCCCCAGGTCATAGGGATACCCTCGCTCCCTGGAGGACACCAACAATGTCCATCACCAAATATTTTTCGAGAAAAGAGAAATTACTTGTGTAGAAGGATAAAAAGTTAGAAACAGAGTGTCACTTTTGTTTGTTGGAGAGAGGTGCTCTGAGTCCCCCAGAGCTACTGTGGGACCTGTGCTGTTTGATATGAAGCAGATCAGGAAGGTGAAAGCCTCCATCTTAAACAGCTGAGTTACACCTAAAGAGGAAACAGATCTTGTCCTCTAAAACTCATCACATACAATATAAGTATGGTACAGCGTGTATCAGTCAGATGTCATCAGTGACCTTTTGATCCTACCTAATACTACGAATATGGGATGACAGCTAGGGATAACTGTGGGGAACAATTTCAGTCACAACACAGCAGTTGCTTCCAGGGTGGGAGCAAAACACTCTTGTACATAAGTAACAGTCAGGTGGAAGGAACTCAATGTGGATGAAAAGCACATTCCTAGACATACAGATTGTGGATTTGGTGTTGAACTGTCTCTTAATTGAACTAGGGATAGGATGAGGCGAAATGTCCTCCAGCTGCATCAGATGAGGCTTAGATTGGATATTATAAAAAACTTCTTCACTGCATGAGTGGTCAGGCGTTGGCACAGGCTGCCCAGAGAGGTGGTAGAGCCACCAACCCTGGGGGTGTTCAAAAACGTGCAGACGCGGCACTTCAGGGCATTGTTTAGGTGACATGGTAGTGTTGGGTTGGCGGTTGAACTTGATGATCCTAGAGGTATTTTTCAACCTTAATGACTGTGATTCTAATATCGTTAAGAGCAAGCTCTGAACGCTCTCAGCGACAAAAGGCTGCTGTATCAGACATGGCCGCTAGGTGGAACTATGGACCTGCCTGGACCCACAAGCGGATAGCGGTCGCTAAAAGGGCTACCCACGTTTCTCTTGCTGCATACAAGAGAATTGCATTAGTTCTCTTAATAGTCTCTAAAATAATTATTGTATCAGCATACATTGCAGGACAGCCAGGGGATCAGGCCCAGACAGCATGGGTTCATGAAAGGCTGGTCCTGCCTCAGCAACCTGATTTCCTCTGTGACCAGGTCACCTGCCTGGTGGGTGAGGGAAAGGCTGTCAATGACTGCCTGGGCTTCAGCAAAGCCTTTGACTTTGTGTCCCACAGCATCCTCCTAGAGAAGCTGGCGGCTCACGGCTTGGACGGGCATACTCTGCTGGGTAAAAACTGGCTGGGTGCCCGGGCCCAAAGCACTGTGGTGAACAGGGCTAAACCCAGCTGGTGGCCGGGCACGAGCAGGGTTCCCCAGGGCTCAGTGTTGGGGCCAGTCTTGTTTGATGTCTTTATCAATGACCTGGATGAGGGGATGGAGTGCACCCTCCGTAAGCTTGCAGATGACACCAAGCTGGGTGGGAGTGTCGATCTGCTGGAGGGCAGGAGGGCTCTGCAGAGGGACCGGGACAGGCTGGATCCATGGGCCGAGTCCAGCTGTGTGAGATTTAACAAGGCCCAGTGCCGGGTCCTGCCCTTGGGTCACTCCAACCCCAGGCAGCGCCCCAGGCCTGGGGCAGAGGGGCTGGGAAGTGCCTGGCGGAGAAGGCCCTGGGGGTGGGGGCTGACAGCCGGCTGGGCATGAGCCAGCAGTGCCCGGGTGGCCAAGGAGGCCACCAGCCCCCGGGCTTGTGTCAGCACTGGGGTGGCCAGCAGGGGCCGGGCAGGGATGGGGCCCCTGTGCTCGGCCCTGGGGAGGCCCCACCTCGAATGCTGGGCTCAGGTTTGGGCCCCTTGGGACAAAAAGGACATGGAGGTGCTTGAACGTGTCCAGAGAAGGACAGTGGAGCTGGGGCAGGGTCTGGAGCACAAGTGTGCTGGGGGGCGGCTGAGGGGGCTGGGGGGGTTTAGCCTGGAGAAGAGGAGGCTGAGGGGAGCCCTGCTCGCTCTCTGCAACTGCCTGAGAGGGGCTGGAGTGAGGGGGAGGTTGGCCTCTTCTCCCAAGTTACTAGTGATAGGATAAAAGGAAATGGCCTCAAGCTGTGTCAGGGGAGGATTAGGTTGGATATTAGGAAAAATGTCTTTACTGAACAGGCTGCCCAGAGGGATGGGGGCGTCGCCATCCCTGGAGATGGTCAAAAAAACATGCAGACATGGCACTTTAGGGCATGGTTTAGGATGTCTGGGAGTGTTGGGTCGACAGCTGGACTTGATCCTCTCAGAGCTCTTAATAATTCTACGAATCTGTGACACATGCCTGCACTCACTGCAACATCAGGTCTAGGAATTGCTTACACTGTTTGTATTTAACAGAAGAGATGGTGGAGGATGAGACTCAGTGTGGGTTCCTGGGAGAAGGATGTTTCATGCGTAGGCACTGCTGCCTTACCAGTCTTTCGTATACCACCTGGCTGGAAGATGCGTGGGGAAAAATTTTACTTCCTCATTAGCCTGCCTTAGGAAGCATTGTCATTACATTTTATTGTGCTGCATTTTACTGTGGTGACCTGTGGCAGAAAAGAGGGAGGGAAGGAGAATAAAAATGCGGGGAGGGAGGGGATGGACTTCAATACATATCTTTCATACACTCTCCACAGTACACCAGTAGCCGTACCAAATAACCACACTTAGCGTTTCCCTACAAAAGGCGTGCCCATGCTAAGTCTGAGGCTGTGGGAGCAGATGCGAAACAGAGAATGACTCCATCCTTAGGGACATCGGTAGATCTTCCTGGACAAGAAATAAGAGCAGAAAAGGGGCATCAGATATCTGGGTTTGGTTATAATCTTTACAATGGTTCAATGACAGAAAAGGTAACTAGGCCTAGACAAAGAAGCTGAAATGATACTACAGTCTCCTGCTTGCTTGAAGTTGTTAGTGAAGCACTTGCAAAAAGAAATCCCAGTATTCCTAGCGAAGCCAAATATTAATAAAGGAAAAAAACTGGACCTGAGTCCTGGACAGCCCGTTCTGGCATAAGTGCAAGAGGCTGCTGCTGCCATTTTTGTGAATAGGAAAATATCCTTTCTTTTATCTTTCAGACTAATGAGTTTCTAGACTTCAGAGAGACAAAACACTCTTTCCCACCTTACTTGCACTTTATCACATACCAGAAGAAAATATTGGCAGTGTTTTTCACTTAAGCAATCTTGTCGATGCGGGGGAGGGGTGGGGAGCAAAATATCAGATTACTGTGTCAAGTAATGCACAAGAGAAATAAATCATGCAAATCCTTCACTGGAAGTGTGACATGCACCAGCTTCTGGCAGGAAGTTCAACTTTCAGCTAGTGTCTATAACTGGCATTACTACAAAAACAAAACAGGTTGCACTGAAATACAATGTGTCACCTGGAGCTGAATTTCCTGGCACTAAGGTGTGGAGCAAAACCATAATCCAACTCAAATGGTTTTTTTTCTGTGTTAGTTTATTTGTTTATGAAATGTGATGAGGGTGAAATTTGCTTGAATCCTTTCAAGAGGCTTATATGGTGGATTTATTTCAGAAAGGAAGAAAGCAAGGCTCTCCCTCTGAATTACAGATCCTGTTTCCATTTTGAAAGGTTAAATTGCCTAAAGTGTTAAAGATAAACTCTTACCTGTAATTTGCATCTTTTCAGCAAAATGCACAGAATGGAAGTGATGTTTCTTTCAAAGGTCTTCTAGATCCATACTTTAAAGTACACTTGGTAACTCACAAATTCTACTTTTGCAAAAAGAAAACACAGTTTCACTTACATTGTCTGAGGTCTGTACTTGTTGTGTCTAAGAACTGTGCCGATACTTTATTTAATCACATAACCCATGGCAACCCTGTGCTCCTGTTTGATAAAGTGTGTATGATCTTTAATAAAATAAAAATATTAATCACTCTGTTCTCAAGGCCTTTAAACTAACCTTCCTCCATGCTGTTTCTTTTTCTGAACCTCTAGAGAAGAGTCAATGTAACTCAAACACATCTCCTGGGAGACAGGCAGCTTCAAACTATGCAGCTATGTAATTTCATAGAGAAGTCAGGCACAAAGACATAAAACTTGAATCTTCAGAGGTAATCAACTTGCTCTGGAATGACCTTTGAGGATGACAGGCTCATCTTTGATGACATCTTTGCAGATCCTGGCCTAATCGACTATCCCAGAGTCACAAAACTCTGCACCACAGCCAAGAGCTAGACTAAAATCTCCGGGATTCCAGGTTAATGCTTTAGGCATGTGACTGTCTTCTCCCTGAGTTTATCCATCTTACACATCACCTACATGCAATAAATCTAATTTACCTGCTGATTTTCTCCTGGGCTGTCTTTTTATTTTTCTTTCCTAAGGGACTTGCCTTAAGCTGAAAATTCCTCATTGGTCCATGCTTTCATGTGGCCACTTCTAAAGAAGGAAACTGAAATTGCCTTGATTATTGCTCTCACAGATACCCAGCAACTTGAGCAGCAGTTACAAAAGTGAAAATGAGGCCACTTGTTTAAGTATCCACTTGCATATTCAAGGCTACAACTCTAAATAGCAAAGGCCATGCTGTTAACTTGCCTGCAGAACATTAACATCACATCCCAGATAACACTAGCTAGAAAATGGGCACATCTTGATTTCCTCTCACAAAGTGATTTCATATCCTTGGGGTGAGCCTTAGACAAAATTTCTGTATTCAAATACTCCCCGGGGAATGCAAGCTTCGGATCCAGATTCTGATCTCAGCTTTGTGATTCAGGCCTCTTCTTGGCTGCTTGGAACAACAGCTTGTGCAAGAGCGTGTCAGGGTGTGGAAAGGCCCTGTCCGATTTTGAAGAGCCATGGCTCAGCAAGAGGGCAGTGTGCGCTGAGTCACCACTACTAGTACTCATTTTTGCTGAGGCAGTGTGCCACAGCTCAGCTTCAGATAAGTAGCCCATTATTTGAGATACTATTCAAAAATAGGCTGCTTTCTGGTCCTAGAGTCTTACAACCTGCTGTAAGCCCCACACTGAAGGCTGTAAGATGCTGTCGGGTACGGCTGCAAATGCTGCTAGAAACCCTGTATATGCACTCTGCCATTCCTGACTTTTACAAGTGTATGCTGCCTGCTGGATTTATGCTGGAAGAGAGGATCTAATGCATCCACTCACCAATCCTTTTAGGGGAATGATGATTATTCTGAACCCAGTAATGAGCTACACTGGGAACTTACGGTGAACAGTGGTGAAATGCCCCCTGCTCGGATCAGAAGCATTCTCACTTAGCAGAAATGCTAAAATGCTGATTGCTGCTCCTAGGCAGGAAGCTCCCTTGCTGACTTTAAAGGGGGACCATCACTGCTCTTTCAAAATGACAGCGTCCTCGCTTGCATGCCATTAGTGTAGAAACGGCTTCTTGCACAGGGCTCCCAGGATGACACTGTGCAAGACAATGAGATTGCAACAGGACACGGGTATGATCTTATTGCCTGCTGGAACTCATTACGAAGTTCCTGCCTCCAAGCAAAAGAATGACATGAAAATGACATTTGGATGTCCCCACAATGAATTATTCACTTTGAAACTAGCTATGGCTAGTACATGGGCTTGAGGATGCGGCCCTGAAAAACAGCAAAGATGCAATGTACCAACATTGCCTTTTGCAGGTAAACAGCCCAGGGAGACACATTCACAGCCTGAAAGACACAAGGCACATCTGTGAGCAACTCACCTTAGGCAACAACTGCTCTTCTGCCTCCAGCGTGCTTGTTTTGCCTTTATACCATAGCAGTCACATGCAGCACAACACACTAGCTGTAATGCTGTAGCTGTGATAGAAGATGTAAACTAAAAAGAATAACAGTATAGTCTGACTGTAACCAGAGCGATGGAATTAACCAACCATGGATGTTGCTATACTCCTTGTACAGCCCTATCCAACTGGACGTTAAGTCTGGGGACATGGAGTATGCCAATAGTGTATCTGTTGATCCGCATTTTAGTCCCTAGGTAATCATTAATGTGAACGAAACAATAGACAATGTGATTCTGTCAGAAAAGGATGACAAAACGTGGTTTCGTGTAGCAGACTGAGAAAACTAGCCAAGACTGCCAAGATTAAGAGCCAAGAAGGTAAAAGGTAATTCCGGCAGGGGGAGATCGCGACCACCGACTCACGGACCACCACCGACCCAAGTAACACCACCTACTTAGAAGAGAGCAATGGAAGAGGACAACCGAGCCTGCGCAGTGATTTACATACGGAACGAGCAAGTTTGTACCGATCAGTAGACAGGACGATAACGAATATGTATGAATACGTAAAATTTTGATCTGTAAATTGTATGGGAAAGGTGTGTAAGGTACGCACGTTAGGAGGAGCGATCCCCAGTGCATCCAGTGCTGTGAATAAAGAATGCCTGCTCTTTAATACTAAATTGGTGTTAAAGAGTTGTTTCTGATTTTACCGCGTTTTTCTGTAACATGTCTGCTTCCTGAGCAGCACCGAGTACCTCCGACCCTTGCTGGCTGCTGCTGAAGTTACGGGATTCAGCATGTTGTTAGAGATATCCAACACTTCCTTAACTCAGGCCCATTGCTGCTAGCAGGAAAAGCCAACATGACTGAACTTGCCATGAAATGAAGTGACCTACATGTTAGTAAGGCTTAATAGAGACAGCTTTTGTTCTGTGGTAAAAATGTCATTACTTCTTGTAATTCCATTGTGTCATATAACTTAATTTGATGGCGCCTTAGTTCTTTAAGGCTTTAGAGCAATTGTTGCTAATCCTTCAGATATTATCTGCCACCTAATACAGCATGTCTGATGCTTCATACAATGGATTACAGTAAATAATTTTCTAGGCTATGTTGTTACAACTAAGGATGTAGTTTGAGACATACAGCCTTGGGGAAGCCAGCATAAGAAGTTCCTCTGCCTTCCTCAGCCCTGGACTCTTGTTCTCACCTCTGCAGTGCAGCTTTTGCACCCTCTCTTCAGTTGTTTCACTACCACTATCATAGAACCCCCCCTCAAATAAATAAGGAAGAATCAGCCTAAAATTAAAATGACCAGAACTGGAGTGAAAAAAAAAAACATGTCTGTAATAACAAGCACCTCAGAAATCCTATTCCCTGATCTCAAAATAAGTCCCCAAAGTCTTCCACTGAAACTCGGATTTGACTGCATGTGAATGAGAAACACTATTCTTTTCTGGATTAATCTGTCCAAAACATAGTAAAACAGCACAATAACTGTTGGTTATTGCAAAATGTCTTTGATTCAGAAAAGAAATGAGATGACAATAAAGGAAGGTTCCGAGGAACTCACTGCTTGCCTAAACAGTAAAATGTAATTTTTAGTATCTTCAGAACGGAAGCAATTTATTTGTTACCTGAACTTGTGCTACTTGCCTTGCACTTCTTACTGTCAACAAATCATATAAGTACTCAAAAATAGTGTATGAAAATCAAACTTCTATGCTCTTATGCCCTCTGCTACAGACATATGCTTTTCATCTGGAATTTCCTTTGGGAAATGATTACCATAACTGGCATTTCCTTTCAGACTGGGTTGTGAGAAGAGTAGGACATGAGCCGGCTTATACGAAATTACAAGCATTCCTTTCAGAATGCATTATGGTGAGTTTAAGGTGTGACACACAATTTTTAATTCGTAGCTTCTTAAGCAAGTATCACAAAAACCAAAGAAAAAAGTACTTGATGAAAATTACTACTGTGATAAAAGCTTTGGACACGATCATCATCTTCATCGTGGCAGGAGTGTTTATGCCAGAGCATCCAAGAATACATCATCTTTTTCATTCTGAATGCAGAGAGTGCCTCAAAGGTCAATGACAGATTGAGCTCTACCTTGAAACTGGGCATAAAAGACTAAAAACTTCAATGAGTTATGCACTCCAGAACTCATTTCTTCCCTTCCTGTCCAGTTCTATACCTTACTACTTAAAGATTCTAACAACAAAGGCTATGATTTCAAGCTTAATCTGTAGCTATTTCCTTCCCCACACTTCTATAACGTACAACAAAAATTCATGTCAAAGGTGAACAGACTGACGTTCAAGTCAACGAGTGCACATCCTGCTCATTTTGCAACGCTAGCTGGAAGGAAATTGTTTACAAACCCTGGTTCAGTAGCCATTCCCTGATGAAAATACAGTTACATCTCCCTCACTAAAGCGCAAGCCAAATCTTTATGAACTAATAACTGCACAGCGGTTTACAACTATCCTCCGCTTGTACGGAATGAGATAAAGCACTTGAGCCCCTGTCATTGCTCCTGGTACACACAACCGGACAATTTTATTAACGGCAATACTTTCTAAAGTGACTTTCATTTCACAGAGAAACACAGTTAAAAATTACAGAAACAGAGCTGAGAGGTGCAGTGTGGTTACAGGACCTTTGCAGTTCCGCACGCATAACTTAAAGCTTTCACCAGCAAGCAGGAAATCAAGCAAAGTCAGCAGGAGGCCTGGCACGGATGAACAAGGAGCTCCTGACAAAACTCTAACCTAAAATGAAAGCATACAGAGCTTGTGAATTCTCCATCCTTAGAGATACTCAAAACTCGACTTGACAAGGTCCTGAGCAACCTGCTCTAGCTGACCCTGCTTTGAACAGTTAGGACGTGTGTGCGCGCACACGTATGTGATTGCATGAGCACAGACTGGGCGTTCTCCAGAGGGCTCCTCCAACCTTACTTTCTCGTGTCTTCCTTTGAAACTGTGATTCCCCACCTGGCTCAGGAAGAGGTAATAATGTCTGGTTAGATGATACCTGCAGTACTACTGGACATCAGTTTTTCCAACCAAGACTGTTCATGCAATGATTTGTTGAGGAGGTTGTCTGAAATAGGGCGTGAGAAATGTCTCAAGTCAGACATGGGTCATACGAATCCAAATAAATCTGTATGATAGCTTTGGGTGATATAGGGAAGTAAGGGTCTTTTTCCAAAACAAAAGGAAGCCTACAGACAGTGTAAGGGCTACATTTTTGAGATGGCAGACAGCGAACCTCAAAGTAACATGGTTTTATTCATGTCAGCTTCAGAGAAAGGGAAAACATTTTTAGTTGTGGTGATAGATTTGATGCTAGCAACAGAAAAAGGTGAATTGGGGAAGTTCTCGCTCTCAGGGTTGTGTTACAAATCAGACAGCGAATGGTGAGCTTACAGGGTTGCCCTGTTTATTTCCTACCAGCTCTGAGGAATACCCAGTCTCTAAGGTTTGCTCCATCAGACTTCCTGGGTAGTGGGAAAGTCAGAGTTCCTTTTGGACCATCTCAAAGATTCCTAGGAAGGACACACTAAGCATGGAGGAGAAAGAAATTGTCTCCAAGTATCTCGAGTCCCTTAAGACTGGCAAATCCTTAGTGATTTGGTGGAACAGAACTTGGCCAGATGCCTCAAGTAGAACAGTAAAACTACAATACATGAGGACAATCTTTCCAGGAGAAAACCTTTTAAACCTCATCAAAGCCAAAAAGTAGAAGCAAACATAAAGTCTAACCAAAAGAAAGGGGTCCTAGGTCTCTTGCATTTCTCATTTACTCTCTGACAGTCTATGAGAAACTCTTCTGGAGGACAGCTTACTCCCCAAGAAGTTTTTGCCCTCCAAAACTGCAGAAATCATAGAGATTTTGCAAAAGCAATGGAAATCTTTTCTGAAGAATATGTGTGACTGACAGGATAAATCTTAAGAAAGACTGTCAGCCAGTGTGCAGTCATGCATGTCACTTCAAAAATTAAAATGATACAAGATATACTGGAATAGAAACTTACAATGACTCTTAACCATTCCCAAACTCTCCAGTGGTTGTTAGACTTAAGAAGAATGGGGAAGGATATTGTTTTGTGTGGGTGGTTAAATATTTGGCTCAGTGACTACCCCCAGTACCTGCCTTACACTCATAATGGATGGTTTCCTGGTTAACTGTACCGGGACTGGATACCTCAACAGGTTGGACTCAACGAACAGGTATTGGCAGACCTTCTGGAAAAAAGTGCTGGGGAAAATCAAACTCTTTGCTGTAGGTTTAAATCCTTGATCTACATTAAAGATGCAGGTGTTTGGGTTTGGTCTCTGTCAACACAGCTGTCTATGCTAAATTGAAGTGGGTAAATTCCTGTATTCTAATTACATTACTTTTTAGAAGAGTGAATTAGCACTGGGCTGCAAATAGGATAAACAGTGACATATAAGAGTAATTTTCACATCTTTCATTGAATCCCAATGACAAATCCTTTCCCTACAATAAATAGGAGAAGAATCCTTCCCTTCAAAAAGAATCCAAGCCCAGAACGGACAAACAATGAAGCATAATACTGAAGAGAGGGTAGGGTGGGAATGGCAGGGGGAGACTAGGGCTTTCAGAAGTTCGGCCACACCTTAGGAGTTGCTAAAGGTATAAAACCACTTGCAATCCTAACTGCGACAGTTCAAGCTAGCTCAGATCTTGGTTGATGGCGGTTTGGTAAACATCAGACCCACAGGCATACATTACACAAAGCAGTCATCCTGAGATAAGATCTACCTCAGATGAAGATCAGTCTGGGTAGGAAGTGTTCCGGTCAGACCACAGATCACTACTTTCAACCATCAAGTCGCTTTCTTTTGAAGAGTTAAAGAATAGCTCTGTCACTTTCCCCGAAGCACCACGGTGAATTGCAAATGCCCTAGAAACTATAAAGGATGAGGAGATATGATTCAGAGGACGACTACCAAGATGGTTAGACATAGATTTACACTGCTAAACAATGGTATTTTTAATTTCAAGTTCACAAAATCTGAGAAACTTCACACACAAATAAAGATGCTTTCCAAAAAGTGCTGTAATACTGCAAACAAACTGTGGAGGCTAAAAAAATATGAATACTGTGGCCAGCAGGAGCAGGGCAAGGATGGTGCCCCTGTGCTCGGCACTAGTGAGGCCGCACCTCGAGTGTTGGGCTCAGTTTTGGGCCCCTGAGCACAAGGAGGACCTTGAAGTGCTGGAGCGTGTCCAGAGAAGGGCAACAGAGGTGGGGCAGGGTCTGGAGAGCAAGTGTGTTGGGGAGCGGCTGAGGGAGCTGGGGGGGTTTAGCCTGGAGAAAGCCAGTGACAAGAAAAATTAGTGTGATTCCTCTGAAAACTATTACCTTCCAGCATAGTGTTACCAGCCAGAAAAAGTACATGCTGGATGTGCTGCCTTTGCTCTTTTTTCTTGAGGAGCAGAACTGGGTGGGAAGAGACAGGACCTGGGGTCTGTTCCCATCTCAGTCGACTTTCCTGACTTCTGCCCAGCATCTGTAACAACTGCAGGAGAAAGCGGAATAGCCAGGTGCAACGGCATTCCAGATCCTTATTTGTACCTATTAATAGGGGAATCAATCTCTTCCACAGCAATACCACAAAGCAGAACAAACAGAAATAGTTAATCTGCAAAACTCAATGCCCTGCACTCAGCAGGGCAAATATTTATCCTGTAAATAAACCAATGGCAATGAATCCCCGGGGAAGAGTTACCTGCTTGGTGTCAGCTAACATTTCTGCGGTGTCCAACCAGCAGGACTGCAGCAGAAAGATTTCTTAGGATGTGCTTGTTCCCTTTCAGCCTCCAGTTTGGCACTTACTCAGGAGTATTTTCCCTCAGCTCCAGTGTCAGAGGTGTTTGTTTAAGGAGCTAAAAACTCTGTCTTGGTTTCATGTGATGTAAAGGTAGATAAAGTCTGCTCAGTGATGATCAGTCCCGCGAGGAGCTGGCTTCCCACACAGTGGGGATGGGCCCTCGTGGATAATATGCAGACCGCAGTTCCCTTCCTCTCTGAGTTCTTCTGTCTTCACCCTTTGCTCTCTCAGATGCAGGCAAGAGGCATACATAGGAGCCCTCTAACTCCAGTTCAAAATGACTTTTCTCCCGTACTTGAAACTTGGGATATAAAAAATGCCTTGATGATTTACACTCAGGAATTGGAGGCCAATGCATCCTCTTCTGTCTCCTAGTAGCTGTTGTGCTTCACATCATCTCACTGCCTCTGAGTTCAGGACCCTGTTCTCTTCAGATTTAGATCTGATGCTGAAGCGTGACTCCATTGATTTTCATTTATTCCTGATTTACACTGGTAGGCGGACGATTGGAATTGCAATACTCAGGTAGCAAGGGGTTGTTAATTCTGCTTTGCTTTGCAATAGGCTTGAAAACACAACAGCTTTTGAAAAACTGTCACTATTTTATCCTCTTCCCTCAAGTAGATAAAGGCTACCTAGAAAACAGGCTTCTAGTTTTGGCATAGCTGACGGGATAGAAACTTGCAAAGCGGAGGCCGGGCACTAAGAGAGGGAGTGTGAGCAAGTGTGGGTCCTAAGTATCTTCTCCAGACCTTTCCTTATTCACAACTACCGTTTCTGCTCAGCCCTGGAAGTCTTGGCCTTGACACGTTAAATAAAATATTTGCTTGAGTCACACTTTGGTTCATGTATTGTAATTGGTTTTCAGTTGCTTATGATGATTAATGAAAAACGGTATTTATTTAATATGAAAGACAACACATGCTGATACTAGCTGAAACAATGGAAAGTCCCTGAGTAATCCTTCTGCAATTTTTATCCCTTTAAAAAATGCATCTACTAGAATTACAACATAGTGGTCACTTCTTCGAAAAAGTTGCTGCATGTTGAGTATCATGAATACCTTGGTCATGCTTCTGGCAGCATCCTGTCCATTTTCTTTATTTTCTTCTTTTTTGCTTTTTTCCTCAATACTACTTCCCTTTCTGGAGATTACTTCATTTCCTATGCAGTTACTACATACAGAGGCAAACCCCAGGAACATCAAAAGCAGGTATTTTCTATCAAACCCAATCAGAAAATGGCTTTTGACTGCATTGTAAAGGCCACAGAAAGGAAGGACTGCAATTCTGGATTCCTTCAGACTGCTGAAAACTGTGAATAAAGTTCTGAGTCAACCATAAATGTTCTGGTTGAGGCTCAGGGACTTTGCTTAAGTGATGTTCAACATTGCCAATAATGAATTTTAGCACTCCAGCTGCAAGGGTGGAGTATGAAATGCATAGCGCTAGGATCCAGAACAGCTAGTGAGATGAGCAAAGGGAAATTAAGCTGTCTAACAGAAAAATCAGAAGAAGTGATAGCAATGGGCTTAGATGTGTTATAAAATTGTGTATTGCTGGAGCACTTGGTTGTGCTGCAGGGAGATCCACGTGCCAGGTCCTCTCGAGAAAGACCTCAGAGGTGCTTCTCGAGTCTCTAAACCAGAGATTTCATCAGCAGTGTAGGTGGAAAAAAGTATTCAC
This sequence comes from Phalacrocorax carbo, assembly GCF_963921805.1. Lineage (NCBI taxonomy): Eukaryota > Metazoa > Chordata > Aves > Suliformes > Phalacrocoracidae > Phalacrocorax > Phalacrocorax carbo. Next base: position 83,129,045 of record NC_087516.1, read on the forward strand.
CAGCATCGGTGTTGCAAGATACAGGAACAGGGATCCATCATCTCCTGTGCTGTGAGGAAGTAGCTCTGTGGTACAGCAAAGCTCTGCCTCTCATCCTTGTTGTCAGAAGACACTGTGCAACCTTATGACTAATCAATGCTCCTTTGTTAAAGCGCTCACATAGTGACCTTTGTGACACCTGCTCAGTATGCACCCTGCTGCTACTTTCATTTAGAAAATACACTTCACTTCAGGTCCAGCACCTCTAGAAATAAATTAATGCAATTTCCATTTTTGTTAATGCTGGTAAATATCAAGAATAAACAGTTTCAGGAAGAGGAGCAGAGGCAACCACATGAATTTCTGTCCTTCCTGAGAAGAACGGCTCATCCAAATGAGCAGGGATTCCAGAATTGCTTATTAACTGAACAAAAGAGAAGGAATATTTTTGCAGAGGGCTGACCCAGACACTACTGAAGCTGGTCAGGAAGATAGGTACTAAACACGTATCTTATGGCTGCGTTTCTGCTTACAGCCATGTATTCCGTATCTTTCATATAGAAGTCATTCAGTGTGACAGTTGGCAAACTTAAAATCTTGTGGGTTTTGTGGCTATCTAATTATGTAATAGTTATGGGGAAAAGACATAGGCTTATGGTATTTGAAACTCTAAGTTCTCTGTTTGGCCCTCTCAAGTCAGTAAAGTGGCCTCAAGTAAGGTTCACAGCAGAGACTGTCTCATCACCAAAATACAGATGACACTGAAGAGCCAGCCTGCCAAAGGCTCAAAGAAGTTGAGATTTTTCCCTATGCAGATCAAAAGTGCTCACAGATTTTGCATACAGGGTCACAGAAGTATAAGAAAATAAGAGGAAGAATTTGCCTGAAGAAAATATAAACCTCAAGCAGGACTACCCTTTCCTGCGGAACCTAATTTTCTTTAAAGAAAACCCCAACAGGAGTTGTCATATTCACTGACTTAGCTGCTCTGCTATTTCTAAATGATCTTTTACATGTTTGGATATAAAATTCCAGGCATGAGGCAGGATTTCTAAAGACAGTGGTGAGCAATCGTTGAGGGAGATGAGGACAGAGCTGTGCAAAGGGTGTCCTGGGGAAAAAAAGTCCCCCACTGCTCATGAGAGCATAAGGAAATGTAAAGCTCCAGGTCGCTCACAAGTCAGGGAAAGTTGGGGAGAAGCATACAGAAAATGGTCAGAGAAACTCCAACTTTTTCACTTGGGTACCTCAGGCTCTCTCCTGCGCTTTGCTATGCCATAGCATAACTGATGCAGAAGTCTTGATCAGTGGAATTAGTGAATTTTATGCCTGCGGTAGCACCTACAGATTGATTTTAACTCATCTAGCACACACCAGTTCACCATGTGATTGGGACAGGGACTTCTGTACCTCACATTGATGTCAAAAGTTGGATGGGGCACAGTCTGCATTCCCATCCGTCATCTATTGCTCATAAGCCCAGCACTTCTCAGAAATCTTATCACTTGCTAGGTGTTAAGGCACTCTTAAGCCAAGAAAATTGAAGCTTCTCAATAACTGTATTTATGACCCTTATGACAAAAAAGGTGTTTATTCAGCTGGAGGCTACCAGATATTGTTTACTATAGTTATACCTAAGGCTTCGGAATTATCCTCTTCAGTGAGAAACTGTACGCATTAGAAATTGAGCAGCTTTTAACACACCTGCCTCACGTCTCCAAAACTAGGTCCATGTAACTAAATTGAAACAGCGGCTCCTCTCTTTTGCCCAAATCACAACAGTTTACAATAAAACTTGTGATCTTTTCATTTTTGGTTCATCTTTTCTGACTTCTCTCTGTAACCACAAAAGGAATTTTATCTTTGCTGACCGTGGGGTTTTTGCATGCCAAGTCTTCCGCTCACTCCCTCTCAAATTGCAAGTCAAAGCACAGGCTCCAGAACTCTACTTGGTTGTTCCCATGGCTCCATATCAAGATTTGTTTTACTGTAATTATTATGTCATATATGTTAGAAACAAGATACCTAAGCCCTTTCTTTATATTGGAGCAGTAATGTGCAAGAGCCATAAACGTCTTATCTGTCTGCATCAAGAAAGCAGAGATAACACTTCCTTAAAACACAACAGGCAGTAGGTTTGACACAAAGAAGACAAAGAATGACACTTTTGTTGCATACACAGTACAGAAGTAATAGTTTTGCCTTTGAGTTAAAGAAAATCATTAATGAAAATAAAGTCAAAGGACGGTTTCTTGGGTTCATTTGGAAAAGAGGTCTACACTCTTCAGGCAGTGCAATTTATACTCATAAATAAGTATCTTTTCTCATAAAAGAATCAGGAGGCATCAAATGAAACCAGGCTCAGAGTGGGAGACTACTAGGCTTAATTGTCAAACACGCCCGATCTTTTCATACATGTCCCTAGACGTCTGCTGATGGCCACAACTGAAGAGAGGATACGCACTAGGCAGACCTCTGGTTTGACACAGAAGGGCTGTAGTTAAGTGCTTATGTGCTCACATTAGCTAAGCCAGCTATGGTCACTGCAAACTGAAAATTTACAGGAAAAACAGGTGCCTAATTCCATGTCTACACATCTTGTTAGGCTACTATTCAGAACGCATCCTCTAAGAGTATATAATCTTAATTGTGTAAAACTACAGACACTGGTATATATGGTAATATTAAGTCAATTTCAGTCTGGCACACATAAATCCCTGTGTCCTTCATGATGCGTCACAGAACAACAAACCCATATTCATTCATATCTGGTCCTATGCTTGGTTCCTTTGACTGTCTCATAACATTCCTCCTGGCAGAGGAACAATAATAGCATTCTTTGATGTTTAACCCAAAAAAAGCCCACTTGTGTTTTAGTATTATATTCTATTGTTAATAAAAATGATTGTACACCTCTGACTTTATTGGAATAATCATCTTTCATGACCCCATATTCACTTTTCCTTTTATTTTATTATAATCAGAAAAAGTCTTCTCTTTACAGGGTCAAATTTAAATTTGCAAACGTTCCTCAATTTATTTCAGACGCAGAATCCTGCAGCAGCTTTTAGAATTTTCCTCTGCCCAAATTCAAAGCAGCAAACAGTTCTGGCTGCAGAAGAAGCAGTCATCCTCAAAACAAATCCACCTGATTAGGCAAAGCAATTCATCATATCATAGTATATTCCGTATGCTCTCAGTAGTACAACAACGTCAGTCTGCATTCTGTTGCTTATTTCAGTGATGCTAGGTTTAATGCATTAAAAAAGTACTCTAAGTATTTCTGCAGAAGTTATCTTGACATATAAAGAAGGATGTTTTAAAATGTAGTTGCATATAAGGACAAGGGGAGCTCATAAAAATCCAGTTCTAGTACTTCTCATTTCTACAAAATATTAGCCCCCACTACTATCATGTCTTAAAATGAGAAAAAAATCAAAGCCCAAAGACACATAGATGGAAAATCACAGATCAAATGCCTTCCACCAGAAGTGGAGATGTAAGAAGAGTTACATAATAACAACAGCAAAAGTATGAAGGTACAGAAGAAAAGTAATCACAAGAAAGAGAGTATTACAAAACCCCTAGAGATTCTGCAAAGCGAAGAACAGGGCAATTTTGTACATAGTCTATGTTTTTATATTTATTTAATTAATAACGTGTTTTCTGCTAATGAAAAGCAATTTCATGGTCATCGAGAGAAAGGGGCTTACCCACTCCCCTGTGACTCATGTCACGGTAGCGTCTTACAGATTCGGAGTTTCCGAGGGCATGACCCACCCGTGATGCTGGAGTGCCCAGGGGAGGCCGAGGCAGTATATAAACACGGCAGGTCCCAGAGCACAGGCACGGCACCCTTGGGCTGCGAGTTCACCTTACCACAGAAACAGACCCAGGAGACACAAGGAGGAAACACTCTTGCATCACGATGGGCAAGGCTGTGGCTGCTGTCCTGACACTGCTCCTGATCTCAGCGGTTGGAACAAAAGGTAGAGGAATCCTTCCTAAAGCTCTCCTAACTAATTGCTGGTGTAAATGCCGACGGGGCAGCTACTGTGCTGTCTTACAGGGGCAGCAAGTAACTCTTCTAATACCATAAGCAAAAACAACATGTTGTGCTTCCTGTGGGAACGGTGAAAGAGTCCACCTTTTTTTTTCTCCTTGGTTTACAGGTAAGGCCCTGCCACGCTCAGCGATTGAACTCCGGTGCCAGTGTGTAAGCACCCATTCCAAGTTCATCCATCCCAAGTTCATTCATAACGTGAACCTCATCCCCAGTGGACCTCACTGCAAGAACGTGGAAGTCATGTAAGTGCTTTTGTGAAATCCTCCCGATGACTTAACAAGAAGGAAACAGACTTTACATTCAGGGTCATAAAAGTGCAAGGCGCAACAAGCCATCAGGCACGGCTTCACAGAATGCAGAACAACGACGCTCGCTGCTCTTACAAACAATATGCTACGTGTTACAAGTTGTGTGCTGGTTTTGCCAGCCACTACTTTTTAAATGCCCCATGCAATATTTCAACCTAAACCTGCAGTCATCAGACAGCAAATAACTTTCTAAAACTCTGAATTCTGCCAGCATGTGAGAAGAGAATTAAATTCACGGAGCCATGCTGAGCAAGCGATCAAACCATGAATTTGGACGGCTAGGTCAAAAAAATGATCATGCTTCTACTTAAGTCAATGAAAAAGCTACCATTAGCATACAAAGCATATAATCCGGTCACAACTCCAGAACTTGTACTGTAACAAAATTCCTATGGACCAGGCAGTACAGTGTCTGAATCAAGATGGAAAGATTTAGCCCTTCAGTTAAACACCATCACAAATACAAAGCCAGATGGGGAAAACAAAAGAAGAAATTTCGAAAAGAGTGAGAGTCTTGCAAATGATTTAATGCCTTCAAACAAAGAGATATGGGAAGATATGACACCATTAAAAAACCACCAAACTTTATGTTAGGCTACAGCCTCACCTGATACAGCTTAAAGTAAAGGAGAACGCATAAGCGTGTTCTTGTAAAGCGTGTAAAGGAGAACACCTAGAATGAGAGAAAGGGGAAGTTACCTTGGAATTCACTAAGTAGACCTTTTCCCTTCCTTTTTTCTCTGTTGCAGAGCTACCCTGACAGATGGCAGAGAAGTGTGCCTGGAGCCCACTGCTCCCTGGGTGAAGCTGATCATCAAGGCGATTCTGGACAAGTGAGTAATTTTTTCTCAGTGAGCACGGCTTATCAAAAAACTATTTTAAATGAGCCAGCACACACGTACAGCGTAAAGCGTTCAAAATGCTGTCTCCTCAGGCAGTTACTACCGTTTGTGTTCATTAACTGAGACAAACACTGTGATTGCTTTGAGCTTTAGTTAAAGTGTTTAGGTCCAATCCCTTACTGTGCCACACCCCCCACATGAACGTTAGCTCCATCTCTCGTAAGGCACAAGCACGTTGAAAGCCTGCAGCTCAAGCGCTTAGCAAACCTAGGCATTAACGGACTGGTTTTCTCTCACTTGCAATGGTAGAAAGAAACAATCAGCTTTTCAAAACTAAGGGCATTTAGATCGGTGGGGGAAAAATCAGGCTCAAAATGTGTCAAGAGAAGCATCAAACTATGGAAGCCAGCAGTTACTGAGTACTTGTGAAGAGGCCACAATGTACCAGTGTACCTTAGGTTCAGTAACAGCTTTGGGGCTTCGGCACAGAAGCACAGACCCTTAGTGGTGGATTTCATCTGGTTCCAGCGAGTGATACCAGTTCCATGGACAAGTTCTAATTGTCTCCTTTTCCATTTTCTTTCCTCCTAGGGCAAACGCCAAACCTGAGACAGTGTCCTAAGATGAAGAAGAAAAATGTCCTAACTCTTCCAGGAAGGCAAAAATGGGAGAGATGCTCATCCGGCTTCTGGCAGCTCATCTCCTCCTGCCTCCTACATTCACACTTCTAACAGCATCTAGAGAGCATGGATTCCCTGTTTTTGTAGTTAGCCAACAACAGTACTTTTAAGTCTTTTGAAGAGGTCTTGTTCTGAAGGAGAGAAACCACTGACACCAGAAAAAGCTGGCAGAAAAAAAGGCTTGTGAAAGGAGATGGAGACGATTCTGGAGTCATTTTTGCTGAACACAGCTGGATCAGTGCAATGCGCTCTCAGCGGAGCTTTCACTAAATGACACCCTCCCTTTTTGATAACAGTTTAGGAAAAGACCAGCGACTCCTCTCCAGGAAAGCACGGACAGGTCGCATCAACTGTACCTAGGTCGCGACACTCAGGGTGGGCTACTGACTGGAAGAGGGTGTCTGCAAAATTACGAAGCCAAAATTCTGAGACATCAAGATTTGAGCCATCATTTTCAAAATATTATTTATTGCAAATTGGTGTTGTGAAGGTGTAAACGTATATTTTAATGCCATCTTTTGGTTAGAAAAAAAAGCACTTTATTTATTTATTTATTTTTACTTTTGCATATTTATTTACTTTTGCATAATAATGCAGTTGGTCTTTGGTATTTATTTATTTAGTTAGTTAGTTAGTTTTGTATGGAAAGTATTTATGTTTATGTACCTAATAAATGCTGGTTGAAACGTCTTCACTTCATTATTGTGTGTTATTAACTTCCTCAGTGAAACACAGTACTAAAAGAGAATTCATTTCCCTTCATTTTGTATCATGTAATGGGTTCAGAAGGGCAAGTGGTGGCTCAGCTGGGGCTGGGGAGCTAACTACAAAAGCAAATTCTTGCCCCTGGTGAGTGTAGATGGAAACCAATAGGAGGAGTTATAAAAATGATTTACTCTTTCTTGCCACACTCAGTGTTTTCAGAGGTCTGGATGATGAAATTCACAGATAGAAAACAAGGAACAAATCACGGTTAGTCACAGAAATTCAAAGGCCAGAACAGTAGCGGTGCTCAGACAGCACGTCAGCTGAGCATCTGGCACCAAACAAGGTTTTTCATAGACTTAAATAAGCGGGGAATTGTGATCAACATTACGGAAGTCACTGAGCATCCTCCCTAATTCCAGTGAGCAGGGAGGGCTGCATGAGGAGAAGTCCTACAAAACAGAGCTCCGGTTGTGCAGCCACGCACCTGCCTGCGACACAGCGATTTACAGAGAAAGCAGCAACCCTTGAGAAAATGGCAACGTTGAGCAAATGTTTTGATATTTTTCTTCGGTTTTTTCCATCAAGGAGCCACTCCATATTTGGCACAAACAGCTCATGTTTGCTCATGGTGCAAGACAAAAAGGGAGTTTCTGGTACAGTTTGAGCAAGCTCTTGTGCAAGATGACAACTATTCCAACCACACCTTGCTCGCTAACCCCATCTCTGCCCCTGTCCCACAGCACTGCATTACGCAGCCTGCTAGACCTCATCCTCAGCATGTAAAGGAGACAAAGTTTGTCAATGGGACAGGTTTTGTTCAAACTTGTCTTACACCACTAAGCGTTCCTGTTTTCTGAGTGATTTTTACAAGCTGGCTTCTTTCAGAAATCTAATTTGGAGGTAAGCACATCAGATATATCAGCCAAGACTGGGGAGGGGTGGGGAAGAACCACTTGATTATGCATGCCCGTAAAAGTATGTGTGTATCCTAAAGGAATGGCACCAGTTTTAGTGCTATACAGATACTTACAGTAAGCATGCAACCTTTGTCACTGGCAAAATCCTATTCAAGTTACTAGAAGCTGAATCAAGGCCAAGGAAGGGCTCTTCTCATAAATTCTTCTGTCCAAAATGTCAGCAATGCCTGCGCGCCCAGGACCCCAGGCAGGGCAGCTGCACGGCAGCTGAACCGTATCCCTTCTTTCTCCAGAGGTTATCGCTCATCAGTGAGATGTGATTCAGAGGCTGGCTAGAAATGATAAAATATTACATTTCTCTTCCATGTGCACTCACAAAATACTTTTCTCAGTAACACAATGACAACCCTCACACTTCCAAAAACGTGTTTCGGTGCTCTCAGAGGCTGCTCTGAGAAGCACAGAAGAGCACTGCTGCTCTTGTGACTCGATGACTACCATTGTCAAATGTGGGCTGCTCTTCCGTGTTGTTTCTGCTTTGCTAACACATCTCTCCAAAGCTGAACTCTGACTCCATGAAATTACTAATTCTCCTGGCAAAGTATTTGTACGTTGAGACACTTAACAATTAAACCAGTTATGAACTAGTTAACAATCCTAGCTAACATATCCAAAGTGCTGCCCTGCTCCCCAGTGAGCAAAAGACAGACACATCCAGGATAAACTGCCATCTCCCTTACAATAACGAAGGCTCTCATTTGCAGGATCCTTCTTTCAAAACCCAACTGCTTTCTTCATTTTGGTAAAGTACTGAAATTCACGTGGATGACATATTTTATCAGATCACAGTTTGGTCCAGTTTCTTTCCTTGAGACCACCTTTTTTTCACCTCACAAAAAATAAGAATATCCAGTATCCCAATGACTAAACCATACATACTCTAGAAACGGATTCCTGAGGAATACTCGAGAGATTTCACTTATGACATGTCATTATGTTCTGTTTTAAACACCTATGATTATTCTAAATACATGAGGTTAGAAAGAAAAACAAGTAACTTCCTAAGTGCTTAGTTTAATCAGGTGTTACTACAACTCATTAAAAGATACTTTCTCTTTTCATATTCTGAACAAAGGAAATTTTCAGAAGAGCTTAAGTGACTTAGGTGACAATGCCTCGGTCATTTTAAGTTCATCATTTCCTGTTCAATGACTAGAGAAGCTTTTCAGTACAGAATTAAGTCCCTTTAGCCAATCTGATAATGACAAATTCCTTTCAGAGAACAATAGAAACTAGTTATGTCTTGCCTTCCTAAGACACTGGCTAAATAATGTCAATTTCCCGTAATTATGTTGGGTAAACGTTTTTGCACAAGGCATTTAAACTCAGTGCAAAGAGCTCATCAGAAATTCCACATTCAGAGAGTAGGAGGAAAACTCTTTATTTCGGGTTGGGGATGCCTGCCAATGCCATATTGATTTCCAAGTGCAAGCTCAGCATTGTTGCTTAAAACTAATACCCCATTAGAAGTACAGAAAGTGATGGAAAATAGTCATAACTTAAAGAAACAATTAAAAACTCACAGCAGCAGAAGCATGGCAGGCAATTCCGAAGTGCCACTGAACGGCTGTGCCGAAAATTGGATTTCTTAGGCAACACACTCATGTTTGAAACCTGTGTGTACAGAACCCCCATGTTGTGCTGGGCACTTGGTCGGCGCTTTGGCTGCTGGGAGCGCACCTTTCCGTATAAAACCTGATGTGAGACAGAACCAGAGCAGGACGTTTGTCCAGAAGAAAAATTCTGCACAGCAATGGATGGCAACTCTGTTGTTGTTGCTTTGGTTCTCTATCTGGTCTTAATGGCGGGGTCAGAAGGTAAGGAAATTATTTCTTAAAACACATCTGCAAATGCAGGTGGGCTTATGTCGTGTTAATGTTGGCTTTTTGTACGGTTTGTTTATCTGCAATAAATTGTTGTTCAGAAATAATTAAAAAAAAAAACATTTGTATTGGCATCTGTTAGGATGCTGTGGCCATTTCTGGGAGTAAAACATGCTTCTGTCAGGAAATTAGTTTATTCCTATGCCATGATATTTGCCTAACCCTAGATTTTAAGAAATGTTTGAATTAAGACGGGACTTTTTTTCTAAATGTGTCTATATGTCTCTTTTCCAAATGACAACTTTCTCCTACTTGTACTTTTATTCTTGGTAGGCAGGTGATGATAGTGATTCCTCAAAGAAAGAATTATGCAATTTGCAGAAGATAATAAAGAGTACAAGCAGATGATCATGGCAGAAACTAGTAAGCAATATGGGGACATAGTTAATGATGTTAACCTACTTCATTCCAGACAGGTAATGTAGGTGTAGAATCTGGCCAGGCACAAATGCGCTGTGAAAACATCAAAGTATATTCATTTTGAGATACAAGTTTAACTTTAAATGCATCTGTATACCAACAGCTCTGAAAAGGTAACTGCCGCTGTTGTGCAGGTGAGGTTAATTTTATCTCCAAGTCTTCAGGAAATCAGTGTCTGAGTAACAAGAATAGGGCACACAGAAAGGAATACTCTGCTTGATAGGAGCAGATAATGAGATTGTTCATTTACCCAGACAAAACTTATTTTTGTTCTAGAGGTAAGGCTCTGGTGAAGGCAGAGGACGAAAGCTTCCGATCCCTGTGCATAAGCACTCATTCCGAGTTCATCCCTCCCAAGGCCACCCGGAACGTGAGACTGAGCCAAAGAGGACCTCGCTGCAAAAATGCGGAAATAATGTGAGCGCTTTTGTAGATGAGCATTTCCATAGGAGGAACTGACTTGGCATTTCACAGCCTAGCTACTTAGTTACTTCGGGTAGGATTACACATCCCTTGCAAAGCCTCACAGATGCTAAGTGTAAGGTATTAGGCCTTCTATCCAAAGGACTGAGCATACTGAGCGTTTTTCTGTGCAAGGAGCGTGGAACTTAAATTGTAAAATCCATGTGAGTACACAGTGAAAGATACGGTAAGCTTAATTTAAAATCACATCAGGAACTATTCACATGAACTGGATCAATGCATTCATGTAAACAGAAGGGAGCTTTCGTGTTTTTATGCTTTCACTATGGTTTCATAAGCAAATAATACTTATACGATCACACCCTCTGCGCAGAATTGCCTGGCATCCAGTTGCACCTCACGAGTAATTGGTAATTTCAGCCAGGCTTGACTGAAAAAAAAAAAAAATTCCAAGATAATTAAGTTCCTCAAAGATCTGCTAAACTATGACCAGATAGAGAACAGAAACCATAAAAAATTCATCACACTCATTAAAAAGATTGTATCATAAGCACCTATATTGACATTATTCATTAAAAAACCTACAAACTTAAATGCTCAAGTACAGGAAAATAATTTTTCCCCAGTTCTCTCATAAATGCTAGCTGGAAAACATCAAACAAGTTTAATAAACGAAACTTCGTACCATGTGCTCCAGTTACTTAACTGATGGATAGCTAGGATACATTTCAAAGCATTAGGAAAGCAGCCTGGACTGCTTTGCTTCTTTCCTGGCAGAGCTACACTGAAAGGTGGCAGACAAGTAAGTGTGTTTGGAACCCACTGCTCCTTGGGTCCGGCTCACCGTAAAGGCTATTTTGGCCAGGTAAGTTGTCTTCTGTACTAGACCAGCTTCAGTTGAAAGCTACTTTAAGAAAGCATATTTTAATTTCTTGGTGTGAAAATGTTCACTCTGTTCAGGCATTAGTAATTCTTTCCAACAGTTCTCTCTAAATCTAGATTTCTAAATACCTGGGATTAAAAGAGTTTCTCACCTTCCCTGTGTGTTGAGCCACCCAAGAGGCCACAGGTATGATGCACCATCGCTGAGAGACAGCACAGTCTGGGTGCGTCTTTGACGCTTCCAAAAGTCAAGCTCTAAAAGACTCACTTCCTCTTTCTGGGTGTAATTCAGAAGCACAGCTAGTATTTCTAAGCTTGTTAGCTTCCACTGCTGTAAATGGGGACAATCGTGTCCCTACTTTGCACAATTTTGACATAGGCATATGGAAGTCATTTCTGCTGGAGCAGTACTTGTATAAACACAGGATTTTTTTGCCTTTGCACATATGTCAACCTGTTGGTACAGTAAAAATCTGTCATTAACAACTGGTGAGCACCTGTTCCTCTCCCTGTAGCTTGTATTAGTGGTAATAGGTTCATTAATAAATTTATGAATTCACTTTATACTTCATCTAATTACAGGGCCAGAGACAATATTGAGACACCAATCAAAGAAAAGTCAAGGAAAAATATACCTTGGAGTCTGTCAAGGATATGAAATGAGAGGAAACACTGGCTGATGAGAATGTCGAGGAACAGACCCAGCTTCTGCTACATTACTACATTTGATTTTTTTTTCCCCCAGAGGGTTGCTGATTCTACTTACTTCCTTTACTGTGTCTATGTCTAAAACTCTGTCTGTGATGGATCAAGGAGTTCAACTTCAATGAGTGTGTTTTAGTGCTGTAAGGACAGGAATAAACAACAGGAAATTAGTTACCCTTAAACGGCCTTACTTGAAGTAGAAATAGAAAGGATACAATTAATAAACACGTGAATAAACATATAATAAGGAAGAGTCTGTGTAGCTTCAAAAAAAGTAATCTTTCACATGCTTGTTACAGTTCTTTGAAGGTGACAAGTCAATGGATGTGGAAGGGCCAACAGGCATAGTCAAACTTTCTGAGATCCTTTCACATCCCTCACCAAACATTAGAAATAATGAGGCTAAGAAGAAAGTATTGGAAATGGATACGTAACAGATGAGCACAGAGCAATGAAGGACAGAGTGAAGAGGTCAGCTTTTTTTGATAAAGGGACATCACTGGCTTGTGTGGGGTCCTATTTAGTTCGGCATATCCACAAGTGGTCTGGGAAAGTAATTTGCTACGAGCTGAAGTATTCTGCTGGTACTAAATGAAGAGTAGTAAAGACTAGGCTCAATGATAAGAAACTGCAGAAGGCCTTTAGCTAAACGGTATCTGACTGGATGTAGCTGTAACACCCAGATACTTGCAGCAAGCAAGTAAGCGTGGACTGGCAACTAAGCTGCCTCCTGTGAGGTGCTTTGCTATGTCTCATCAACAGTTCTAAGTCACTGCCAGCCTCGGGGTAGCCTAATGACTGTGAGTTAATGGCTTTCAGAAGGAAGCAGCTAAAATTAGAGATACTAAATTACCTGTGTTACTCTGAAGTAATACTAATTGCACTGTAGTTTCCAGGCGCAGGCAGAGACACACACATATACATATGTACAAAAAGAAGTTTAGAAGTTTAGAAGAAAAGAACACACCATTTATTTTAACATAAGGGGAAATATTTTGCAATATTTTTTTCTCTCACATTAGTTCTACCCGATACTATAATAGAACACATTTTTACCTTTGCAAAAAGATTTTGCAGCTTGCATATTTATTAGGTTAAATGTTACTGCTCAAGGGTCCAGGAGACTGCTTATAAGACTAAACTTCAGTTTCACGTGTGAATTCCCATTGCGCTTACCGTTAATTTCTTTCTACAGTCAAAAAGGGTGTTAAAGATGTTTTCTCTTAATGATTTGCTACACGTCACTTATGCCTGGCAATATAAATCTAGTTTCTGAGGATAGAAAGCACTGAAGTGCAGATTCTAGCAGCAATCACTAGACCAGAGATACATGGTCAGAGCAACGGCAGACTGTGAGCGAAGATAGCATGATTGCCCTGTGGAGTTTGACTTTCTGAGATCCAGGATGGGAGACTGGGGTTTGGGGGGTTGCTGCAGGCTACACAGAACATCAGACTGCAAACAGACACGTGGGAAACTCTCAGGACAGTCTCATTCTTGGTAGGGACTGACCCCCACTGGAGCCTCCAACCCGAGCAACTCTGGATTCAAATCTGAATTTGAAAGCTGACTGAATACATCGATTGTTCCTTCCCACTGCTGCCCCCCAAGTTTTGGTAAACAGCGAGATTAGATCTACCCAGCAGCTTGAGATCCAATGGATCGGAACTTTTACATATAACAGCTTTTATGCAATACAGATCTCATTTATAATACTGAATGGTATATTTTTATTCAAGCTTCAAATGCTTACATTTTTGAACTTCTTTCACAGGCAGGCTATCTACCTTCACCTGAGTGCTACAGAGAAACTCTCCATCTCTGTGCACACCCTACCGCGGCTGCGCTGCCAGGAAGTGTTCAGGCTATCATCTGCCAAGCTGCAGTGGCTGTAGTGTAAGCAGACAGTTAAGATGACAGAAAGTGGAATTTTAAAAGTCGGAGATGAATGCATGACGTATATTATGTCTACTGACCACTTCTAATTTAATCAAAAGTTCCCAGCACAAACTTCTTAGAACTTACCATGTGCTTCTGCCCCCCACTTCCATATCTTACTTCCACAGTCAGAAAATGCTTCCTGCCAAACTCGTGAAAGGGAAATGCAACTAAAGCAATAAACGCAGCCCTCACAGAGCAGGTAAAACCCCAGCTGCTGCTCCCTAACAATTCTCTAGTTGGACTTAGTATCTCCTCTGTTAACAGCAGGTAGATCGAATTTATTTTTAATATGAGTATTTGTTAATAGTTGCTAATTGCTTATGTTAATATGATAATGAATATTGATGTATCATTTTCTAGTATTGCTAGATACCTTATATTAATATTGCCAATGACTCTTCGTATTGAATTGGATCAAATGAAACATTTCATTTAACCCACAACAATTTATTTAAGTGAAAACGACAATACAGAATTGACTGTTTTCAAGCAGAGCTGAAACATACATAACAAATAAATATGTAGTCACACGAATACATACTTCTACTACTATATTTATGAATGCATAAAGTAAAACGCAAATCACCTAAAAAGCTGTACTGCTATTTCGTGATTCCATAGGGATTCAGGAAAGTCCAGCACTTGCCATGATCTGACCAAGGGTATGTAACCATCTATATTTAGACACTTCAGTTTGAAAAAAACCAGAAACTGACCTAAGCTTTTTTCCTTTCTTTGCCATCACTTCCTTATATAGCAAGTGAAAAACCAGACGTTTAGGAGACATTCTGCTTTTCACATATCTGCTCCCTATGCTTCTGCGTCAGTGTAAACTTCCACAAGTGTTCCCAGCCGCTGTATTTGCCCCTTCTGCTCTCTGCGGGTCAAGTGGAATGCCAAGCCCTTTGTGGGGAAAAGGAGGTGGCTTCAGAAGACAGTGTAGGGTTTTTCCCCTGGGGAACAAGAGTAGCCTGATAGAGAGGGCTCACAGGAGACAGGAGTTGACAGAGTTCACCTTGCGCAGGCTGAACCCTCGTTCCAGGGAAAGCTTTGTCTCCTGGCCTTTGGGCTTTTGTGTGCACAACTTATCAAGCGAGAGGTTTGAATCTGTCTAAAACAAGATTCTTAACTTGGATTCTTAATTTTCTTAGAGAGATTAACTTTATCAGTCCAGAGGCTGGAGCATTCCTCCGGAACTGGGGTGACTCAAAAGAGTAAGGGACTGGAGCCCAGCTCTCCCCCATCCCTCATGCTGCTCTTGGTCACCAAAGTACGCATGAATCCCCCTCACTGTGTCCCTTCTGTTAAGGCGTCATTTGCTATATGCAAAGAGTCTAGAAGATCCCAGTCAGGATCCCAAAAGATTCCCTTTTGACTTTTGTGTTCGCTAGGCAAGGCAATGAGTCATGAAGAAGAAAAAAAATTTGTTTCCATCCTGCAGCACGGAGACCACATCCTATACCCTGCCTTAAAACACAGGAAAGGGACATATTTACTTCCCTTTTCAGCACTCTTTCAGTAATCAGACTGTTGCATAACTGTTGTTTTGTTCGTTACAAGCGTGCTTTTAATAGGGTTAAGCATGGAAGGTTTCTGCTTGTGGCGGTATCAGCTCGCTCGGTGATGTTATCCTTCAAAAGAAGCAGCAATTCCATTTGCACAAGTCACCTCTGATAGCTGGCGGGAAAACACAGGCTGCCAGAATCAGATAATGCATTTGGAGTTCCCATAGGCAGGGGCTGGGACGAGATCCTGGGCAAAGTGTGGAAGGGATGTAGGGAGAACATGGGCGAAGCACGGCACTCCCAGGAGCACAGGATTGGAGTGCCTGGCCTTCGGGCTTGATCTCAGGTGTCAACGTTTTTATGCCAATATGGTCTCTATTACACCCCTTTCACAGAGTCTCGATGAAACTGTGTCACATCAGAGAAAAAGCAGAGGGAGAGGAGATGCTTTAGCTGTCAGAAAAAAAACAGTGGATTTTCACTCCATTACAAACTACCCGCTCTTTTAGTCGGATACTTACTCTTAGCCCAGGGGCAGGGTTAATCATATAGGTGGAGTAGGCTCTTGGTTTCACTTTTGACCTGGGGATTTTTGCAGATCTGTTACACTCAGGAAATAGCTGAGAGTGTGGTAAGGAGGACAATCAGTCATTGTTTTTACTTGGGGATTTGAGGGGGAATTTTCTTTTTTTGCCTTGTACATTAATGACATTTCAGCGCACACTAAAATTAGATAATGAAGCTGCAAATAGTAACTAAGAAAAGTGAGATCCCTAATCAAATCTTAATTACCCTCTGTGTGTGCATACATATGTAGAGACAGAGAAAGAGAGAGAACGGAAAAGAAAAGAATCAGCAAAACCTCGTTCCAAGTAACCTGGTTAAAGCTCCAACATCTACAATCTGATGCCAGAGAAACCACCCTGTTAATTTAACATAACATATACAACATAACACAACATAAACAATAAAACATAACCTTCAGTACCTGGTAGAATCCTCTCCTTTTTCATGTCTTCAGAGGACTAAATGGCATTTTTCAGTAAAGCTCTCTAAGACATTATGGGCAAACATTATTACTATAAATAAATTATAATGCTTTACATGCTAAAGATAATTGAGGTTTTCTGGTCTCCTCGGGGTTGGGGAGCAGTACGTCTATAAAGCCACAGAGCACAGAAACATGAAGCTTTGAGGGTGCAGATGACAAGCAGCAAATTCATCTTGATCAAAAGTACATTTTTACGGCCCCGAAACAGAACGGTGTCTTATCACACACACTCCGTGTGGGTAAAAAACCCAAATCTTTCTTTAAGCAACAGATCAGCATCTGAGTCCAAGCTTTCCCTTGAAATTCTACCAGCCACAGCAAATAAATATTCAGCATCTGTGTAACAAGGCTCTTTAACACAAAAGTCTATATCAGCGCCAGAATACTTAACGTTATTTCCCTTTGCTAAAACCTAGGACTACGGTCACTGAAAAAGATTACAGAAAAGACTTATTAAAGATATCTAGACTTAGAAAGGAAACAAAAGCAGTTACGGCCAGCAGGTCAAGCTACCTTGTTTGCACACAAAGCTTCCTCTGTTTATCGTTCATTAACGTGTGCGACATGAAAAATGCAGGCTTGATTTTCAAAGCTGTTCGGAATTTGCTATCTGCTTCCCACGAGAAGCTTTGAAAGCCTCAAATGAAGCCTCAAATGCTTTACCGAACAGATAGTATTAGAGATGAATTTACTTTGTAAGATGCCACTTGAAGAGGGAAAATGAAAAGAACAAAAAATTAAAATAATTAACATCAAAATAATGCTGAGGTAAAATCCTGACGCCAGTGAAAAAGCTTTTCAGTGATTTCAGCACTGCCCGATTCCCACTCCAGTGACTTAAAATCAGACAAATAGAAGCTATCACCATAAACAGAGATGATAAGTTAAATATATCAAGTCTAGATCTGGCACCCCTACGAAGAACAGTTATTACCCTGAAGAAAATAATTAAAAGTTACAACAAAATATTATATTACTAAATGAGGGTATGCATTAGAAAAAGCACAAAATTCACAAAGGTTTACCAAAGAAATCAGAATGCATGGCTATTATTTACATTTTTAAATAAATTATTACGTTATATCATTCTCAGCAGAAAAATTCCTCGTCATCCAAAAAAGAGTTTCACAACAGTCATGTGGCTCATTTTACTGCAACAGGGAAATTCCTCTAACGCAATCTCCATGCTAGCAGAGCACCCTCGCTGGGCGCCGAATGGTATATAAACAAGACGGATTGCCCAGACCAGACATCAACAGTCCTCCAGGAGGAGATCACTGCCTCACAGAACCAGAGCTAAACAATCCAGTGAAAAACTCCTCTTGAATCATGAACGGCAAACTTGTGGCTGTCCTGGCTCTTCTTCTGATTTCAGCGGCTATGTCTCAAGGTAAGGAAATCCCTCCCAAGATCCCCGTGGCTGTAGTATTGTCTGGGCGTCTACCGAGATGCTCCTCCTTGCAGAGCAGCAGCTTTATATTTCTTTCAGCAAATTAGTTTCTTTTGAGAGATTTTCAGCAACTTCTCTTTGGTCAGACAGCTACCACACAGCCCTCGTACTGAGGAGTTACTGACATCTTGTGGGAAAAATTATAGGAATGCAACTTAAATGTGCTTTGTTTCCATGTTTCACTCGAAGCGCATGCAGCTAGAGACAGGGTCTTCTGCTTAAGTGTTCGAATGTTTCTCTCCCTTCCCACACAAAGAGCAGTTTATGATCTCCTATTTGTTTCTTTGTGAACATACTGCCTCAAGCAAGTAATACACAGCTGGGAATGGAGAACAAGCAATATGAACATATAAGCATGGACACGCCTCCAGTTAATGAAAAGAACCAGGGCTCTGTCTTCTGCATAGCTGCCAGTTTGTCAATCCAGATATTAAAACAATGCACGTAACCGTACAGTGGGACCATGACAAGTAACCACAAAATATGTGGCTTTATTTCAAACAGTTGTGTTAACTGAGTCTTAAATGTACTTGGAAACAAATAAGCAACTGATCTTTCTACCATGAGGATTTAGGCAGCTTGGATAAATGCAGTATTTTAATTGAAAATATCTATAAAATGGAGCACTTGTGCTTTATACACCGATGATAAGACCGCCTCTCAAACCACGATCTTCCCTTTCTGCTCACAGGTAGAGCCCTGGCAAGGATGGGAACCGAGCTCCGGTGCCAGTGCATAGCCACTCATTCCAAGTTCATCCCTCCTAAATCCATTCAAGATGTGAAGCTGACACAGAGCGGCCCCCACTGCAAGAACGTTGAAGTCATGTAAGTAGCTCTGCAAGAGCCTCCCTCTTCTTCACCTACACTTTGCTGCTGCTGCAGGGGCTTTTACACTTCGTGACAAGTACAACAGGTAGCAGGCTGACATGATGGAGTTGCATTTAGTTATTCTTTTGAGAGAGACGGTTTTAAGTAATACACCAGGTATTTCATCGTCTCTATGACCTTATGTATTTGTGAACCGATCACTATTTACCTGTCATGGGACATATTAAATATTTCTGATGGTAACATATGAATTTCAAGGACGGGTCAGCTCTTATTACAAGAAATAATAAGGTAGTTTAAATCCTGCATTTATTTGGCAGGCATAGCTCCCATTAAAGCAGGCTGAGTCAGTCTAGGAAAGAAAAATTACGGGAAACAATGAAACTAATCTGGTATTAAATAGCATAGAGGAGGAACTGAAATGTTGAAATCCTTACCTGCTGAAACACCTTTTCAGCACTGGAGGTTTCAACCGTTGTGTAAGGAAGCTGTACTAAGGTAAACAAATGCAAACCAAGTACCCATACTTACAGAGAAAGAAATTTCGGAATGTGTGATGGCTTTGAGAGCAGGCACACAGACTCACACAACTTCTGGATACTTTTAGTCTCCCCAGCTGTGGAATCCATATAACAAAACGCCCAAGTCTAACCTAGAGCAGTTGGGATGAATTTGTACTAAGTAATCTAGCAATGCAACATTACATTCTGAGGGTAAAACAAATCCACGTAGCAATCCCCTGACTTTTCTTTATTCCCTGTTTTGCAGAGCTACTCTGAAGGACGGCAGAGAGGTGTGCTTGGATCCCACTGCTCCCTGGGTGCAAGTGATCATAAAGGCAATTTTGGCCAAGTAAGTCCCATTCCCTCTCAATTTGGGCAGCTGAACGGTAAACCTCCCCCAAAAACGCCAGTTTAGAGGATTTCTTAGTGATACTTTCCAATTTCTCTTTATCAGACCTAAAGAACAAGGAAACTTGCTGCTTAATTATAGAATCAGTCGTTCTGACTCTGCTGCAGGGTCCTTGTTCAAGCCGATACGCCACTACTAAACCTTTGAGTACCGGCAACTCTGTCTGGAGGGAAAGGAACGCAGAAGTGTTTGGCTCCCTTTTTAAAACAGGGCTTCAAAAAATTCATCTTCCCCTTAATTACAGTGGCATATATTAATAAATCATATTTCCAAGTTAATGAGTTTTTTGATGCGAGTAAACACAGAAACTCATGCTGCAGAAGTTTCCCAGCTGGCCACCAGATATACACACGCTGGGATTCAGAAATAAGCAACGATAACCAATCCTGAACCGCCTTTTAAATTATCCTCTTAACAGGGCTCAACTCAATTCTGACTCACCGCTCTAAGAAACACCAGGACAGAAAAAATCTGGGAACTGATCCCACTCCTCCGTCGAGAGAAACATTCGGGAAAAGCATCGTTCGTGGCAGCGTACCACCTGCCACCTCCTGCATCAGTGTTATTGTCTTAATTATGGATGAGGTTTTATTTATTTATTTATTTGACTGCATCTACTTAAGGAAGTCTTTCAAAATGGTCAGTGTTCTCTCCAGGACATTCACACTTCATTGACACTGAAGACGCTGAATAGGAGAAGTGGTTTGCTAAAGGAGTTGAAGAAACCTTGGCAGCCACTTCAGCCAAACATGGCTGATTAAGTGCAATGCACTTAACAGCACTGCTTATTTACACTAAGCCTCACTGTTTTGCTACTACACCAGCAAACTGATAAATCCTCCTGCTCCCCCGGAGTGCACTAGTATGTTGTGTCAACAAGAGTTTCCTGATTCACAGCCAGCCTGTGGCTAGACTGTGAACTGTGATTCCTGTAAATGTGATTTCATTTTAAAACGTAGCCTACTGAAGCTGTAAGACGGTGGATTTGGTATTTATTTATTGTCATTGCCACGGTATTTATTAATGTATGAATTTCTTATTTATAAACTTTTTTCTAAATTGTTTTTGTAATTGTATTTCTAATCTGATTAGATTATTTAATTCTAATTTAAAGAATTGTAGTTTTTATACAAGAGAAAAATGATGATAAAATTTCTCATTTCTACTGGATTTCCATTTCTATTATTAATTTCTTAAGAAACATTCATAGTCTCATTGCTCTGTACAAGGACTCGATTGTACATCTCACTAACCATTTGATCAGCTAATGGAAAAACCGCATTTTACATAGACAGAATTTGCTTGTGAGAGTGTAATTATTCCTAACAATGTGTTATTAAATGTTTTCTACCAAAAAAATCTGTTTGTTGTTTTACATCTTCATTTTCTTTATTTGGAAACAGTCTGCCTCATTTTTGCCACCTCAGCCTGATTCCTGGGACCGAAATGAAAATTTTTAGTACGTGGTACCATAACCCACCCTGTTATGGTAACCTGGCATTACTGAATGCAGTAACACACTCCTAGGATAGGGTAAAATGCTCACTCTCCTCTCTTCATGCTATTCCCAGTCCTTGGGGACTGGTGGGCTGCAGGGCAAGGCAGACAAACAAATTTTACCCCCAGATACCTAAACACTGCCAGTGTCTGGATCAGCACCAGAGCTGTAAATCTTTGCTACATCAAAAAGCCAATATTTGACTATCAAAATGGGAATCTGTGAACTTTACTTCAGGTACCCAAATATCAAGCATTTGCCCTTGTGTAACAGCCACTTCTTATTCTGATCCCTGAAACAGAGAGTGCTGAGTACACAATGCCTCGGCTATTCCTGTCATGCACAGGCACCGATGCTCGGCCCCTTTGGGAGAGAAGCACTCATACTGCATGTGAACACCGAGGAAGTATTCTGGCAGATGCACTGGGATGCTTCATATTGTTACCACCCCATCTCCGGTCCCACTTCAGGGCTGTTGGAGAACACAGCCTTTATGGGTCTAATAGTGTCTTCCCACAGGAGTCCCGGTGCAGCTCATAAGAGTAGTATAAAACATCCACACTTAACAATCCTTTGAAATCATCAGCTCAAAGTGCAACAGTGGCCAAATGAAACCCAGCAACACGTTCAGCATCTTCTGGAAGGCAACTGAGAGTAAGAGAGAAAAAGCAAGAGGTTTAAAGCCTATTGCTCTAAACTAGTGCATACCTGTTCATTTGAGGCATGCACATTTGTATTTCACTTTTACCTATGATCCAGACAGTCTTAAAACAGCAGAAAGACTTTTTCCAGGTAGCTTTGTGATCATAAAATGAGAGCTGTCTCTGGGCAGCCTGTGCCAATGCCTGACCGTTCTTTTAATAAAGACATTTTTCCTAATATCCAGCCTAAACCTCCCCTGGCGCAACTTGAGGCCATTTCCTCTCATTCTATTGCTAGTAACTTGGGAGAAGAGACCAACACCCACCTTACTACAACCTCCTTTCAAGTAGTAGTAGAGAGCAATAAAGCCTACCCTCAGCCTCCTCTTCTCCGGGCGAAACACCCACAGCTCCCTCAGCCGCTCCTCATAAGACTGCTAGCTGCCAACCAGCACCCCCAGGGCCTTCTCCGCCGGGCACTTCCCAGCCCCTCTGCCCCAGGCCTGGGGCGCTGCCTGGGGTTGGAGTGACCCAAGGGCAGGACCCGGCACTTGGCCTTATTAAACCTCACGCAACTGGCCTCGGCCCATGGATCCAGCCTGCCCTGGTCCCTCTGCAGAGCCCTCCTGCCCTCCAGCAGATCGACACTCCCACCCAGCTTGGTGTCATCTGCAAGCTTACGGAGGGGGCACGCCATCCCCTCATCCAGGTCATTGATAAAGACATCAAACAAGACTGGCCCCAACACTGAGCCCTGGGGAACCCTGCTCGTGCCCGGCCACCAGCTGGGTTTAGCCCTGTTCACCACAGTGCTTTGGGCCCGGGCACCCAGCCAGTTTTTACCCAGCAGAGTATGCCCGTCCAAGCCATGAGCCACCAGCTTCTCTAGGAGGATGCTGTGGGACACAATGTCAAAGGCTTTACTAAAGCCTTTGAAGACAACATCGACAGCCTTTCCCTCACCCACCAGGCAGGTGACCTGGTCACAGAGGAAATCAGGTTGGCCAGGCATGACCAGCCTTTCAAGTTACTGTTCTTATAATACCAAAAGTGTATTTCTTTCTAATGTATACATGCTGCAAGCCATTGAGGAAGTCATTGAAAGTAATACTGGAAAGTCCCTGAAAAATACTTTTAACTCTTCCTTAGAAGAATGGATAATATAAACATTGGTTTGCTGGCCTTACTTCTCTATCTTTGCTGAATATTGACTAATACAAACATCCTGATTATGTATCACGTGACAGATGCATTATCCACCCTTTAATTGCTTTTGTTAATGGATTGCTTCTCATTCTGGAGATGATTACATTTCTTATGCTGTTATCACAGAACGGGAAAATCCCAGGAAAATTTCACAAAGCACTGGCCTGGTATTGCAGACTTGTTCCAAGGGTTGCATTTATCCTTGTTTATAACAGGATATTATGAGCAGCCCCACAGGAACTGGATCCTTTGGAAACTATACTAATTGGCATGGAAACTTCTGGGTCAGCAAACAAGCATTTTGTTCCTGCATGCAAAAGTGAAATGAGGATTTTGCCACGTACAAAAACAAGCCTGATATCTCTGTTGTTGAAAACCACCATGATAGTTTATTTTTAATATTACCTGCAGTTCATGATTTTTAATAATAACCATTAGTCCCAGTCAGTGCACAGATGACTTCACAATTTCTGTGGCGCTCTAGAGAGGAAGATACTACACATGGAACAATCTGGAAGGTAGGCTGAGAATCTAAGTGCAATTTGGAAATTACAAAAGGAATAGGCTGGTTTCCTTCAGTCAGATCTAACACCTAGCCAGAGTTCAAGCACAAACTCTGCACCGTTACAGCTCCATACCTACAGCACTTGCAGTGCATTTTCTTCAAACCCATCATGACAATGACTTCTACCGTTTAATCGGTACTGTAGGAGTACACACACTAGACACCTGGTTGCTTTCAACATGGTACACTGAAAGCCATATGATTTCTCATGTTTTCCTTTTTTATCCCCCTATAATTCCTAAATGCTTCCTAAAACTCTATACGTCTTTTTGACTGCTGTAAGACATTCCACATAGTTCTATCAAACCATCCAACCTGTGACACCCAGATCCATTTCCTCAGTGACAATAGCTACTTTACAAGTCCTCTGTGCATGCCTAGTTAGGTTATAGGTATACTAGGCTCACTGCAACTAAGTTTCATCCACCCTTCATGAAACAGGCAGCATTGTGACATCTTTCTACAACTTTCTGCAAGCAGATGTCAACGGAGCTATGCTCAGTAATTTTGCATCATTAACAAATATCCTTTATTGTAAACAATTATCAGCCTCTGACAGGTCCAGCTATCTTATTCCAAGAAAGATAAAATTCACAAGGAACAAGATCAAATTTGGAGGGAAAAAGAAGTTGTACTGATTGACCAGATCCCACTTGCTTGTATCCCCATGGACTCAGGCAACGACTCTAGCAGATAGGTGAAGTAAGACCTTTCCCTCCAAAGGGCGCATTGGCAACTCCAGTATCAGACTATCAATTTCTCCTATTCCTTACTGGATGATAGGCAAACCAGGGAAAATCCAATATTTTTTTCTTTTGCAGAGCACTTTTTTCATACAAGTACACCTTATAAAAACCTGTGAAAGTAAGAGGTCATTAGACAAGTAGCTTGTTCTGAGAGCACATTTGGACCCAGTTAATCACCTTACCTAAAAATGAACCTTCAACTTTTGAGAAGGCAGTAGAAAGAGAAGAGCTAAGCAGCTTCTCTGACTCAACTAATACAAACTGCCAGAATGTCAAAACTAATTTCTAAGCAGTGAAGCAATGCTCACACTGAGCTTGTGAGAGCTCCATAGCTCATAAGAAAACCAAATGAGTAAGTCCACACTCTTAGCCTGGCTTTTGTTCTAAAGATACTTATTACATGCTTCCACAGAAATAATGACACTTCAGAAATACTGACAATTCTTCTTTTCCTCCTCTTTCCTTGAAGTCACTTATTTTTCAAGATTGCAAGCAGGCAAGAGAATCAGAATTCAATTCAACTGCTCATGCTAAAAACAAAAGATCAATAAAATTGTAAAAGCTTAAAATTTCTACTTACCTTTAGGGAACTCCTCTCTAAGTGTTTCTATCACATTCATTGACCTTTTTGTTACATGTTGTGGTTTAACCCTAGCCAGCAACTAAGCCCCTGTCATCCGCTTGCTGTCCAGTGGGATGGGGGGGAGATTTGGATGAGCAAAAGTGAGAAAACTCAGGGGCTCAGATAAGAACAGTTTAATAATTGAAATAAAATAAAGTAAAATAGTAGTAGTAGTAATAATAATAATAATATACAAAGCAAGTGATGCATTATACAATTGCTCACCACCTGCCAACCAATGCCCAGCCTGTCCCTGCGATCACCGCTTCCCCCGGCCAACTCCCCCCAGTTCATATACTGGGTATGACATCATACAATATGGAATATCGCTTTGGCCGGTTTGGGTCAGCTGTCCTGGCTGTGCCCCCTCCCAGCTTGTTGTGCACCTGGCAGAGCATGGGAAGCTAAGAAGTCCTTGGCTAGTGTCAGCACTACTCAGCAACAACTAAGCCATCAGTGTCTTACCAACATTATTCTCATCCTAAATCCAACTCTCAAGCACTATACCAGCTACTACGAGGAAAATGAACTCTATCCCAGCTGAAACCAGGCAGTACCTAAGGATATCATGGAGAAGGAAGCCTTCTCTGATATCAAGGTGCATGGATACACATTTCAACTTTTTCTCTTGCCACCAAGTCAGGGCAATGAGTGTATTTACAGTTCTTGGATTCATATCTGTTCTTTCTTGACAGTTTTGTTTTGCCATGTAAGTGGGATCAAGACACAAGTGGAAAAATGCTGACAGGATCTTGAATGAACTACTAGCATTCCCAGGATTAAGAAGGAAAAACCCTAGGCCCCCGGGCTCCTGCTCCCCGCTCTGCCCTCTGAACTACGCTTGAGTCTGTGACAGCCTGTGCAGGTTACCTTGATGGGCCAAAAAAGATCAGAATGCTGCGTTTGCTCCACAGGGGATGCAAGCCCAGAGTTTCAAGGGAATGACTTGAGGATTGTCCTTGTAATAGAGCTGAGGGGTGCTTGGCCTTTGGGTTTGTGCTCAAGCCTCTGCCACCTAAGCTACTCTCTTATTTATTTCATCTCACTTCTACTGTCTTACCATCATGGGATGCTTGGGAAATTAAAGGAATTGGGTGGTGCCAGGGAGAGTTTCCCTCTGGGAAATAAAGAATGACTTAAGAGAAACTGAAACATGGGCAGATGACAGAAAGACAAACCTGAAATCTGAGGAATGGAGACAATTATTTTTTTAACTATTAGCTGTGTATTCTTTCCTTCTTTACCATTTTAGGAAGTGCAGGACGCATACACGAGGCACACATTTGCCTGTCCTCTAGACTACCGTCTCTCTTTGATTATACACTAGCAGGACTCTAACAACAGCAATCTTCAGCAGCGAATACTGCTAACTTTTGACTGGACTTTCTATGTCTCGCTTTGTAGTGACTTTTTGAAATCCAGATAAGAAGGAACACATACGCTTTGTGAAAACAAACTTTGTCCTCTTCCATTTGCTTGAAGAAAGCTCTGTTTATGGCTATGAAGCATCAACACCAAGGCAGTAACAGAAGACACTCTTGCCTCATTAGCTGACTGCTAAAGCATTCAGTGGCAGATTTCATGAACGCTAAGACTGGACATGCTAGTGAAAGTCTGGATTGCATTTGTTTCTTTTTACTTGATGCAGAACCTCTAGAAGGAATAAGACTGCAGGAAAATGAGCCACTGTGTGGGGGCAAAGCACAAGGGCCAAGGAAACAATTAAGGCCATGATCAAAAGGAAAGGTCTTCTAACTGAAAGCCAGTACCTATTTACTTATACTCAGGAAAGTACTGCCACCTGCTATAATAAGACATAGTTAACCAGTATACCTGCAATAAATGAGGGCCTTACCTTCTCCCTTTGGTCAGGCTTTCACAGAAATATAGGAGAAGTAATATGTACCAAGCACAAGGAAGGACCAAAGAGCAGAACCTGAAACATCACCTGCCACCACCCAGTCTTGGACGTGGGACAGAAGTGTTGCAGTATGTTTTCTCATATCGAGAAATCTGGTGTGAGATCCTCCTCAGCCTCTACAGCACTTCAGATTTTGGCCTCCACTGATGTTGAGCTTGGGTTTTTCCACTAAGTGGAACTACGCAAAATTTATGTGAATTAAAACAAAAAAAGCCACCCCAAACTCATTGGAACCATGAGTTATCTCAATCCTCAGGCAGTTTTAAAAAGAACAGCCAAAATCCATTTGCAGAGACATCTGAGATGCCTATCTTGATTCAAATCTCCTGGGCTGACAAGAAATCATTGCTCAGAAAGGGAAGGCTGTCCAAACAGAGATAACTCATTTCTGTTTGTTTAGGTAGGCCACTCCTCCCTTGCCACGTGTTTGAACACGAAGTAGCCTGCTGTAGTTACTTCTCATAGGTAGAACAAAAACGTAGAAATTGGCTTTATGTTCAAATCTGTGACACTGGTTTTGAAACAAAGTTCTGGCACTTCCACCATAACAACACCTTCCGCAACAGCAAAAAAGGAGAAGTCTTAAAAACTCTTGACATGTTGAGAATACAAAATGGCAAGCAAGGATATGGAAATACAGCACCAAAGAAAATAAGCTACTGAAATCAGTAAGTGAAACTATATTGTTGATACAACGTAAATAGATTTTTTTCTATACACTTGGGCCTGTCTTATGTCTTGTTACATGCCTGTCCTGAGCAAGGTGTCTAGTGTGAAGCAGCAAGGTCCTTACAGTCCAGGGTGAGATGCCACCGACAGGAACATTTTATCTTTTGCAACAATCCGGAACTTTTTACAGCTTAACCACCCACTGAACACGAAACACAAATTCTGAGGGGGTGATACATAAAAAGGATGAATTATACTTCCCAGGTGTCCATAATGCTCTGCAACAGGTGCCACCTGCAGAGATTGAAATCTCTTATCTCATCATGAATGGCATTGGTGCTGCCCTGGCTCTTCCCAATATCAGGAGCTGTGTCTGTAAGTAAGCAAATTTTCCCAGTCCATATGACTAAAACCAGAGTAGATTTCCAAAAACACCCCGTGACCTACCTGTTAAAACCCAAGCATGTGTTAGTACACATACACAGTGACAAAAAACTGACTAACAATTTCAGTTTCAACAGCCTACACTCATTGAGAAAGCTACCTACCCTGCTCAGTACTTATGCTGAGCTCCTGGCATGTATCTAAAGAAACAGTCCACTCACATAAAAAAATTCTTTGTGTCCTATTTTCTACTTGACTGACCTCACACTGGCTCAGATAATGTTTTCCTTTATCCAGTATTCACTTTGTTAACTTCGTACAACAGAGCCCCAGAATTTTCATCTGTTTTTCCACTATAACAATTATTCTATGTGAGAAAGGATTGTACAAACAGAAGAAGCATCTATATACATGCTTCAAAGCAATAACAAATAAATATTTGGAAATGCATTAATGCATATTTAATATGATATAATAACCATAAATTGTGGTTATATCAGATTCCAGGTGCTTGAAAACAAACCTTTAGGGTTTTTAAAAAAATATTTAGGCAGTTTAGAACAAGGATCAGAGGCAATCTTTTATTCAAGTTTTGCCAATATGAGAGTATTTTCTAATGTGAAAACTAGGGCCATTGTGTAAAGCTAAAGGAAGCAAAGTTCAGACAAACAGTAAAAGGTGGTTCTTCATGCCACAAATACTTCACCTGGGGAACTCCTCGCCAAAGGACTTTGTGTATTTCAAAAGTGTACAGAGACCAAAGACAAAAGTCAACAAAAACATAGAAGAAAATCCACTGAGGACAGCCAAATGCATGGAAATGTCACCTAGTCCAGGAAATCCCTGCCCTAAAATAGGCTAGAGCGTGAGGATATTCTGGACAAGCAGCCCCAAGTGCTTGTCGTCTTCTTTTCCTATTTTCCAAGGTGTCCCCAGCCCAGGAATAAAACACCAGCTTCGATGGACCTTTACTCTGATCCTCAGTGGCCATTCCTACACTTTCTGGTGTACATCAGAATCTAATGTGATTTAAGGAGGAAACTTCAAAGTCACACTGGAGATGCAGGAACTGGGCGACCTGCCTCAACCAGTGCTAGTGGGTCTAGTGCTAGTGTCTGACAGTACCTGCTTAATGATGCTAACAAAATATTCAAAGCTTATTGTCCAGTCAAACAGAACTATTATTAAGTGTCAAGAAATCAGACAAAGCACAAAACATGGAATAGCATTTAGTGAACATTCCTGCAGATGCTCAAAAATGAGCAAAATTAATTCCTGTGATATTAATCCAATTCCACCCCAAGGACTATGGGCATGACATAACAGCACCGCTAACTCCAGCACTGACCTGAGCTTAGGGTTCTACAGACTACTCCTTCACCTGTAGGGACACAAACAACAGCAGAAAACATCTCACACCGCTTCACATGTCCTGCTGCTAGTAAATTGTCATTCTAGTTCTTAGGAGCTATGAATTCTATATGTTGCTGACAAACAGCTGTCTCCATCTATGAAAAAATGCTACAAGTCATTTCAGATCAACATTTTAGCCTCACCGTTGGGAATCTGAAGCTAAACAACATTCTTCCATGGACATGTAGTGACTGCTGTCAAGCACATAGGCTTAGTCTCTAAAACAATGTGACTCACTGACTCAATTTGCTTCCTTTTCCCATATCAGCAATCAAATATGACTGATAAGAAGCGTACTTTGTGACCCTGCAATCAAAAATGTCCTCTGAGCTGCAGTGTTGGAAATCCAGCATTTTCTGCTTTTAAGAAAGGCTGTAAATTAAATGGCCACATTCCGAATATTTCTGAAGGCCATGTATTTGAGCTGAACGAGAAAACACATTTGCCTACATTAATTCTTTCCTGTTTTACACTGATCTTTAGGGTCTCTGAGAGCTTAAGATGACAAATATTCCCCAGTTAAGTCACTGTGAATCAGAAATTACTATAATGCCATTAAATTCCACTACAGTTGTCCCCTGATATTAAAAATGCAGATATGTATTTAGGGGAACTTTGTCCCCAGCACTTAAAGGGCAACTGAACTTAATCAAGGCACATGCTTAATGCCAACTGATTTCAACCACTGCACTGTGGGAGGTTTCTGATTCCCACCCAGAACAGCCTGCAAACAATACCAGATCCACAAGATAGGCCAGAGATACAATGTTCCCAACATGTTCAAAAAAAGCTGCTTTTCGCCTGCTACATTAAGAGGTCATTTTACTTTCCTTCACACTTTCACATTTGCATTCAAGATCATTCAGGCTTGTTTGGATAAGGATAGCATCAGCAAACACACTAATCTCTTCTGTTAACAAACCTCCTCTTTCTGGCCAGCCTCAGCTCTTCTGCATGGTGAAGTGCCAGTGCAGCTCCATGCCAGGGCATTTCCTTCTGAGTGAAATTTAAAAGTAATTTTTGACATCGCTGCTGCTTTCAGCAGAAGCTGCTATCCTCCTTCTTCTCCAATTTCAACTCCACATTTCCTCATGTCTTCCAACCCTTCAGCAGCGTAACATGCAGACACAAATGTTTGTGCTGCTGCACGGTGCATCACAATTCAGAACTGGTAACTGAACAATAACATGGCACAAAATAAGAGTGAGCTCCTTTGTCTTGACTCGTTCATTCTACGAACACCTGTGTCAGTGTAATCAACAAGAGGGAGTCAAGGCTAGGAGTGAATATCTGTAGCAGGATGGGGACCATTCAAACCAACACAAAGACCATTGCTACCAAACAGTGGCCTAGGATTGTAGCCCTCTGGTTTCATCACATAATAGCCACACATTGGTTTGTCCTCATTTAGAAGTAGAGTGAAGTGAGAACAGGATTTGAGCTATAGCATTTAATTACAGCATTAATAGCTTGGGTTTGGGGCATGGTGATGCCCTGTGATGATCTGAACTTGTACCAGTCAATGCAAAGGCTTTATGCAATCCTTATACCTTTACCTTTAGGTTTATTTTATTTTTATTTCTGACAGCAATGTATTAACAGCTTCTAGACTCCTTCACAGAATCATGACTCATAGAACCGTTTAGGTTAGAAAACACCCCTAAGATCTTGAAGTCCAATAGTTAACCCAGCACCGTCAACCCCACCACTAAATCATGTCCCTAAGCACCGCATCCACACAGCTTTTAAATACCTCCAGGGATGGTGACTCAACCACTGCCCTGGGCAGCCTGTTCCAGTGCTCAACAACCCTTTTGGCGAAGGCATTTTTCCTAGTATGCTATCTAAACCTCCCCTGGCACAGCTTGAGGCCATTTCCTCTTGTCCTATCTGAGATGAAGTACACAGCTACAGATGGGGTATTTGCCTTCTCCATTAGGAATCCCTGACAGCCCGTCATATTACCACAACCCAGAAATAAAGTATCTCATACTAGCATGTCATGCTGAAAACTGCACTACCTCAGGAGTAGCCTAGCAACTGGATTCAGTGTCCACACTTTGAGGGTAGGAACCTTTTTCACTGTGTCAGACTAGATTGCTGAACAGATCCAGCAGCTCAGTTTTGATTCACTGTCCCAAGTCTGTCAAGACACGCAGCCCCCTTATGTAGATAGGAAATAGATATCTACGTACCTTGGATGATCTGTGTCTCTGAAATATTTGTTTTCAAACAAATAAACTGGCTTTATGAACAAGACTTGCTCCATTTATTTACTCCACAAAGACCTTGCTTCAATGCAGGTCTAGCCTCCAAGTACCTACTTACCTACCTGAAACAAGCATGCTCTGGGACGTTTCCATTCTTAACGCTTCTTAAGATGAGGACTGGACTCCTCTTTATACCTGCTGCATCAATGGCTCTCCTAACTATAACTGCAGTGGTTAGCCCTGCAAATGCCACAGAAACAGCACATGAGAACTGACTCCTGGAAAACTTACATAATCTGTGAAGAGTTCTATATAAACACAAGGATTTTTTCATCGCAGGTGGCTTTTTATCGCTGGCTGCCTCACGCTATACAGGCTTGTGGTGCCAACATTAGAACTGGTTTGAAGAGAGAACAAAGAGGAATGCCTGCGTGTGGATGCACCAGGAAGCATGGCAGAAGGACTGTAAAAACAGCATGTACGATGGCATCAAGATCCCAGCACACCTCCATGTGGCTTCTGAGATACTGATTGAGAAGACAAATGACAGTGAGTAAATACAGTATATACAGCGTCAGGGGCTAAGGTGAAATCGTACTGAAACTAAGAGATATAATCACAGTCCTTCATTAGTGATAATTCTAATCACAAGTTAGTACCTTCTCCAGATGAAAAAAATAGCAGCAAAACAAAAGCCCATTTTGACATGCAAAACAAAGACCTGTGCAAAACACACACGGCAAAGGGATATGGCTGACTGCCTTCAGCCAGACTGGGTAATACCCATTCCCAGCAGCTCCATCTGAAATGACGGTTTTGAGAGTGCTCCCCCACTCTTAGAGCTGCACAAACAATTCAGCTGCATCCCGACTCCCTGTCAGGAAAATATCTGGATTTTCATCATCCCCTGCTACATCCTAGGCTCCACGGGAAAGCAACCTGGACGTGTAGGGAACAGGATCAGGCACCAGGCTGGAAAACATCTCCCATCTACTAGGAAAACAAGGTTGGAGATTGAAATTAAGCAGGATATAAATGAATATGTACGTTCAGCCAAGAAAAGCACTGAGAACATGATCCTCAGAAAACACTAGGGACACTCTGGGCTAACTGCTGTGTGAAAAAAATAGCGTAAACATTTTTTTTACTGCTAGCAGCCAGGCAAAAATGAACTAGTGCCTTCTTTGTAAGCAAAACCAATTTCATCAAAAGTAATATATGACTTCATTGCAACTTTCCCATTTTCGAATTTACCTCCGTGAACCCTGAATTTAGGTCTATCACTTGGCACAAAAACCGATTATGTTATTTTCAGGTCTCAGTAGGTTAACTACAGGTTCTGCAATGAACTACAAAGGGAAATTGGTCTATTGAGGAGGGAATGCAAATAAGAACTTATCCGCTTGGCCCTGTGTTGTGGTTTAGATCCAGTCAGCAACCAGGGGCTACACAAGTGCTCACTCACTCCAGTAGGATGAGAGAGAGAATCAGAAAACCAAAAGTAAGAAAAAAAATCATGGGTTGAGATAAGAACAGTTTAATAATTAAAATACAACAATAATAATAAAAGTTACACAATGAAAAGGAAAATAAGAGGGGGGGCAAAACAAAAAAATTAGCCAACCAACAAATTATGCAAGCTCTCACCACCAACCAATGCACAGCACCGGACCACAATGCACCATTGTTTTCTTCCCACCACCCACACGTACCATACCAGGCACAATATCACATGCTATGGAATATCCCCCAACAAACCCAAATCAGCTGTCCCAGCCAGATCCCTTCCACGCCCAGCTTCCCACACAGCAGCAGAGCAAGGGTAGACGAAAAGCCCTTGACGGCTAGAATCACCACCTGGCAACAATTAGCACCAAATCATCAGTTACTTAGCAAGAACCTGCATCCCACCGGAATATGAGGAAAAACTTCTGTTCTATGTGGTGCCAGAGCAGCGGCACAGGCTGCCCAGAGAGGCTGTGGGGTCCCTTCCCTGGAGACATTCACCCCCCGCCTGGACGCGGCCCTGTGCCCCTGCTCTGGGGGTGCCTGCTCACGCAGGGGGTTGGACAGGATGGTCTCCAGAGATCCCTTCCAACCCCAGCCATTCTGGGATTCTGTGATATGTAAGAGCATAGCCGAGCTCTTTCCTGGCAAGTCAGAGTTCACTGGAAGCTGACAGAATCTTAGAGGCACAAACCTGGGGGAATACATCTGTTTGCTTCAGGCCTCACAGGTGCCTCCAGTTCTACTCAGTACGCAGTAAGAAAAATTGGGAAGACTTCGCAAGTAAGAAGTTAAAGGTTCTCAGCCATTCCTGCCCCTGGAATTGACTAAGCAGGGAAGATGACCACTTCTTGCTCTTACTTCTGCAGAGGCAGGTCACTTTTTACTTCCCATATGTTATGGGAACATTTTATTAGCATGTCTCCAAGAATTTAAATCTGGAAAACAATTCATATTTGGAACTTAATTGTCAAAGTCCCCCTACATTATCCAGGAAAAAGACAGAATCTGACTTCCAAGTAAAATATAGGTGAAATAGAGAAAGAATAAATAAAATTGACACAAGACACAGGAAAGAGCCTTCACTAGCATTTAGTTACCTTTCTCTGAATAACTAGACAAGAAAGACTGCCTAAAAGAAACAGATGGTGTTTTCAAACTAAATGCATAGTGAAAAATGATCTGTACAACTGATGAGAGGACCACCTGTAGAACACATGAAAAAGTGCCACCGTAGCTCAAACAACACATAGCCCTTCCAGCCAGCAGCTTGCCACTCCACCTGTTGCACTGAATGCTCTGCTGACGATTCTCTGTGAATCCCTCTGCATCCCAATAGCTTTGCTATTACTCTTTCTTTGATGCAATGCAGGAAATCTCTCAGAGACATTCAGGGGTCTGGTTTGATTTAATTGTTTATCCCCAGAGTCAGGAGACTCATGCCTACTAAAAAAAAATGCACAGACAAGAGCCAGCAGTAGGTGGTGACAGCAAGATATTGTTCATCTTCCCTCAGAGGCAATCCGATTGGAGTGCAGCAGTCATGTCTCCATGCTGAGGGTGGGAAATGCTCACACTGCCAGACTATACAGGGCTCAGGGTGTAATTATGTAAGTAATTGGGTAATTGCTGTCTCTCACATTTTCTAATCCAAATACAGGACACAAGAACACAGAAACAGTCAGAAAGTACCATCAAAAAGAAAGGCTGAGAGACAGGCCTCAAAAAACTGCTTTGTGGTTTAGAATAAGGTCAGATCATTAAGACCAAAAACCAAAAGTTGGTTTAGGCCTGTACAATCCTCCTGTGAATCAGGAAGAGTCTTGCCAGTGTTTTGTTAAAGTTGCACAGCACGACTACGCAGGCCGCTCTGCCATGCCCCAGTCGGGACAGGCTGCCGTAGCCCAGGCTGAACCCAGCTTTGTGGAGAGCAGCCATGGCAGCGAGCTCAGAGCTTGGCGCTGCACAAAGGCTTCCTGCCTGTCTGGACGCTAGTGGGAGAAAGGGAGCACATGCAGAAATCAGGTGGGGATAGCAGGCAGGCAAGCACACAAGAACCTCGCAAACAGAAGAGCCCAGCACAGATGGAATTAGTGCAGTAGAAACAACCACCAAGACAGGGCTTTTGCCAGACACTGGACAACAGGAATTGGAAGTGGGGAAACTACTACATCTGGCGTTTGGCTCCTTAAGGAAGGAATGCTTTGTCCATTATAATAAATACATGATGTTGCATGAAAAATATCTAATTCCACCCACAGATCTTTTCTTCTGACTGAAAAAGCACTTTGAACCCCCAAATTTTGATTAATCACCAATAAAGAGAAAGGGTGACGCTGGTATGAGCAGTAGATTTAGTTTGCAAAGTATATACGCTGTCAGCTAGTATTCCCAGTGGAACAAGATAAGTGAAGGAGCTGGTGGGGTTGGGTGGGGGTGGCTGGAAGAAAACACAAAAAAGGAATTAAAATCAAAATAAAGTGAGACTATGAAATCCAAGAGATGAAGAAGGTTCAAAATAAGCTATGATGTTCTAAAACAGGCTGGAAGTCTTCCAAAGAAAACTGCAAGATGTGTGCTGTTAGAGGTGAAAACATTTTTTTGGCATAGCAATTATTAAACTTCTGTTCTGAGGGGAAGGATGGCTGCAGACTTGCCAGTTCAGAATGGAGTAGAAATTAAGGACGAGATGGGTGAATTGACCTTCCCTTCAAATCTAGGGGGGACAGTAACTTTTCATTTAGTCTAGAAATCACCAGATCTAAATTGCTGGTCAGAGGCGGCACAATTTTTTTTTAAAAAAAGAAGAAAGTAAGTTGCCCCAGAAGAACTACCAGTGAGAAGGGGATTTCCACTGCAGGAGAAATTTTAAGCTATATAGGATTGGCCAAGTCTCCACAAAAGTCCAGAAGTGAAGTTTGATAGGTTTCTCATCCTGTTATGCAAGACTTATGTTGGAATTGCTTTTATTGCAAAACTATTATACTGGGTGAGTGAAAAAGGTCAACATTACATTTACTCAGCAGTTTTACTAACCAAAAGAGCTCCTGACCTGAATTGCCCATATTTCCAAACTTCTCTCACATCGGATGTAGATGCTAATGCCTACCTTAGGAACAGTATTGATTCAACAACCTAAAGCCCAATCTAAGGTTTCCTCCCCAAAACAATTTCACCCAGCAGAAGCTTCTAACCAACTGTACTCCATACTTCTCACTGAGAACTCTAAGTTCTTAACCTTTTTGTTACTTTTTGCATAGACAGGATAGATCTCACCTCCTTGCATCAAAATCCTGGGACAACCTCCCAACAAGGAAGGCACAAACTGCAGTGCTATGATCTTGGTATTATTCACAAATCCAAGCACAATCACAATAGCGCCAGTACCGTGCCTAACTATCACTGCTGTGCTAACTGCTTCACAAAACGGCCTGGCATTGACCCTCCAAAAAGTTATGTTGCTGGGACAGTAGCAGATGGCCCTGTACAGTAATTATTCATCAGACCTGGAGATCTAGGTGCTAAACAAGCATCAAGAGTATCTCAGCAAGTTAATGGATTCTAGTTTCATGAAATACATTCCATACCTGCATGTCGCCACTTTGTGCTGGAAAGGCTCAACAGATCTTGGGGAGAGTGAAGCACCTGCCTCTGCAGAATGAACCACAGGTGCAGGAACCAGCATATGCCATTGATTTTAAGAATTTACTGAGCATCAGTGAGTAGGGATATAAACCATGCCGCCAGACAGCTTTTGTCTGGGCTTCACCCAGCACCTAATGTAACAGAACTGGTGCAAAACAGGTGCAAATAAAATCTGAACATACCCTATACACTTTTACCTCCTTCCTGCCAAACCAGAACAAATGCTCGCTATATCTGCAAGCAGAACACCGGAGCCAAAATTTAATTTGCACCTCACTGTGCCACGTGGGGTCTGGGAGGAGTTTGTAGATAGCATACTGTGACTGGAAGCAGAAGGGATGCTTTAAATCAAGCATGATCCGCCATGCGAACACACAGGCTCTATTCTCTTTCATTAAAATTATCTAACTATAGCCTGTACTCAGCCCAGAACTTCTGGACCATCAACCTCCACAGTCTTTCCTTAAGTACTAACTTGTATTTAATGAGCTCAGTTGCTCTTACTGAAAAAGTAAGAGTTGTCTGTGCAGGTGCCAGATCTTTGTGTGAAAGGCACTTAGTCACCCAACACAAATAATGAAAAGAGAGGGACTCTGAAAGCTCTATGTTTGAATTATCAATAACCGATAAACAAATGCACGGCAATCTGGGCTGGTTCATGGCTGACTAAGCCCGACATTGCCAGCAGCAGACCAGTAATCAAGCCAATAAAAACCTGTTTGCTGACTCAGTGAACTCCTGTTCAAAATTCTATCAACTCCTCATTTTCTGCTAATTCCTTTTCCAGAAAGTTAAGTCAGGTGGAGTCCCTGTATCCTCAGGCTCCTACTGTGATATGTAGAGTACACGAGGCCACACTGACTCCTGCTTCTCTCTCATTCCCCTCTGGGCTTTCTCTGTTTGGTACTTCACCGCTGACAGCAAAGAATGGCATCTACAAAAGAGAAGCAATTTACGTAATTTACCGCTAACCATGACGACGATTTTAATAAAAAGAGCCAAAGAAAACAAGCAGTATTGTAGCGAGTTCATACTGAACACTGCAGCTTCACCCGCTCCTAATTAGGATTAACATTAAAAAAGTGGTTTTTTCATACCCAAATCTTTCCCCAAAGTCATCACAAGACTAGATTGAGTACAAAATGTGACAAAGAGCTGTAAATCAATCTGCACACCCTTGACCTGTCGGCAGGCCGAATGCTATAGAATAATTTCCCTGTTGAAAAATTCTCATAATACTATTCCTGCTTGGAGGAAAGGATAAAGGAGAGCATGCAAATATCTTCTGATACTAAAATGACTATTAGAAGAAACAGAATAAGAAGCAAATGTCTAATGCTGGCTGAATAAGGCCTACAGGAGTATGTTCTCAGTGAGAGTACTGAGTACTGTTGGTTTCAAATTATGTGTACCAAAGCTGGGCTGTCTGGATGGAAAGTGTGCTGATGGAGCAGCACTCCACTAGAAAAGTCATGATTCAAATAAACTGAAAAACTTCACTTGAAAGCAATGATTTTGTCAAATTCAAGCACATATTCAAATGTTAATGGTAAACCATTTATCTAAATTAAGCTACTCTGATCTCACAGCAAAACAGTATTTGGAGATAAGCGAAATGATTCTTTCCAGTCAGTGTCCTGATCAATTTAATTTGGGGGGAATTTTGCTTATATAGAAGAAAACCAAAGGCAAAAATGCTGAATTTCAGTCAAACCAAAAGCTGCTGTTTTCAGTAGCCTATTTTCTAAAGAATCCCTCTAGCTTACTTCTGCTCTCTGTGTGTACTCCTGGCACCAGCACTCACTAGCAATTTTAAGAAAGAAAAGATGATGTGCTCACAATTGTTAGCGTAATTTTTAGCACGGTCTCCTTGCATATTCCTGTACCCTGAGGCTATTTGAAGTCAAGCAATCAAAAAATTTGAAAAGGAGAAAGAAAAATAAGGAAGAATAAGATAATGGGGAAGATAGCCATTGAAAGTAACCTCAGTGGTGATGGTATTTATCAAAAATGTCATCAACGTCTTTCCTCAAAACACCTTCTCTAAACACCTGCCTTTAACAAGCCGAAATGAATACTTGCCTCTCTTGCTGTTTCATATGCTATTTTGGATAATTCACTGAGAATTAAGGAAACTTATCAATATTAGTTTTTCCTTCCTTTCAACTAAATAGCAGGCATTTTTTGTTGCCAGGAGCAATGTAATCAATTTTACTACAGAGTCCAAATATGCTGAAGAACAAACCTGTGCATAGCACTCAAAGTGCTTCAGGAAAGTATTCCCTGAGATGGCAGCTTTATTATCTGCTAGGATGTAAGTCAAGTATGACTTCTTCATTTTTCCTCCATTGCAACATGACCAATGAAAGTAACACAGAAGATTAAAGTGTGAGTGTCATAAGAGAAGACTTCAAAGATTTTGTGATGATTCCAAGAAGTGTTCCCATTTTCATGTGGTCACCGGTCTCGTGTCACTGCTTTCTCAACTGATGTCAACACTTCAACCAAAAGACCACAACTATCCAAAGCACAGTCTCAAAAATTACTCAGATCCACTGAACCTGAAAACCTAGTAGGATTGAAATTGGCTTAAACCAGGTTTGGGTTTTTTGTTGTGTTGTTTTGGTGTTTTGGGTTTGTTTTTTTAACTGGGTGAATAACTCATTTCTTAAGAGACTCATATTTGCTTTACTTCTAACTATTGGCAGATGTAACAAATTTTTAGGTATTTATTTTGAAACAGCTCATTTCCCAGTTGAGGAAAACCTTTGCTATCAGGCTTGAAGTGTAAGGATGGGAGGACTTCGTTTTCAAAGCTTCTTTGAGGTGTCCACTTGGGAAGCAAACCCTTCATTTTAGTCAACAATGCCCTGAAATGAAGCATGCATTTTACTGCTCATGAGCTGCTCAGCTTGAACTAAAAATACTGTTTTAAGTCTTCAAATTGAAAAAAAAAAAAGCCACCACCTTTTTTCTGTGTCAGTCTTTATGCCTTTCATGAGTCGTTATGACCTCAAAGGCTTATCAAATGAACAGCTATGTGGGGATGGAAGGAGTCACCCAACTGTAATCTTTATCCAGCCGCTAAAAAGCGTGGGGGTTCTTCTCCCTCAGCAGGGGTAGGAACAAATCACCTAAACAATTTGCTCTCACTCTCAAAAGGACGCTCCTCTTGCCCTTCTATGTTAGGTATAAAATACCAGAACCAGTCCATCCACCACCAGACAGTCGATTTATACGCTTTTTTAAATTGTTGTGTGTCCAGGAGTCACATTAAGTAAGGTCACCATGTGGCAGTAACTACATTCCCATTAGCTATCTCAGAAAAGGTAAGTTGGCACTTGAAACTGAAAAACGGAGAAATGATTACCAAAAGAACCAATGTCAAAGCCAACCCTTTGTATTTGCTAAGGTAATGCTTGAGCAATACAAACACATTCCTTTGCAACTGTTAACGATGTGTTTGTTCATGCTCTTATCGTCACCAATGCGCACAGCTAAAGGAGATCCTCCAGCTCTGTTGGGGGCCAAAAAGACAGACCTAAGGACTCCAGAATGTTAAAATCACATGAAGATCCAGGAAGACAGGTAAGAAAATACCAACCATCATTTGCTATAGATCATAATTTTAAACGCAAATGTTAACATCTCAAAGGGTATTACAGAAACGAGTGCACAGCGGTGTGTGACATGTGCCACAACACAGTTGACAACACTGAGTTGAGATCCTTTGTGACACAATTAGAACTATGGGACGCTTATATTTCTTCAGGCATTCAGGTATTATTTTCAAGGGAATATGGACTGGAAACAGTTCCAAACTAGAGAAACACACAAGGAAATTCAAGGAAATAAAACATCTGATCGATATAAAACCTATTTTGCACACAATTATAGCATGATATTGAAATTTGGCTCCAACCTCCAGCAAATCTTCCTGGGGATTGAAAAGCCACAGTATGGGCTCTCTGAGAGCAAAGACAATTTTTGTTTGTACGTTATGACAGGGCTGGATCCACAGGAGGAGTCGTAGGTGCTAGGGCAGAGCACCCTATCATAGCTAGGGAATACTATGAAACCTGACATCAATACAGGGAAAAAAAGGTAACATAATAATAGAGGTAAGAGGGGATAGCAGCAGTATATACCCTCTGGCTGTAGACAATAGCAAGTAGCAGTGACTTGATGTTTTTCTAGCTTTCTCTTACAAACTTTACACAAGAACATAATTAATTCCGAATCAAAGCACCAGAGGGAACACCTGACTCAATCAGAAACACCCCTGCCCCTTCAGAGATCGCCCATGTTAAATGGTTTCTAAAAAAGTTGACCTAAAACTTGTATCCGGGACATATCCTCCAAACACATTTTTGTGTACTTTGCTAAAGTCCTCGCTTGTTGAAATGAAAGAGGCATTGTTTCATGTTCAGTTGCCTTTTAGCTTTTTGGGGCTTGTCACCTATGAATGCACACTCTCATGACAGATGCCAAGCCAAATACCTGCTGTGGAAAGGCAAGTAGCCAAAGTGTGCAACAAAGCAACGGAATAACTTCCTGCATTTAATGAATTAGCAACTGGATAACATGAAGAAGTTTAAGTCATGTGGCTAGTAATACTCCACATGCATTTCCTTAGGGCCTGCCTAAGCTGGGCCAGCTTTCTATGCTCCAGTAGCCCTGAGGCCCACGCTAAGGACACTGAGGGTTTCCAGAGTATCTTCACACAGCAGCTCCTACCAAAGAACCTAAGCAAGGTTGGTAACTCCAGCAAGGCAAATACAAACACGTTGATGAGCTCTGTCATAGATATACTGACACCACTACTCAGCACAACTAATTTAAACTTAACTCAAGCACGTCTGTACCACCTGCAGCCAATGCATGACAGACTTATCTACAATGACAGAGAACTGGCAGCAGGCAGGGAAGAACTCAGCTTTCTAAACTCTGGCTGACATGATTCTTTCTGTTGCCTGTCTTTTTCTTATTTTCAAAGGAAATGTGCCAAAGGCAGTGAGAGGAGCCAGAGGAAAGGGTAGAATCCAGGAGAGTTCAACTACAGCTCAGCCTTGTGGCTGTTGTCATCTGGACTGGAGAGAGCCCACTGACATTCACATGGAAGGTAGCCAGAGGTGATCTGCAGGTCTGCAGGTACAAAGCCTTGCTCAGGCAGACGGTCTTGCCTTCTGAAATACTCCCACAGATACCCATTTCCCTTGTGCCAGGCCTATTTGCACGAGTAGTGACTCACAGGTTCAAGCTCAGTAATGAGCTCATTTCAGCATGTTCACGACCTCTCTGACTACTGCTCATTTCACCACGTAACTGCTGGAGGCCTGGCTGCCGAGCTTCACACATTGCTGTTCCGCGTCCTAACAGCCTCACAGTTCAGACCCCAGGAGGCTTCTTCTGGAATTTCCTCAGCAGTAACCACTGTGGAATGAGTCTGACAGTTCAGATGTTGTGAACAGTCACCAAAGCATAAAGCCCAGCACTGTCGCATAAATTCTCCTTACTCATGCCTACTGCCCAAGAACAACACGTAATCTGACTGTGCATGAGTGAGTGACAATGTCTTACTCAACAGATCTGCTCTCCACATTTACTCAAAGTTGGATCTCCTAATGATAGTTTCAGTGACCTGCACTGGATGTGCATCATCCTAACAGTTTATTGCCTCAGTTTATTACAGCTGGCTAAATCCTTCTTCCTGGTAATACTGCATAAACCTCAGTTTTGCTGCTCAGCATGTGAGGGCTATGTTTAGCAGAAAACTATTTATGGAGACACAGAGGTCTACGAGGGTGGAATAGAGCACCTGATTCCCATAGATTGTGGCCACTCAACTGTGTGTGTTCTTATCAGTGTAGTAATGCACTTATACAAATAAAATCTGCTTTCATTTGTGTTGTCCTGCAAAGAACATGGCGCTTCCCTGAGGCAGCCACACTGGGAATTCCCATTGCTCATGGTGCTATATCCTGGAGGGAATATCTCAAGGGATCTCAGGGAAGGCTGCTAACTTTTCTGCTCAGTGGTTGCCCCTAAGCACCTGTGGGCAATTGTCCATCCTTAGCAGCTGTGTTTCCTACAGTTTTCTTAAGGAATCCCTCTTGTTTTCAAGGAAAGCATGCCCCTGCTTCTCCCTGGGTCCTTTTCAGTTGCCGCTCTGCCACTTCAAAAAAACCATACAACACTACTTACCAGGGCCTACTATGACTGTTGCTACTTAGAAGGGTAAGTCAGACTGCAAAAACAGAGCCGGGAAGACCACCTCTGCTACAAAATTTCTGTCCTGAAGACAGAAGCCAAGCTACACGATGCATCAGCTTTGTGCACCGTTTCATATGCACATCAGTGGAGAATTCATTCGCATTAACAATAATTTATTAGTTTTCAACTAAGAAAAAGAAAGAAAGGGCATATAACCCACGGGAAGGTAGCAGGCCCAGAGCTAAAGATGTATGCGTCTTCCAATCCACTCAGTGCCACACCCTCTGGACTCCCACACAACCTCCCTGTCCCCTAGCAGACTACAGTCCATAGCTGCTTCTCCTGTAACCTCTCCATTTCTCCCCAAGACCATAAAAGCCGCTCCACGTTTCCCCCGTTTTCTGTGTTCTAATCACACTTGAACAGCTGAACAAGAGACAGCGCAGGAGGTAGCTAACTCCGTGCTATGCACTTCCTGCAGGCAGGAACATCTGGACTGGCCAGCTGGCGAGGCGGAAAGAGCAAAGCTTGTGCTGCAGATTTTCCCCCAATGGCAGTGCTGGTCTGGCGTTCTCTCTCCCTCCATCCAACATTGACTCGCCGCAAACTTGTACTAACTTGGCTGATACCTCTTGACAGCTCTTTGTCAAATCTTTCTGAAGTCGGACAAATGACACAAACTTTGCTGGAGGGGTTAAACTGGGGAGGGGGGGAACGACAGAGCAGGACAGAGAGACGTCTTGATCATGTAATTTCCTTATAAGACCAAACTACAAGCCAAGAGCTTCCAAGCATGTCATTGCCAAACTGCAATTGGAAAGGGGTGCAAATTAGTCATTAGATATTTCCCGACTCCATGGGACAATCGCCATTTGCTTATGACCTACAATCTTCCTGCTTGGCTGATCTCCCGAGGGACGAAGCCAGCAGCCCCATGAACTATCTGATCTCAGGAGTGAGAGTCTCCATGTACCACTAGGCTGCCACCTAATTAAGGTCTCACTGGGACTGATTCACATCACATGCTACATCTGACCTGTTTTGAGCCCTGACTTGGTTTTGTTTTCAGACAGTAAATCTTTTAATAGGATTACTGTACTGTGACACTTGTAATTTCAAAAATCACTTTATTTTGCTTTCCATCTTGGCACCCCTGCCAGTGTAGTTTTACCTACAGTTAATTCCTGTTCTGTCCTGTTAATGTTATTATACAATCATTACTTGGCTTGTCTCTAAAAAAAAGTAAATATAATCTACTAGCTGTCGTGGTTTAGCCCCAGTCAGCAACCAAGCCCCACACAGCCACTCGCTCACTCCTCCCACCCCAGTGGGATGGGGGAGAGAATCAGAAGAGCAAGAAAACTCGTGGGTTGAGATAAGAACATTTAATAATTGTAATAAAATAGTAATAATAATGATAATGGTAATGATAATGATGATGATGATAAAAAAATGAAAAGGAAAATAATGTGAGAGAGTGAAATGAAAACCAGGGGAAAAAGTTAACAAATGCTGCAACCGCTCATCACCCACTGACCAACGCTGCCAGTCACCAAGCTGCAGTCACTGCTTCCCCTGGCCAACTCCCCCCAGTTCATATACTGGGCATGATGTCATATGATATGGAATATCCCTTTGGCCTGTTGGGGTCAGCTGTCCTGGCTGTGCCCCCTCCCCTCCCAGCTTCTTGGGCACCC
Source organism: Phalacrocorax carbo (assembly GCF_963921805.1). Classification (NCBI taxonomy): domain Eukaryota; kingdom Metazoa; phylum Chordata; class Aves; order Suliformes; family Phalacrocoracidae; genus Phalacrocorax; species Phalacrocorax carbo. The sequence goes on from NC_087516.1 coordinate 83,173,543, forward strand.
AGCAGAGCATGGGAAGCTAGAAAAGTCCTTGACTAGTGTCAGCACTACCTAGCAACAGATAATCCATCAGTGTGTTATCAACATTATTTTCTTACTAAGTCCAAAACACAGCACTCTACCAGCTACAATGAAGAAAATTAAATCTATCCCAGCCAAAACTTTATTCCATACCATTTATGTCATGCTCACATCCCACACTATCCAATACAACTTCAATAACCACCCACCCCTTCCCATCCTTTGATAAAATACACAGATATTATTTATCATTCCCTTAGTCTAGGAAACACTCCTGTAAAATGCCCACAAAATGTCCACAAAATGTCCATTGAGTTCACCCAGTCCATGGCTTTGGGCTCCATCTAATGTAACTGTCTTTCAGGTCAGGAGAGGCAGCGTGTGTGGTGTCTGATTGTTGCATGCCGAAGTCAGTCCTTGTTCCATCACCGCTGTACTTTGCTTGGTTTAATCAAAGTTCATTCTTCATTAATTTGGGAGATTCCTACTATGATACCAATTGATATGGCATATAGCAACCAGAGTAGTGATGACATACAACATTATATAGCAGTTCGCATTATGCCATTCAGTTCATTGGCTGTTTTCACCCAAAATCAAACCCCCTTGAGGCACACACCGGAATTCTCCCTCCTCCTGCATCACCCACCAAGTGCACCCAGTTCCTCAAGATAAAGCAATCCCATGAACGGGTTTGCCTTTGCCTGAGGCAGGAATAACCCAGACTGTTTTCCCCAGCATATTTTTTATGTGCACTACAGAGACTTTATTCCCTTCCACAGTATGTAAGTGTTCTGATTGGGCAGGGCCAGCTTGCCTGGCAGATCCCCTCGTGTTGACTAACCAGGTGGCTTTTGCTAAACATGTATCCCAGTGCTTGAATGTCCCACCCCCCATTGCTCTCAGTGTAGTCTTTAACAGCCCATTGTACCATTCTATTTTCCCAGAGGCAGGTGCATGATAGGGGATGTGATACACCCACTCAATGCCGTGCTCTTTGGCCCAAGTGTCTATGAGGTTGTTTCGGAAATGAGTCCCATTGTCTGACTCAGTTCCCTCTGGGGTGCCGTGTTGCCACAGGACTTGTTTTTCCTGGCCCAGGATAGTGTTCTGGACAGTGGCATGGGACATGGGGTATGTTTCCAGTCATCTGGTGGTTGCTTCCACCATTGTAAGCACATGGTGCTTGCTTTGGTGGGTCTGTGGGAGTGTGATATAGTCAATCTGCCAGAGCTCTCCATATTTATGTTTCAGCCATTGTCCCCCATACCACAGAAGCTTTACCCACCTGGCCTGCTTGATTGCAGCGCACGTTTCACATTGATGGATAACCTGTGCAATAGCGTCCATGGTCAAGTCCAGCCCTTGATCACGAGCACCATCTGTATGTTGCATCTCTTCCCTGATGGCCTGAGGTGTCATGGGCCCACTGAGCTAGGCATTTGCCCATACTATCCCACATGCCCTGCCACTCATAACTATCAAGTCTTAGAGCAGATCTCTGGATGATATTCTTAAATCGCTTACTAACCTTAGACAAATCCAAAACAATATTCCCAAGTAATACCAATAGAAGTATCTTAACTACTCAAGAATGTTCAAGATACTGAAAAGTTGTTGTAATGAAGGAGGAGGCATCATAGAAGAAGGTAGCTAAGGTGCCATTCTGTACTTCCTCCATAAAAAATCTCTCAGAGGAAGAGGTATAATTGCTAATTGTCTCCATGAGGTGGTACCCAAAGTATAGTAACAGCTTCAACACAAACCCCAAATACCAGAGAAAGCTCAAGGCCAATGTTGTAATAACAAATCTCCCAGGCAAAACATCACTAATCCCAGCAGAGCACAGCAAACTACAAAACCAGTAGAAATCTTTAACATGTACAGCAAAAACAAGAGCATGCTGTAGGTCTGATAAACTAATACTGAGAACAGATGGATCAATGCTGTGACCAGCAACTGTTATTATCTCAAACCCTTCGTGTCCCACATTGGGCACCAAAAAGGACTGTCATGGTTTAGCCCCAGTCAGCAACTGGGAGCCACACAGCACTCACTCACTCCCCCCACCCCAGTGGGATGGGGGAGAGAATCAGAAGAGCAAGAAAACTCGTGGGTTGAGAGACAAACAGTTTAATAACTAAAATAAAAAAGTGATAGCAATAATAATAATAATATAATGTAAAGGAAAATAATGAGAGAGAGAGGGGAAACCTCGGGAGGGGAAAAAAACCAACCAAACAAAAAGTGCTGCAACCACTCACCACCCGCTGACCAACCCTGCCAGTCACCAAGCTGCAATCACTGCTTCCCCTGGCCAACTCCCCCCAGTTCATATACTGGGCATGACATATGGTATGGAATATCCCTTTGGCCTGTTGGGGTCAGCTGTCCTGGCTGTGCCCCCTCCCCTCCCAGCTTCTTGGGCACCCAGCAGAGCATGGGAGGCTGGACAAGCCCTTGACAAGTGTAAACACTTCCTAGCAACAGCTAATCCATCAGTGTGTTATTATTTTCTTACTAAGTCCAAAACGCAGCACTGCACCAGCTACAGTAAAGAAAATTAACCCTATCCCAATTAAAACCATGACAATGGTTTAGTTGCAAGAAGCCACCTCTGTGCTGACAGTCTTCTTATAAGGAAACAATGTCAATTTTCCCCTGAAAATCAAGTCAAGCCAGTTAAAACAGTCCCTGTACCATGCTTGGTTTCAAGTCATTCTAATAATGATTCATGAGCAGTTCTCTTCTTCACAAACCAGGAATGTTTCGCTGAAATCTGACTGGGCTTATCTGATTTTGAATTAGCGCTCAGAGTTTTGGATGTGTGTTCTACAGCAAACAAATATTTATAAAGTAAATAAAGATTAGGAAGTTGCAGGGGAGGAAGATCTAAGAACAAACTTGCAAATCTTAAATTCCTGCATAGCCATAAAGATGTCATAAACCTAAACAACAAGGGTACAAAAAACCCGACCTAGAAGCTTTAGGGATGCACAAGGCATTCCAGTTGTTGGGTCAAGACACATGGCAGCCTGACCCTGGAACAATTTGATTCCACTCATGTTCACATGTGCTGGTGGAAGAGACAAAAAGGATCAGCTGCAAAAACAAAGATGTGCAAAATAATTTTTCATACCAAAATGAATTACAAAAGAAAGTGCTTTGGCCATAACTGATCTAAACCTATGTAAATGAAGGTCAGAAAAATTGCACCTCATTTATTTTATAAGCTACCAGAAAACTGTTTATTTTGCTGCTTTATAGCCAAAGTTAGCAAAATGCCTTGACAGTCATGATGTCAGAGTGACCCAACTGTGCAGAGGAGTGGAATAGAAGGCTGGTATTACTAGGAGTGTAGGTATGGAAATTTGAGTGCCTCCTAGTTGCAGGAAAAACAGATTTCCAGTTTTCAAAAGTCAGGTAGGTGAAGAAGGGGTGCTCAGGGGAGCAGCCCGCACCGCATGAGGGTGCGGAGTTGCACGGGGTTAGCACCCGACAGCCGGCGGTGGAAAGGGGCCAAGGCGGCCGGGGAGGTGGGGAGCCCCACCAAGCACACCCCCCCGGCTCCACTCCGCGCCCGGGAAATTCCCCGGCAGCTCCCGCCGGGAGATAAAAGCCCCGTCGGCCAAGGGGGCCGCTGTCACAGAGGGCTCTCGCAGCAGCTTCGCCGCCAGCGCCAGCCATGAGCCCGCACCTGCGCCGCCGCCGCCTCCTCCTCCTCGTCCTCCTCCTGGCCGCCGCGCTCTGCCGGGGTGAGCGGCCGCGGGCTCGGCCGGGGACCAGCAGGGCTGCCAGCCGCCGGGGCGGGCCGGGGTCAGCCGGCGGGGGTGCGCGGGGCGCCGGCGGCCCGGCGGGGGAGCGGGGCGGGCCGGACCGGGGCGGGGGGCGCCGGGGCTGAGGCGCCTCCCGCCCGCCTCCAGGTGCGCCGCTGGCCGGGGAGCTGCGCTGCCGCTGCCCGCGGACCGTCTCCGAGGTGATCGCGCCGCGGCGCCTGGCCCGCCTGGAGCTCGTCGCCGAGGGGCCGCACTGCGCCGTGCCCGAGGTCATGTAAGTGCCCGGCCCCGGCCCCGGCCTCGGCCCGACCCGGCCCGGCCCCGGCCTCACCCCCTGCCTCGCCCCGCAGAGCCACCACCAAGCGCGGACAGACGGTCTGCCTGAACCCCTCCGCACCCTGGGTCAAGATCATCGTCGCCAGGGTCCTCGAGAGGTACCTGCCGGCGACGCCGCGGGGGGGTCCCGGGAGGGAGCGGGGCGGCCCGGCCCGACACCCCCGGGGGAAGCGAGGGGAGCCCCGTGCGCCTCCCGCGACGCCCGCTCCCCAGCAAGCCGTAGGCTCGCAGGTGACGGCAGGCTGTGCTCATCTCTGTTTTCTCGGCTTTTTGCTTTCAGCTCATCGCAGAAGAACTGACGGGGGAAAGCAGCTCGCTGGCGGGGAGATGACACTGGGCCTGGGGCTGCGGGGGCTTCCCTCTCTTGCAACGCACTTTAAGCTCCGCCTATTTATTGAGTACTTTGTTTAATGTAATGATATCTGATCGTATTTATTTACATCTTGCATAGTACTCGCAATATTTATCTTCAGTTTGGACATTGTCTGCAAAGCACAGTTCTAAGTGCTGTACTACTTCACTGCCTCTAAAACCTTGCTTTGGGGATGTTAGGCAGGAGAAAAGACACAGGGGGTACCCTGAATTATTTCACAGGAAAAAATTTGCCTGGGCTGCAGCATCAGCAGCCACTGCTGAGGCTTCGGCATCAGCGCAAGGTATATTTCCGTGCTACGTGCCTTTGTAAGGACATGAGTAGTTTGCATAGAAACATTTATTCTGTGCAGCAGCTCGGAGTAGAGAACTGCTGCCGCCCAAAACACGTCTCTGTTTTGGTTTGCACATTGTATAGCTATGTGCCTGGAAAAACTCTTGCCCAGCTCCTGTGGGAAAGCCATGCAGGCTGCTCCGCCACGCCAGTCCAACAGCCACTTCGGTTCCCTTCCCTGCCAGAAGCGCGGCTTACCCCGTGCGTTTGCGTTTTGAGGGAGGTGGTGGGCTTTGCTCATTGCAACCTCAGACATATGATGTCTCTTTTTCTGTATGGCATAATGTCATAATTTATATAAAGTTACATATAAGTGACCGTGCTGTTGTGTTGATGGATGTTTATTTATTCTAGTCCAAATTCCTCTTGGAATTGTGTATATGCAGTTTCCTCTGCTCTTCATGTTTCTATCCAGCAGAAGATTAAAAAGAAGTGGTATCTAAACCACTTTTAAATACTGGTATTTAAATGTCATCATGGTGAGACCATATGATTTCTATTCATCTACTCATTTTCCCAAATGCCGAAGAAGTCCTGATCGTTATATACATATAATCATCGTGCGGAGGTATCATCATACATCCAGAATAACTGTAATAAGCTCCTGTAAATCCAATGGAATATTTTTCCTTATTTTTTATTACTAACTCTGTTTCCTAATTAAGAAATTTTCCCTTGTCACTTAGAGTTTTGCTTTTCAAAAAATAAATATTGTTACACTTGCTTGGTGTCTGTTTCCATATGTTAATGTTGCAGGCAGATCTTGCAACATCAAATCTTCTCAGTTCAGTTAATGGCTTGTATAAGCTGTGCCCATCAATACACTTGCACCACTCCAGAACTACAATCCTCAGCCTTCCTTTGCCTGAATGAGAGCTATGGTGTGAGAGCAGTAAGACCAAGCCTCTTTTAGATGGTCCCATTTGCAGGGAAATGAAATAATTTCAGAAGGTGATGTGAAAAGCACCAGTGCTCCATTTTCCTCCCTCCCACTTCACGGCAGCCACCTAGAAGTTGAAAATTTCATGTGGAGCAGTGAAACGACTGTTTCTCACACATTCCCCCTAAATCTTTGTGCCAGTTTCTGCTCCTTTTGAAATGAGGAAAAGGACAGGTTTAATTTGGCTAAATGGCTTAGAGCTTTTTTCAGTGAGGTTTTTACCTTTCCATCCTCTTGCTGTGCTTGAAATGAGCTAGTACTGCCCCTTGGAGAGGCTGAGAAGAAACCCATGCCTTTCGGCAGATCCCTGGGAGGGCAAGGGCAGGGAGCAAGCCTGAGCTGGTTTAGGTTGAATGAAGTCAGCCAACTGCTGTCCGGACAGCATGGAGGTCAGATAACCTAACTTCATCACCAGAAAACAGATTGGTGCTAGTTTCAATATGAAGCTGTGTGATTGTCCCGGCTTTCTCAAGCCCAAGAGGCTCCTCCTTCTGTCTACTGTCACACTTCTGTCATTTCACCTACTGCAAAGGAGCAGCACTGTTTTCACAATGTATTTTTCAAACACATTCACCATGAAAACGCAGCAGGAGGCGGTAGGCTGCGGGTAAAGCAAGGGCGACACTACCTACTTCAGCCCTGATTAGCCTGCTGCTGATTTGTTCCTCAGGCAAGCTCTCTCCTAGGTAAATACTGGTCATGCTGACATTTGTGATGGCTTCATAAAGTTAATTCCCAGCCTCTGTGAAAAACATGGCCAGGCTGGGCATTCTTTTCTCTAACAAAAGGGAAATTGTTGGGACTGTGGAATTTATAGTGTTTAAAGAATGCGTTTTACAAATTGCCTCGTTGTTCCAGTAGCAAATCCACCCTGCAGACGTGCAATTGGAGCCTTGCAGATGTACTACAGTATCTGTTGTTTGCAACACTTTGCCTTCCCTAGTTCATATGGATGGTTGTGACTCAGCTCTGGAAGCCTTTTTTTGGGAAGAACAATCCCGATCCCTTTGGTCCACACTTGCGCAATGCCTAGGGCTGAGGCTCCTGTCCCTGTTTGGGGCACGCATGCGCTGCCTTAACACAACTCTGGCTGCAAGGCCATTGCTCCCAGCAAATTCTGCCACTGCAAGAGGGAAAGAAGGCATGGTCCTTCCTTCCTCATATTTACATTGGTCAAAAAAGGCTGGAGATTAGAAAGTTCAAAACAGAGAAGCGAAGTGGGCAGGTTTCCAAAGCTGTTTGGTGGAGTGAAGAGATGTGGCCGCCCCAGCGCTCCCTCTGTGACCTCTGGAATCCTCTGGCTACTGGGGCACTTCTAGGTGGCCAGAGGAGACTGTGAAGGACAAACTGAGGGAGAGCACAAGTCTGACAGTGATTCTTGCCTCACTTTGGGACTGGCCGCAGGATTTCAGTGTTTTTGTCCTCATCTGAGTATCTTTCCACCTCCACGCCTTCCCCATCTCCTCAGTGCACACAGATTCAAATAGGTTGGGAATGGCTGGACATCCTTTTCACACCGCCCCTGCTACACGTCTGTAGCTTCCTCATACCACGTGGGGATTTTCTGTCTGCTCAGCTACTTTGCAAATACGATCACTTTATTTGGGTGGCTGCCTGGGAGTGGAACAGTACTGAGATCCAGTTCCACATCTGTTTGGCAGCACCTAGCCTGGTTTCCTTAGTAAATAAAGTCTATTATGTGACAAAGCTGCCTTGATTGTTCCCTGGGAACTTGTGAGTGTTGGCCATTTTCAAAGTATTAGGATCAAAGATACTCACTTTCTACATGTATTCTGAAAGTCTGTGGGTAGCCGTAGAAATTGCCATTGCTCTCACCGAGGAAAAGACTGCAGCGTAAGCATATAGCACACTTTCATAACACGCTGCTAAGGCAGAGGGAGAAAGAGAAGTTACGAGTGCCTTAATCAGGGGAAGTTCCTTGGCTGGACTGTGTTCCTAATCAGAGAATCCTATCGCAAAACTCAAGTCCATTGAAAACCAGTTTCATCAGTCCTGCTACTTGTTCGCTGAAAGCACCTTAATCATCCATGGCAACCATCCTCACCTACTGGGAGCAAGGGTCAGGTCTATCATGACACTGTCTAGGTGAGGTTAATGTTACTCGGCCTTCCTCTGATTTCCTAAAAATATCGTCCATGCAGAGCAGCAGATCACACATTTTCCTTATGTTACGACACACGTTCTTGTTCTCTTTGTGTCATCCAACAGGCCTCTTGACACACTAACCTCATCACAGATAAATGCTTTTAAAGTTACTCCTTATCCTTGGGCTGCCTTGATTCATACTGACTGGCATAAGACAATTATATGATCTGCCTCCCTTTCTTATCCCTACTTCCAGGAGGCACCGGAGCAAGAGGAGAGCATACCTATGGCCTTTCATTACGCTGTCAGCGGACCAGTCAGCCTCTCATCTCTCATCGGCAACTAATGACCAAGTGTGACCAACTCTCTGTGTCAATTAGAAAAGGGATGGGAATCTCCCCGCAGCCGGAAAAGTCTGGCCAGGAGGTTGGGCTGATCCCATTTGCAAAATTCAGCCAATTGCCCAGGGCATAATCCTTGAAAGAGTTCATTCCTTTGTGATGATCCTGCATTATTCTCCTCTTAACTTTTCTGAGTCTATCTAAAAGTGACAGCATGGACCACATTCATAATTTCAGCTGCCTCTTAGTCATAGCCTTCATTAAATATTATTGTAATGGCTCCAATACAAAGTAATGGTTGCAGGACATTCTGAGCACCAGTGCAAACAGCAGAAGGTGTCCTTGTTTCACAGGGACATAGACAGAATAAATGATGCTCATCTGACTTTTTATTGCCTTTTTTTCTAAAACATGGTCCTGATAATACTGCTTTGAGTGTACCCTGTTGGAACCAGATGTGTAGGGTTAGCCTAGCACGGCTTAAAGGGAAGTGACTGAGCAATGCTCCTGCGCATGAGACCTTTTTTCCAGTCTTCGTACATTGCGAGTTTCCTCTCGCTCTGTTGTTACGGCAGGTATTTGCACAAGACTTTCCCAAAAATCTACCTCAGCTAGCGGTCAGGCCAGCTGTTGAGGAGTTTGATATGTCAGAGAATGAAGACATTCTAGTCCATCAATAAATGTTCTTGTGAACGTCAAACACAATGGTTAATTACACCACAGGAAAATGACTGAGCGAATAAGCTTCATAAGCACTGCAGATGTTACACATTTGTCAACATGCCACATTTGCTGACTGAAGAGTATTTCCTTTCTGGCATGGTGAAGCAATCTCAGAGCTTCTTCACCTCTTTCTGCAGTGAATTTCTGCTACTCCGACACGTCGTTATTTCATTGTTATGAGCCGGTCAGTGCTCAAATCTCCCTTTAAAAGCAATATACCCTAACAGCTTATCTGCTGAATTAATACTGAATCATGTTAGAATTCACGTCAAGACCAGTCAGTGGCAAATTAATTTTTCCTAGTTGAAGAATGGTAAAACAGATTGCTTTGAAAAGCTGGATCGGCACAGGGAGGTGGTGTTAGGCCAGGAGAACCTAGGCATGTTGTCCCGTTGATTTTATGAGCCCTGAACAGATTAAGGTCTAAATCCCACAGTCACCTGCCCTCCAGATTTTGAATACAACTGTTCTACTAAAAAGATGGAAACCCCCCCAGTTCACAAGAAGCATAGCTTTAATTGAAGGTAGCTTGTTTTTTTAAGGCCCTCTCAATTATTTGTTACAAAATCTCCCACTGGAGACATGAAAGGCTAGCAAGAGGCTTTCCAGATGTTTGAGAAGGCAAAGGAAAGTAATGCAATTTAAGATCCTATTGATGGAGTTGATAGTTTGAAACTTACAGGACAGAAGGCCCACTGAGGGGTTTCTCACTACACAGGGTGTTTGTCACTGCTGTTTTACCACTTGCATGTTTAACTGCCAAACTAATGCAATCATTGATATTGCTACATATTTCATTTAGCTCAGTCTATTCCTGGACATAAATTCCTGCTGAGAGATTTGGATTACAATGAAGTGGTTACTTGAATGAAATATGCTCAGTTAATGCAGATTTCTGTGTGACACGAGGCATTGGCCACCCTCTGCCAGAGAAATCCTTTTCCTCCATGAGTCAGGCCCTTAATGTACCATCCGGCACAATTTCCTAAGAGCTCAGCCACTGCTGCCCTTCATGAATTGCTCAAAAAAGGGGTAAAATGCAGGTCAGCCCCAATTGTTCTTCTATACCTGGTCTACATAAAGTGACAACTGAAGTCAGCGATGAAAAGCCGGCTTCATCTAAGTTGCCATTGACGTCAGTGCGACGAGGACTTCGCCCAGCAAGTGAGGTCTTTACCCTGAAATCCAAGACAACTGCGTTCAGAACCAGGCTGCTACTGAGCTGGCGCTTTCCGAAGCAGAAATCCTGTTTGCACAGAACTTTGCCACAAAAAGAAAAACAAACTGATAGCATAAGAAAGATTTTCCCAAATAAACAAAAGGCAGCACATAATGCTGTATCTTATAAGCAGCCACAAGCCAGGAAACATTCATACAGGGGGCGGGGAGGTTGAGGGGAACCTGAAATATGGGGAGAAAAAGTCAGAAAACAGCTCACAGGGATTATATTCCTCAAATTTTACAGCTACTCCATGTCTTTATGATCCGTTTGCAACTTGCAAACCTAGCATGTCACTTCAGGTTCTGTTCCTAATATTTTGTATTGGAGAAGCAGGATTCTCAGCATGAAAATGTCATTTTTCCCTTGGCACCTTGAAAGGAAATTTCACAATACTAGGCAGGGCTGTAGCTGAGTTTTGGTGTCAGGAAGCGAGGACTAGCACCCAGGCTAGCATTTGATGGCTGGTGCTTAGCTAGTGAGCTAGAACCTGTAGTTCTTTCAGAAAACCCATGAGCTAGGCAGAAGGAATTACAGACAGGTGAGAGTTGGGTATTTGCTCCCTAGCCTGCGGCAGACCAAGCACAAAGAGAAGCAGGCACTTTGGAGAGACACACAACCCCTACTGCTCTGAAATCTTCCCCTCCCGGTTACTTTAGCGCTTTCATAACTTCCTGCAGCGTGGCAAATGTGAGAAATAGTCCAAGTACTCCAAGGTTTACAGATCTGATGGACGCAGAGCCACAGAGAGTGCACTGGCAATGCCCACATCGGTGAGTTCACACCTGGCTCCGAGAGGAGGGAAGTCGGCTCATTAACAGCAAGGCAGTCAGTTGATCAACGTGCAGGGAAATACCTGATGGACTAATTGTGAGCACAAAGTTATGTCTGTTCTCATCTTCCTTCTTCCTGGGAATATTTTGTAATTAAGCAGAGAGCTGATTTACAAGCTTGCAGACACTGCACTGATCAGTCTGTGTTGTCATCTCCCCCTGCCCAAATTAAAATATGAAAGTGGTTCTTTTGCTGCCCAGACCGAGGAAAAAAAAAATACAATTATTACATCTTTGAAAAGATCTTAGAGGAAAAATTTTAATCACTCTTCACTATTCCAGAAAGCACAACAGCAGCCCAAAGTAAAGCTTGGGGACGGAAATAAAGCAGTGCATGATCTCCAAAGAGTGGGAAGAAAGGATGGCTGGCTGGGGCACCTCTGGACTACACCTGCTGCTCAGAGGCACCCTTGGATCCTCTGGAAGACTTGAAGACTTGACATCTTTCCAGCCCCTACAAATCACTGCTTTGCATAACATTCACGGGTTTTCAGTTGTTGCTTTTCAGCTAACAACTAAATCCACAGTGAAATTACTGTGTGCTGGGCAGAGAAAGCCAAGTGCTAAAATTAAATGTGATCCTATCCCTAGATGCAGAAGAAAAAGGATTTTGTGTCTCAGCTTTCACTAGCATCTTTCAGGCTTACAAACGTCAATAAAACTTGGGCTGCGCTAAATTTAACCTCCAAATTCTGGTGTCTAAACGACAGTCCCTTCCTGTATGAGGTCCCACCGCTGGCTCCCTGGCACTGCTGGGCTCCCCGGTAAGTGGAGCAGGCTGAGCAGACACCCCCGGCCAGAGCAGCGGGGCAGTGACACCGGCCGGGGTAGGGCACCCGACCCCACAGCCCATCCCTGCAGAGCCCGCAGGCTGCCGGGTGCCGGGCGGACCGCAGGCTGGGAAGAGGGCGAGCAACGGCCGCCGGGGATGCGCAGGGAAGAGAGAAAGATGCGTGACGGCGTGTGAATCACGTTTCTCCTGCCCGGGAGCTCCCGCCGGGAGATAAAAGCCCCGTCGGCCAAGGGGGCCGCTGTCACAGAGGGCTCTCGCAGCAGCTTCGCCGCCAGCGCCAGCCATGAGCCCGCACCTGCGCCGCCGCCGCCTCCTCCTCCTCGTCCTCCTCCTGGCCGCCGCGCTCTGCCGGGGTGAGCGGCCGCGGGCTCGGCCGGGGACCAGCAGGGCTGCCAGCCGCCGGGGCGGGCCGGGGTCAGCCGGCGGGGGTGCGCGGGGCGCCGGCGGCCCGGCGGGGGAGCGGGGCGGGCCGGACCGGGGCGGGGGGCGCCGGGGCTGAGGCGCCTCCCGCCCGCCTCCAGGTGCGCCGCTGGCCGGGGAGCTGCGCTGCCGCTGCCCGCGGACCGTCTCCGAGGTGATCGCGCCGCGGCGCCTGGCCCGCCTGGAGCTCGTCGCCGAGGGGCCGCACTGCGCCGTGCCCGAGGTCATGTAAGTGCCCGGCCCCGGCCCCGGCCTCGGCCCGACCCGGCCCGGCCCCGGCCTCACCCCCTGCCTCGCCCCGCAGAGCCACCACCAAGCGCGGACAGACGGTCTGCCTGAACCCCTCCGCACCCTGGGTCAAGATCATCGTCGCCAGGGTCCTCGAGAGGTACCTGCCGGGGCGGGGCTGCTACTGCTCCCTGTTCGGGGTGGGAGGTGGGTCGTGCAGCAGCTGAGGCTAAGCCAGGCCTTTCAGCGGCCAAGCTTAGCCTACGGCTGGGTTTGAAAGCAGCACGGGTGTCGCAGGAATAGCAAGCCACGTTCTGGCATTGATTTCTCGGGGGCAGTCTGTTTACTTATGCCACAAACTTGCCCAAGAAGTGGCTTCTTTGTTAGGAACAGAAAACCCCGCGGGTCAGGTAGAATATCCACAGCATTCAATGCAAATCTAGCTGTGGTTCCGGGGCCAGTGTGGTCCATCACCATCAGGCATCTTTTCCAGAAGACACATCTCCTACGGGACTTATTATCAAGTGCATGCAAATAGACTTAACGAAAGATTCTCTGACTGACTTTATCACTTGAATTCTGCCTGTTGCAGTTCGCATAACCAGCTCTGAGGGAAGAAGCATCTCCAAATGAAGCTGCCTGCATTTGCTAGAAGATGCCAGGAAATGGATGCTGAAAGAAGATAATAGCCTGACTAGTTTTGATGAGTTGCAGACCAGCAATTCTATGTTCAATCCCTCTAAGAGCTTCCCCTCCCCACCCCTCGTATTTATTATTGCCTATCCCTACGTATGTATTATTGACGGAGGCAGAGTGATTGAATCCGATTGATAGGAGACCACTGGCTTTGTGAGGCACCTCTCGGCGGCCCCGCTGCAGTCCTCACAATTTGAGTAGCCCCACCTTTGTGCAAGATTCTTCTCTTTGAACTCTATTTGCCAACAAGGTCTTATACATAGCATTAATACCTGAGAAGAAGGTGTGTCCGTCATGGAGACCGCTCTGCAGGTGTCTGCAGCAGTCTGATACTGAGCGGATTGAACAGGTCATGGCGATGGCAGTGGGTAACACTCCCCTTGGGAATAGCAAGGTCGCTAAGTTTGAGTGCTTCTGGCACTTGGCGCTTGAGCGCCCGCACAGGACTCCATGGGAATACAAACTGGTTGCGGCAAGTGCAGTGCTGTGCTGCCATGCTCCATCTGCTGCCGCCAGCACCTAAATGAGCCTCAGGCTCAGAATGTTTTGCTAAATCTTTTTTCCCCACTGAAACTTCCTCGCATTTACCATAGAATGCCTAGCATCCTTTTGCACAAGACCCTACACAAGGAAGTTACAGAAAGCTTGCTCCTGAAGTCCCTCTCTACTCAGTGCTTCTGATGGCTTAAGAATTTCCATGAATTGTGGGGGGGTCATGCCGAGATTATTTTGGTTTCTAATGAGATAATGTTGGGGTTAGTTCTTTGTTGGTTTTTAAATGAGTTTACATTTAATAATTTGGTACTTATACACAAGATGTAAAGGAACAGTAAATGTTCTGAAGAGGCTTAGATATTTCATGTCTACATGTATGACATACTGTCATAATTCATATAGAATAAGTAATTTTCCTTATTCTGCTTTGGAAAAATATATTTCTGTAAAAATGTGGATGTATTATGAAATGATAATGTAATGGAATATAATGCAATAAAAATGTTCTTGTTGAAAAATATACTGTGTTTTTTTGGTGAATCCCATGCGGACCTCTGTACCTGGGTCAGTCTGGCTAGCTGGGAAGTGGGGAAGCAGAGAAGCCATCACCTCCGTGTGCCCAGGCCTCGCTGGGCACACCTGCACTCAGCTCTCTCTTGAAGTGTCGGGGCCCTTTGTACTGAGCAAATGTGCTTTTAGATTCAGAGGCACATCACTTACTTAAACCCTTCACTCAGAGCTGCCGACGTGAAGAGAGATTAACCCCAGGATGGGTGTATGGAATCCAAGTAAGCCCCTGCAATCTGCAGGAACTTGTACTCTGGTTTAACTTAAAGTGGGGCTGTGTTTAAACATGTTTTGCTGGGTGGGAAGGAGCAACCGTGACAGCTGTGGTAAGGAACCATGACAGTTTACAAAAGTAAATTTGTTTCCAGAAAAATTGTTCAGGTCCCAGATGTAATAAGAAGCCCTGACACCTTTTAAAGCAAAGAATCTCTACCTCTGGGTTGTTATTCAGTGCACATTCCCAGTGCAAACGAGATCTTCAGTCACTAGGTACATAGCACTTACTTAGTGACAGAAAAATCAATCCCTGTTTTCTCATGAAATTCAATAGAACCTTATCTGAAGGTGTAACAATATCCTGGCCCTGTTGGCATGTCTAAGAGACACCCAGTGCTCTCCTGTGACACCTGAAGAAAGCTGGCTTATCCCCATAACACAGCCTAGCCTTTCTTTGAGAGAAATCTTTGCAAAGCAAATTCCCAGGAACAAGGATTATCCTTGTTCCATATTTCTTCCTCTTTACCTAGCAAGTAACTGGATGCTACTTTTTTGAGTTGTGGACACAGAGAAAAACCTTACTCAATTTTGAAAACTTCTCGATGTATGAAATAGCTTTTCTCTCTGTAATACCAGGATTTTAAAGTCCAATACTTAGGCTATTGTGGTTAGGAGAAGATGTTACATCACTCAGAAAAGGAGAAATAATTATTTTATATTTTTAGTGATACCATCTTCCTACTGTTGCTCTTGAAGGGAAAAAGTCTTACTATATTAAAAACCTTTCTAGGGAAAATAATTTATTTTGCCTGACTTATCTATCAGATGAGTGCAGAAATTTAGAGTAGTAAAGGGCTAAAAATATGCCCTGCATCTGAGAAAAACAATTAATCCAATTAGGCAAATTTGCATATTTAAAGAGAGAGCAAATTAGGGGAGAGTGTAAAGTGAACAAAGCTACAGCCAAAAAGCAACAGAGAATGGGAAGGGTTACTTACGTGTATGTATATAATGAAATAATCAGAATGTCGATCAAAGGGTGGATTTTACAGTGTGACAACTATATGTGTGTGTGTATATATATGCATGCATGTCTGCTTAGATCAACCGCATATTATGAAATCACAGAATGACTCAGATGATAGATATTCTATCCCCAACTGGCTATTCCACTGGGTCATACTGTGAACTACCTCAAAGCTGAAGGTGTTTGAGGGACTAGTGTTACTGGTTCAGTCATATGGTGAAATCTAACCGTAAGGAAAACCAGCAGATTCCAAATGACTGTGATACTATTTGTCAGACAAAAATATTCAGAGTTTTCCCCTGTAGTCCACATTGCTAAGAGGGGTGGAGTGATTATTTACTGTCTTCTCCGAGAACATCTTCCCAAAATTTATGCTAATGGACTGTTTCCTCTTTGCGTTTTTCAACCTTTTGCCCTCTTTGAGACTATATTTCCCTTTTTATTAGTGAGAAAAAGAGAAACTTTGTCCTTTTTCCTCTCCGTGGGAGCTCTGTTTCACTGGGGGTTAGGTCCCCATGCCATTTGGCATCTAAGCCAAAGGTCGTCCTTGTAGGGTTCCTGACTGAGAGACACCTGTGCATTGAGGAGTCAGTGACCCACGTAGCTCAGTTAAGCGGAGCAGGCCCAGGCCCCCGCTGTGCTGTGCTGTGCTGCACGCCCAGCTCGGCCTTCAGGCCTGCACCGCACTGCACGTACCCCTCAGCTGTAGGATAAACATAGCCAGCTCCTTCTAACAGAGAGGTGTGCAGGGAGCTCCCATGCACTGCTGGGGATCTGCTACGTGTCCTTGCTCTTATGTAAAACTGCAGCAACAAATTCTCATGTGAACATTCTTCCTCTCTGACAGTAGAAATTATAAATAGAATTGTTTTCTATTTAGAAAATCCTCAAAAGGGCTTGAATGACTCTCAACAGGGTAACCTTTCTGCACTCAGGATCTGCACAGAAAGCTGTGCCCTGACTGGAGCCCTGTTCGATACCGCAGAACTTAGGGTTACCAGCACCTGAAGGCACAGAAAACTATCCTTATTAGCCTTTTCTCTTCCATAGTGGTAGCTCTAATAAATGGCATTTTAGGCAACACTTGACAAAGAAAAACAAGAGCCTGGCTGGCTTTTTTCCTGGCATTCTAACAGACTGGCGCTTCCTGGTTCAAAACATCCTTCAGGAATCGAAGGAGGCCATTTTCAAAACCAGACATACACAACAAGCTCTGCGGCTGGACCTGTGCTAGCCAACTGCTTCTTCCACACAGGTGATGTCAGTTCTACTGCAGACACACAGAAAAACAGTGTCATCTGTTACACCACCATACAATAAGACCTCGCTGCTCCAGGCAGTTCCTGATGAGGCTCACCCAGATGCTGAGGCAAGTCTACTGGATTTCCCACTTCTCCTAGCAGAGCAAAAAGCTCCCAGAAAGGAAGCACGATGACAAGTGACCTCAGGCCTCTTCTGTCTCACCTTCAGTCACACCATGTTGGGCTGCAGAACCAAAGCTGTGCTTGGCTTCTCCTTCCTTCCCTCCTTCCCTCCCACCTCTATTGCCCAGCTCTTTTTCAATCATCCAAACACTAGCACAGAAACGGATGCCTCTTTCCAAGGCAGGACCAGTGCAGTTCACATTGCCAGCAGGCATCATTACTATGCTGAAACCCCTAGTCTACCCTCCTGACCATACCATTGATGCCATTTGTCACTACATGCCTAGAGCTCAACCTTGTTGGTTTTGTGGAGGTTTCTCCTGTTCATTGAGCAATTCCACAGAATACTCCTCTGCTGGACTCAGAGCACAAGTCTCTTGCCAGTCCCAGAATTTATGCCTTGTCTTGCACCCTATTTCTTCTCTTTTAAGGACAAGCTTGATATGATACATTTTCAGGTGGTGGTAACAAGCCCATTGGGCTGCGGATACCTGACCAGGAGGTGCAGGTTCCTCCACTGATTACAAAAACGCAAGTATTAGAACGTCACAGAAGTGTTCAGATATAGAGGAGCAGCCCTGCAGTTGACACCTGCTGAGAATGCAAAAATATGTGCCTCCACATTATTTACAAAGGGCTGGAGGCAAACTCTATGCAAATTAACATATGGGCCGAAGCGGAAAGGTTATTTTGCAGGAAATGTTAGCAGCTTCTCAGAAAGACGTATATACAGGCACACATAGAACAAGTCTTGTATCCTGGTCCTTGCAGTAACCAGCGGTACTCTTCTACCGTGAGCTATGCACGTCACAAAACCCATAAAGTTTTCCATTGTTTTATGAAATAAGCTCAGCTGAGAAAATAATCTTAGAGCTGTAGAGTGGCAAGCTTTGCTGCTTTTGAAAGCAACTGCTTTACTAAATAAATACATACTTTAGAAAAAACTTCTGATTTGTATTTTTGACTCAATAACCCAAAATTTTGTAATTAGGTACTTCTTAGCATTTTTACCTATCGTTTCAGTAATTTTCTAAAATTATCAACATTTTAGTCTTTTCATGAAATGACCGATTTCACAATATGCAGATAGGCACACAAACCCACAAATATCTGTTCATTTTGTGAGCAACCGCTGACATGCATAACAACGCAAAATGGTTCAGTATCATCGACTGGATAGGACCGAGTGCCTCAGTTTCAGGAATCCTTCCTGAATACAATATTTTAGGTATATGAAAATCGTCAGCAAGTCATTACAAGAGCAGGCAGGGCTGGACTGGGATGGAGAGCAGTGTGCACATCTGGTCATAGGCCAGGAGACAATGACCAATGGTGTGGCAAATGCACACACGCATTTTTTAGTATAGATCTGAACTTTCCTCTTGGGAGAGACACCTAGAAAGAAGTGGGGAAAAGAGGTCTGAAAAAAGAGACGTATTCAAATGCAAAAGCATAATAAGAGGCGGCCTCTTTGTGCTTGCAAATCTGAAGGGACTTGCAAGAAGGAATTAAATTGGCATTGACCAAGAAGAACAAAGAGAAAACAAAGAGGGCTAAGGGCACAGAAGGGAGCATGAGGAGATGGTGGCTGTTCCCAGCATTTCCACAGCTGTTTGTTTTTTTGTCTGTGTGGTGTTGCACAACAAAAATCCTCGTTAAACGAAATCGCAAACCACACATGATTAATTCCCTTTTAAAGAAATGGGAGCTGGAATGACAGAGTTAAAGCACAGCTTTAAGTGCTTTCTAAAACACCACCTAATATTCAGAGTGGTTGAAAACGCCAGCCTTCTTAAAATCTTATTTTTTTTTTAATTATTACACAAATAAATATATGCAAGAGGTGCAAATAAATGCAAGAGGTCAGGAGCTGTTTTCTGGCCATCAGAGCATGTGGCATGGCATGTCTTGTCCATACAGCTGATGTCCTCTTTCCTACAGACAAGTGTCTCTTCAGCCACAGGAAGTGTCCCCGGCCTGTTCCAGCCCATGAATTTGCTGGGTGTTATATGGGATAGTGGGTAAGTATATGTGAGAGATTCTTGAAGATCATTATCTTAATGTGATAACGCTATGACTTCCTCATCCTATCCAAATATCACAATTACCTAGCTTTTTGCCAATGTTCTATTATTACATTCATTCCACCTTGTATTTCAGGACTGGGAGAAAATTAAGCACTCAGCTTTAAATGGTGACAACCAAGGAAGCTTAATACCTCTCTCACTGCTTTAACCAGCATGTAATTCTCTCTTAGTATTTTACTATTTTCTTGGAATTAAGAAGGAATCAGCAAGCAGAGTGGCTCCAACTTACTGCTCAATTTCAGGTGTATTAGCACAAGCTGTTTCATCTCAGATCTTCCCACTACTTGTTCCAGTTGTGACAAAAGACAGGAGCAAGATTAATTCCGTCTGTACGTACATGTGCACTGGACACAAATCCCGGAGTATAACAGTGTTAGCAGTCCCATGTGGGTCTGAAGACACAGCGGAGTTTGTTTTCATTTCACCATCAGAAGGCACAGAGATCAGTCATGGATAGCAAGACTCTCATCTCCCTCCTGATTCTCTCTTTTCTGGGAAACTTTCCTGGTAAGAAAAATCTATTTATTTTCCTTTGTATTACAATTCTTCTGCAATATGGTTTAGCTAAGTAGAATGTTTTCAAGGTGCGTACGACTTCCATACTCACAATGTCTTTGAGGTAGCAGGTCAAGAAAAACATATTCACGGACTGTCAGAGTGGGCCTATTTCTTGTCTCCTATTATTCTCCTGCTAGCGGAGGTTCACTGACGTTGGTGAACTTGTCCCTTAAATATTCTGAGAAAAATGAGATTACAGCCAGGGCCTCAGAAATGATAGCCTGCAATAACTGTGTGGTGTATTGCATCGCTATCACTTTTCATGCTGCTGTTATGATAACAGGCCCTGAGATGAAAGCTTGGAATATTCAACTTAGTTTGAATCAATCTGTTTCTAATCAACAGCCATCTGTGAGAGCTCTTCCCTGAGAAGCGTGAGGCTAAGAAAAACAAACTCTGCTGGGAAAAGTATTTTGTGGGCAAAAAGTATGCCAAGTTTAGGGGTCTGGAATGCTCCCAAGCCTCAACACGGTGCGGATGCTTGCTCCTACTGCGTCCTGCCTTCACACTGGAGTGACACACATGTGCAGTCTCTCCTGAGCCAGAACTGAGCTGGATGTGGCCAGCCTCAAGTCTGGACAACCGGCTGGCAAGTTGTCTGTCTCATTACACGCACCTGCAGTGAAGCCCTGGCACAGGATTTGGGAATCCCATAGGTAGGGAGGTGTTGGTCAGCCAAAAGAAGCACCGGTAGATTCAGCTGGGCAGAAGATAAGTAAGGAAGGGAAATAGGTGCATGACCGTATCAAGGTACAAGAATTAGCACAGGGTGAGGTAAAGGGGTTCTCTGTTTGGTCTTAAGGAATGTCCAGACTACCCACAGGAAGAAAGGACTGATGAACTGACTCAGATTCTGGCCCCTGCATCTCAGTAAGAGTGTCCGTGTGCCCCACATCCATTTATCCAGAGCTTGTCTTTGCTTCTTGTTGCTACTGCCCTCAAAGTACTGAATCTCCTCTTTCAAATATATTCCACAGTTCAACTGTCAGGAATTTCAAGCTGAAAATGCAGCTTGTCTTAGTAGGAAAAATGGACAAATGTGGAGTTGTGATTTGGTATTTTAACTGGAGATATCTGACTTGAACACAGGAAGATATCCCAGTGTCTGCAGTGGGTGGAGCCAGGAAAGCCCTGGGCTTCATGGCTTGTGACCTTGGATAAAATCCGTCACCTCTCCAGTGCTCTGTGCTCAATCCCTAAAGCTGGGATAACATTTTTTTTTTTGCTCTGACAGGGCAACGTGGGCGTGGAACGTCTGTCAGGCAACAGTAAATTCAGTCCATGGGCTTGGGTGCCGTACAGTGTGTAGTGTAATTTAACCAAACTCCATCCCAAAGCTTGCTGAGTTCCTTGCTCCTCATACTTACCCAGAGTTGCTTCCTCAGAGGCCCCATACCTTTCCTACCATCTTGATTAGCTTCTAAGCTGAATATTTTTGTGGCTTTTTCACACTGATACCAGTGTAGAATTTTAGCCCAAACAGGTTTCACCTCCAGGATGTATTCATGGGGAACAGCTGTCTGCCTCTTCAGCTAGCTTTTTCTTCCTCTTGTAAGATAAGAGCCCCACACTTCCAGTAGCATTTCATCACACTTGATATCCTGGGATGCCAAAATAATCAAAGCAGTAGTGGAAACTTATAAATTGTTACCTGTACAAAGTCTGCAGATCTCAAATGCCCTGTTCTTGTTCAGTGAAGGTATTACCTTAAACCCAGAAATAGCAATCCATTTAGACCTTGAGGCATGAACTTTTTAACCTTTCTACTTTCTCTAATTAATAATTTCAGTGTTAGTTTGGGTTCAGTGGCAGACATTATAGGCTTCCCTTTCCTTTCCTCACAGAGATGATGCTGGCAGCAGAGCTGCGGTGTCGCTGCATCCAGACTGTCACAGGATTCATGTTGCCAAAGCGCCTGGCCAACGTGGAAATCATTCCGAAGGGCCCATACTGCAATGTTGTGGAAATCATGTAAGTAAAGCCAGCAGGCGAGAAGAGTTCTGGCTTTACAAATGTTGAAGAGTTGGCAGCCCTCAAGCTTATAATCCCCAGTCTTGTCTGCATCCTCCTGTGACCACTTCAGGTGCCAATATCAACTAAAGTGAAATATTCATTCCACTGCAGAGCAATGCTGAAGAACAACCAGCAGATCTGCTTAGATCCCCAGGCCAAATGGGTGAAGATCATCATTAACAGGATTCTAAACAGGTAATTGCCAGGATTACCTAGTCACTGGAATTATTCCACCAAAGGGCATATTTTCTCCAGTATACACTTAAATGAGCATGTCATCCTCAGAGTTCTTTCTCTAAGATGCATTTAAGTAGTGCAGGGCTGGGAATAGAGGCGGACTAGATTTAGTTGGTCTTTGGACAAGGGAGAAGCAAGGCGTGCCTGGCATATCGCGGTCATTTAAAACAAACAAACTGTTAAGTGTCATACTTTTCAAACAAATATATTGATGCAGGGCTCCTCAGGGCTGTGTTCAGCTCCAATTGCCAAGGGCAATGTTTGGCCTTTCTGGAGGGACAGTCTTAGAAGCAATACAGAAGTGTTGTTTAGCACTGCCCTGCGCCAGCTGGTCTGCCCAAAAGACAAGACGATCCTTAGGATGAGCTTCTCTTGTGTCTGTGGGTGGGTGCATCTCCTCTGAGATAAATCACAAAAAATAGCCATCTTAAGCAAACTTATTCTAGAATAGTCTCAAGTGACTTCCCCCTAGTGAAAATAAAACAAACATTCCACAAAAAGAAACAAAAAAGAAAATACTTTGTTTCCTTTTCACTAAAAGTGAATCTGTTTTTGTCTGGTTTTGATGTTTGTAAATGAATCTCACTGTTTTGCGCCTGCCGTAATTCATTACAATATCTGTATTACAGTTCATCCAAGAAGCGGCATCAGTAAAGGAAACAGAGGCATCTCTGCAAACAAGAGAAAGCCGCACAGGAATGCCATGAGCCTTTCAGTGTCTCCAGGGTCAGAGTATTCATAATTTCACTCTAGCTGTTTCTATCCTCACTGCTCTCCACGCACAAACTGTTCATCTGCAAAAGGAAACTGCTGGGCTCAATAGGCTGTCACAACACTAGCACGCTCCTGTATTTTATGGCATAATTTTACATGGTGCTTATCTGCAAAGGCATTTAAAGCAATATCAAACCAAACCCTAGCCTTGCATTGGTCACCAGGAAACACCTGCACAGGTTTAGCAACACCAAGGATTTGGCATTCACCGAGCTGGTAGTTATACCAAATCATCTCTAAGCTTCATTCTGAAGGACTATGAAGTACAGTTTTGTCTAGTTTAAGAGGGCTGTAGTTTTCAAAGTAAAGAACTCTTAACCAAAGGAGATTCTTACTGAAATAAAAAAAAAATTAGAAAGCAAAAGAAAGGGAAAAAAGGAATTCCTTGATATCAATCAAAACCTTGCTTAGAGGCAATATGGTCAACGAAGTGAAGCAGATGCTGTAAGATTTCAGTCTTTAAAACATGGGATTTTTTTGTCTTACACATATTAAGTACACCTCTAACCTTAAAACAGGAGAGTCACAGTAATTCTGTTTTGGTCACCAAGCTATCAATGTCACAAGGACTCTTCCATAAAAAAAAAAAAGGGTTTAGAAGCCATCAATTCAAGTTTTCATAAATGAAATGTGATTAAAATGTTTGTGAAATATCTCTAATGTTTTCAAACATGCTCAGAGTTCTGCCACCTGCAAACCATTTTTTAGGGTTTATTCATAGTGCACGTGGGCTGAAAAGTAAATAGAAATCTACAATAAGTACAACAAGACTGTAGGTAATATTCTGAATCGCTATGTTCCTGTTTTTACAAGAAACATAATACGTAAATGAGATTTTTTATTCCTTTTCAGTAATGACAGTACATTTCCTTTTCCCTTTAAGTAACATATTCACATAATATCTTGTTTTCAAAAATAAAAGTGCCCATTCCTCATCTCAACACAGATGCATTTTGGGTTCTTATGTACGCAAGAGATCATGACATTGTCATTGAATACTAACACCGTAGGTCTCCAAACACTGTTTAAGTGCATTGTTGATGGTCATCCAGAGGTAAGAGTGGGTTTCAGCAGAGGCAGTATTGATGACTCTTTTACCATCAGGCAGCTAGTGGATTACAAATGAGAAAAGGCACAAGCCAAACCACCCTAACAGTTTCGAAGTATCCAAGTTTCAAAGGATGTGGGAAGTAATCTGGCCAACTATGGGAGGAGGGGAGGAGGAAGGACATCTGTACAGTAGAACAAGATAGAGTTTGGAGGAAAACAACAAAGGTAATAAGAGTTATAGGACAAGAAACAAATAAGCAGGATAGGTTTTTTTAGCCTGGAGAAGAGATGACAGAGGGAACATGACAAAATTCTCTAATGCTGTAAATGGCATGCTTAAGGAGAAAAACGAATGATCAATCACTGATTCCAATCTAACAGAAAAACAGGTCAAAAAATTAAGGTAGCAGGTGGGACGTTCAGCAGAAACTAAGAGAATGTGTTCTTACAACAAAGACTTAAGCTGTGAGATTCTTTGCTACACCTATTTGTGGATATCAAACGCTTCCAGGTGTTCAGGCAGTGAGCAAATTAATGAGGGAAAATCCTGTAAGGACTATTCAACACAAAGATCCTGTATTTGGCTCAGGAAGTTCCTCGACTTCAAATTCCTGGCATCTGGAAAAATATTGAGGAAAAGTCATAGTGTACAGTCTCTTTATAAGTTTCCCTATCCTTTCCCAAGCATTCTTTATTGGTCACTCTAAGCATCAAGGTACTGTTCTCGATGAATCTGTAACGAGACCTGACGCAGCTGTTGTTACGCGCTTTTGTCCTAAGGCCCTGAAATGTCACGGCATTTCCAGAATACAAAACAAGGCCTATGTTGGCTTGCATTTTGTGAGCAGCTAGAAAGAAGTGTTCTGGTAGAAGAACTTTTTCCTATACACCAAATGAAATGAAGGAGACAAAACAGAGCGGCTTATTTCACAAAGTATGCTGAGTCAGTCTTCCAGTCCTCACACTGCTGATTTCATATCCTACACTGCCTACAGGAATAGCAGTGTCAGCATGAAAAAAAGGAAACTATAATTTCGACTGTGGAAGGATGATGTAGAAACTTCACAGCATGATGATGACAGTAACTATAGTCTTGAAAGATTACACCATTACTGTGTATCAGAACCATGTTGGAACTGGTGCATTAATTTTGCTTGAATTAATCATGTCCAGTAAATAATAGTAAACGTAGTCTTTCAGAAACTTCTTCCACTGATTAGGATTGGGTTTCCTTGTTCCTGGAACCACAACCCATTTTAATGTGATTTATCTGATTAACACGCACATTTATCAGTGTTAATTTATCACTCAGCATTGTTGTTGTTTGTCCTCTGTTTCTGGGAGCCAGCAAGGAGGGCTTTCCCTAGGTGTTTATATTGTGCTTGTAGTAGCAGCAGACAGGAGACACCTAATTAAAGGTCAGTCCCTTTAAACACAAAAAAGTTCAGGTGTTCAAAGTATCACAGGTAGACTTTCCTCTCTTTTTAGTCAATTTTGAGGTGATTTGAAAATAATAGCTTTGCCTCTATATGCAATATTTCCACTGACATTTAAAAACATTCTCCTCCATCTTGGGTGGGGGAGGAAATAAAAATCTTTCCTATGGACAAATCTTTTCAAGCAGAACACAGTGGCTGGCGTTTTTTGTTTGGTTTGGCTTGCTTTTTCAAAAACAGCAAATAAGAATTTTCAAATCAAATAAAGAGAATTCTTCATCACCGTAATTTCCCAAGTGATCAACTGGCAGTCACAATAAAAAATTGCTCCTCATTCTGAACTCCAACATGGTACAGCAATGCTGTATTCAGTCTTTCCTGGGAAGCTTTGCCCATCTTGACACAAGTACCTGCACAATTTTAACCTCTCATGAAATCATTTACTTGACCCAGGGTTATAAAAAGCCAATGAGAAATATGAAACAAACTGTCCTCGTTCAGACGGTAACCATTCCAGTGCATCTTTTACATCTGCACATTCTGAGTAATGTAATAATGATGTCACTGAGCTGAAACCACCAAAAACCAAGGCCAAGTTATGAGATAATATTGGTGCTGAGTAAATTGGTGTGATGAATGAAAACAATTAGCCACAGGTCCCCAGACACTTGCTAACACAGATGCTAAATGGTGCCAACACAAAATCATACATTATACCACGTTGCCAACAGGGCTATTTAGGACCCTGAAATATAGCATCATTCACATACTTTTTTATGGGAAGGTAGCCGCAGAGCCTGAATCCTGCACTTCCTGTCCCAGCATTCTTCGTGTTCCTCATGCCAAGTGTGTGTAAGACTGGCCACCCTGCTAAGCACCACAGCAGGAGCATGCCTATGAGCACATAGCTCCAAGGTGAGGTCACATTCAGACCGGGCCTGCTGAAACATGCTTTGTAAAGCCACATACAAGATGCTGCATCCTTATTGTTGTTGCAATCTGTGCTGTCTTCGGATGCCTTGAGGTTTTAATAAGGCGAGCTGCTTTATGACTCTTTCTCAGTGAATTACGAGAGAAATCTTTCCATGAAAAACAGGAGTAAGTGGTCATTCAAAAGGCTTAGTGTGGTCACTGCAAAGGTGTGTGTTGTCTGTGAACGAACCAGGTCAGCATTCTGAAATGGATACAGTTAATGAGAACGAAAGCACCAATAATTCTGCATTAAAAGCCCTTTTGTTAAGTCTTTAGCCTTCTTACCTCCTTCCACAGGCTTCACGTGAGTCCTCCAATTCTAGGGTGTTCTACCTCCCAGCTACACATTACTTCCCAGCTCAGATAATACAGGTTCCACAGAAAGAGCTCATATGAATAGTTTCTTAGAACAGCTAAAGAGGAGATTAATGGGAAAAACTGACCCAAAGGGGAAAGCAGCTGGACAAGTCCAGACTAAAAGAAAGAGAAAGAAGGACGAGGAAACAAAAAGGAAATTTAGAAAATAATGAAATAGTAAAGATTCCTTAGAGGGTGTGAAATCTTCCTGCTCCCATCTGCACTGGCCATGACTTATTATAGCATTAGTTTTAGCACTCTAAATTATTACCCATGTCATCATATGCCAGAAGGAAATGTGCCATTCCGATGCCAGATGTAGGAAATTATGTAGGAAATACTGATTCACTGCAAGGAAAATAGTATATTCATAAAAACCCACCATAAAAATAGCCTACTTTCAGTATTGAATTAAAATGGTAAATACGCCTGCAATTCTTCAAGCACACGCAGAGTCAAAATCAGAAAAGAAATGTAATTTTTTTTAGCCATTTTGCTATTTTGAATACCAGCACTTGGGTCTGAAATGGCCGCTTCTGTCCAGTGCTTCATTCTAAGCCATGAGGGAGCAAATGTCTGTTGGTCAGCAAGACAAGGTTTCTTGGTAACGATAATATCTTTATTAGACTTATTCATAATGATAATACCTGTACTACAGCAGCTACTTTATGAGGGAGAAATAAGTATATGGACCTCAAAGCCTTCATCTTGCTACTTTTATATTTCCTTATATAGTGAAAATACCTAGGTTGTGTAACTGTTCAGTAGAGTTTTGTATTTTTTTGACAGAAAGCTGAGGATGCCTTTCGAGAACAACACTCTCAAGCCACTGTGCACTCCGTCACATTAGTACGATGACAGAGGTCCACATCAATGTATGACAGCAAAAAAATACTCTTCTGAACGTTAGAACCTTCTTCAGTGAGGAACTGAGTCTCCGCTCTACAGGAGGTAATGAGCTGTTATCACCCCCGGCTTAACGATGGGGAAACTGAAGTCACAACTATCCCAGAAGTGTGACCAAGGTCTCCACCCTTCTAAAGCCATACACCACTGAAGGATCATCCTCCCAGTTCCTTCAATCAGCAAATTACCACATTCAGGAATCTTTCCTACAGACACAAAAATCTTCCCTTGTCAACAAAATGGACCGATGTGGTAATATGATTCAAAAATTTTATAGGCAAACATGTGCCCTCTGCCAATTTGTTCAGCCTAAATGGAAGAGAAGAATCTTCCACTGGATTTTTTCATACCATCCATCAGGGAGGAATGGTAAAAACAGATCTTACTGAGGAATGCAATAAAACACATATACATTTCTACCAAACCTCTGTTCTTATTTTTTTTCTTACTCTGTTTGACACACGAGCTTTTCTAGCAGAAGGATTGCATCTGAGTTGTACTATAGCTAAGTCTTGCCCTTTTTGTTTTGCACCAGAACTGTAGCTTAGCACTCTTTTCCATACAAAATAGCAACGGGCCTTTGCTGTTTGAACAATCTTTCCTACGTTAATAGCCTATTTTCAAACCCTGTGACGGAAAGTTGGTTAGTTAAAGGATAGGTGTCTGGTGCTAACGAGAAAGACTTCCCTAGAGCCCTTCTTTAGTACGTATGCTATGGCAAAGGTTTCAATTTCAGATCTGAATTATTTGTCTACTTTCCCAGTGACTTTCTGTCCCGCCCCACCTGACACCTGACCTTGTGACATATCTCAGTCACAAGGTGTGAAAAGTTACACCAGTATCATTAGAATATAGTCTCAAACTTCATATTTACACTGATATTAAACAGAAAAGTTCAATCTAGAAGTTGCTCCACTGCAGCCAATAGAATTATACCACAGGTGAACACAGTTGGAAGATGCTTTTGCCTCACAACTGCCATATATCTAAGTACTTGCCCTGTGGATTTACTCACTAGTATTCACTATGAATAGATTACTGAACTATGGAAAATACCAGTTCTATCTACTTCTCTGCAATAGCAGTTTTTCATTTCAGGGTTTTTCCAAAGACACACCCTATTTACTAGTCATCGTCTCTTAACTATTAGCAACATGTTCCTTCCATGGCACATGAATAATAGTATATTGCAATGGTAGGAAGCATTTTGTACCTTAAACTTACGACTGGGCAGGAACTGGGTAGCACGTTATGATCAAGCCTGACTGTCGTTTCTCCTTAAATTCCACTTTTCTGTGGGAGTGCTCTTAGACGAATTACTTTTAAGATTAAATTGCCCCCGTGCTCATTCTGGAGTATTTTTACACAGAAAATTTTAGTCACATCTTTTCCATGACAGATGAGTTGTTTTATGTGAAAGTACAAGTAACCCCTGATGCACGTAGAACACCCACCCCCCCCCCACCCCCACCGCCAGTAATGCTGTGGTTAAATGAAAAATGAGAACGATTGAAATTAATAATATGAGAGCTGACACATCTTAAAAACCTACTTAGATAAAAAGGAACCTAGTGAGGAGATGGATCGGGGAATGATGACAAAAAATAATTGTGATTTGAGATGAAAGGTTCCAAATATCCTCAAACATTCCCTTGAGTAAATGTCATTTTCAGAAGCAATGCAAGCATGTAGATGTCTAAGTCACACTGGAAGCCAGCAGAATCCACGTGGCTAAGACTGCTCATAGGTTATTAATTTAAGATATGAGTAGTATTTGGTGGTAAAACTTGCCGAGGGCACTTATTCTGAACTACAAATGACTTGTTCCAGTTCATTCTTACCACTTTGCAAGTACGAAAAGGCCAGTGTTCACATCTGTTGTAACACCAATGAAGTTATTAATACTACAGTTATACCATTCTAGTTTGCCTTCACATTTCCCTGTTCAGAAAAGCAAAGCATCACATTCAAAAAAGAGAGGTATCTAATAATAACATTATCACATCACAAGCTGTCATTGATTAGGAAATAATTACTTAAATTAAAACCATGACAGTACATATTCAGAACCACAGCTTTATTACCCTTTCTGCTTCATCTGTACCCACAACACTGCGTTGAGGATAGAGGTACTGTTCCACAGTACAAAATTGGGTTCTGTGAATAACACCAATGTCTTCCAAAGATCTGAGCATCCATCAGTTCTTTCCAAAGTCATAAGAATGATGTGAGACCTAATATTCAGCCATGTCACTTCAAACTTTGGCTGAAGTGACAAACCCTCTTTAAAAGTTAACAGGCCCTCCTGCATTTTGAACCTACTTCAGAGATAAAATCAGAACTGGATGAGCATTAAGGGAAGTTCCTCATGCTGAACAGCTAGAAGGACTACTTCATAATTCATTCAAAATCAGCCTTCCCTCAGTCCAAACGCAGCACATGTGACTGTCACTGGCACGGGAGGATATACAGGCAAAGAGCTGCTTAGGACTACCCCTCGCACAGCATCTGCACTGCATGAAAACACTTCAGCAGTGAAAAGGAAGAATCTGCTTCCTCAGCGTATTAATATTTGAACATTATCACATAGAAACATAATCAGAGGACTTTTTAATAATGTTAGCGGGGTCATTTCCCTATTCTGTCCCATTTGCCTGCTGCAACGTGGATTGATTCATGCACAAAAAATCCAGTAGACATAGCTGTCAGACCAACTGCACATATCCCAGGTTAGGCAGACATAGTAAAATAGAACAGACCCCCTTACGCTAGGTGATCAGTGCCGGTTGCATCGTTATTACACTCACTGAATCCTGATATGTTCATTTATAGTGTTATGAGGTTATGACAAATACAGTGATACAGAAACAATTACAAAATAAAATATACGTTTCTGCTCTTTGTGTATCCTGCTACTTATTTATTTCCCATTTGGTTTGCCCCTGAGTGGTTTGCTTGAAAATATTTGCAGTGTAATACAGATAAATTTTTCTGCATGGATTTACTATGAGAGGAGCTCCATGGGGCATGCCAGCAGGATGAATGTCCTCTTGGTTTACCATGTGAGGGGCAGGAAGGCCCAAAATCTGGCACTTTAGACTAGAGTGACAAATAAGGTTCTCCTGGGAGAGCATTGGGACATTCCTAAGAGACTGGAGAATGAAGTGTATCCTATTTAAAGCAATGCTACGTGAAGATATTTATACCAAAAAGCCATCATACCAGGCCACCCGCATTTAATCTCTTGTGTGTCAATGCCTCAGGATTGCACATAGTCAGCTGCTTGACTGCAGCAAACAGGCGGGAAACCAAAGGAAGGTGGTTAATTGCATAACTTGTAGCTAAGTCAGAGAAAAGGATGTTGTAAATATTAGGAGCTTACAAGAGTCTCCTGTGGATAACATGCAGACATATGGCAAAAAAATCCCAAAATTGTTGCCTAGCTTAGGCAGTCCATGAAACACAAATCGTTCGTATGGGAGCAATTCTGGGAAACTACTGCCATGTGCCCAGTCTGTTCCTGCCACCTTTCCTAGAAGTGAAAGTTGTTGTGGTAAGTTTTTGGTTGCCATCCAGGACAGGAAGCTAGGCTAGATAGATCTTTGGTCTCATCCAGAGTGGCTGTTCTTAGGAAAGTCACGTGTACTTCACTCTGCAGTCTACCGCTGTTAGGAGAAGCTGGATTTGCCCCTCACACTCTCACCTCTCTGGCAAAAACCAGGCACATGGATAGGTGGTGTCTTACTGCATTGCAACGACAAAGCACTTTGCATTTTGATGAACCAGGATAGAGCAAACTACGGTGTATGAAAAACTGTCTCCTTCACCGGCACTCAGGAATTGCTGTAGGTAAGGAACCCCTGTCCCCGACCTCGGCAGTGCCAAAACACACCCATGGATAAATGGTATGAAACGTGTTCTTTGCTTTCACCGCCAACCATTCCCTTCCTGCCATTTACAGGTGACCTGAAATTACTGCTTCCTCTCCGCAGACTTGAGAAAGTCCTGTCTGCACTGGCTGCCACTCAACAGGTTCCAGTGCACCTGCACACCTAATAGTCTTCCTCCAGGGGACGGGGCCTATCAGAAACCACTGTCAGCACATTCCTCTCCTGCAACACCTCTGTCCCAGGAACAGCGTGGATTCTGGTGAGAGCTACATCTGGCTTCACTTGACCAGAGCGGCAGATATTTGCAAAATCCCAAGCCTCCAAGGCAGAGTTTTCACTTTCACTGCTCAGTGCACAGTCCCAAAGACTAAAAGTCTGACAACATGACTGGGACTAAAAGACTGACAGCATGACTGGGACTAAAAGACTGGCAACAATCAGTTTCCCTCAAGAGCCAAGAGATGTAATTTACCTCCCGGAATAGATGCCTATCTTTTATGTTATTTTTTTGAAAACTGTGGGTCACTGAAGACTGCTGCAATTCTTCCCTCCTCGTCTATGTCATATGTTGTATTTTTTTTAGATGGAAGGTAACCTACTAGAACAGCAATGGAAATATCTTCTTGTGCAATTTGGGATTTTTGCCTCCCTCCCAGTTTTCAGCATGGAAGTATATTGCCCAACAAGAAATGCTAGTAAAACAAGACACACCAAAAGCCTTTCATTTTTATAAAGTCCTCATGGGACTTTGGACTTTCTCTCATCAGTTCTTTGAAATTCTCAAATACTAAGCATGAAGAATGTTAAGCTTTACGGTACCCTAGGAGCTTCCGATAAATGCCTATAGATAGTCAAATGTACGCAGTCACATTAAGCCTATTTCTGCAACTTAATCCAAATCTGAAAAACTGGATTTAACCCTTGCAACTATTTTCTTGACATAAAAAGTGGAACCACAAAGAGGGTTTCCACATAAAGTTCCAGCGTTGTATGGTTAGCCTGATAGCCTTTGTGCTGTGTTGTAATAAACGGGATGAACGGAAAGAATTTATAAGATATTTAGAGGAATGGCTAAGAAATTGCTTTGTCCTCCACAGCTGCAGACTGTGAAAGCAGAACGCCTTAATGGAGAAGTCAGAAACTGCTTATTCTACTCAGAGATGATGACTGTTACCTCTGAATTAATGTCAGTTGTTGGCAATGACCTCTGTGGGTAGCCAGGAAAAATTCTTGAAAAGTATACTCCATTTCGCATTAAAAATAGAGGAACACCTACTTCAGCAAAGACACAGCCAGGCGTCTTGCTCCATGGATATGAGTTCACTAGCCTCCTCCACGCAGAAAAAGCACAGTCAGAACTCACTTGCCAAGCTAGCAATATTTGTTATAGGGTTTGGGGAATTTTTGTGCCAGTACTATTTGAATAAAGCAACACTGTGATGTGAAGGGGCTGTATTTCAAGGGGTATCTGCTGTCAAGCTAAATAAAAAGCAGGCTCTCATGCCCTGCACAGAAATGGCTCTGCACAAAAAAGAAATGGCATACAGGTTTTCCACGTGAAACACCTGGTGTCATAAATACAGCTCACCGGTTAGGATAAATTACTGATTTGCGTGTCAGCATAAATCTGACTTTTCACCTCAGCCCAGAATTTTCTTTGCACTCTTACCTGCTAGCCGCACAGCTTCGCTTCTGATACCACCACTAGATATGTAAACTCAGTTAAGATGCTGTACTTGGTACCACATTTGGTACTTCTCTTCAATTGGTTTTTGATAACTCCAGTATCTATTTTTAGGGTGTCTGGCATATATACTTCTATAGTGTTTATTATATTAGTGACCTTTCAGTAAAGTGCAGATTTCCTGTCAGTTTCCAGAATAACACTGTTTCTGTAATATTTAGACAATAAATACAGTACACCCCACGGCAATTAGTTTTATTTCAACAAGCTTGCTAGTCCTCTTTTCCTCACTCAAAATTACCTGTAAATTTAATCTATAATTAAATCTAAATTAAAGTCCCAAAGCGCCCAGTTTGCACAGCAAGGAAAATATAATTACGTTAGTGATGATTTTAAAAACTACAGGGAAAGCAAACAAATTCAGATCCAGAGAAATGCATTGAACATGGGCTTGCTTTTAAAAGGCCTATTTATTCTTTCTCCAGCCCTGTTCAGGTTACATCCCAGATTTTTTCTAAGTTTTACTTGTGCTTTCACTTTGAGCAGCATTTTCTGATTTCCAGGAACACTGCACTCCTCACTGTAAGGGTATTAAGCTAGATTTTCACTACTACACCATCACGTAAAATGGACCCCTTGTCTTTCTACACTTAAAACAAGCCAGAACATTTTGAGACATTTCTTTCTAAGTTTTCTCCCATGCCCTTGTCTCCAAGAGACAAGACCCAAGATCAAGTACACATTTTCATAGATTCATTTAAGCATTTTTTTCTGTAATTCTCCTGCTGCTCCTAGATGGCTGCCAACACACACGCTCTCCTTAGACGCCAGATACCAGTTCACCAACCCTCATCAGCACATAAAGGTGTCTTCTGAAGAGTGCTCAGAGCAACCTAACACAAATCTACCTCTGTCTCTCCCCAGCCCCAGCCCACCACGGCATTTGTCGCTTTTCCCCAGGTGATTTTCAGCATTTTACAGCCCTGCTCATAATGTTCAATCAGCTGCTCACCTCAGTCATAATTGCCAGCGTTCCACCGTTTGCTCAGAGTGAAACACCTCTTCAGCCCCCAGAGGCAAAACTCGGGTAGGAACCATCTGTCTGTCCCTGAAAGAAAAAACACAGAACAAAGTCAGTGATGGAAAGGCAGAGGATTGCAACTTTCTGTTGGACAGAAACTTTGTACCATAAAAAATCCCAAACCAGATATGAAGACACATAAACTTTGCACCAGTGGCATATTACTGCTGCTATGTCTCTAATACCCTGTAAAAAAGGATGGTGAAATTGTGAAGATATGTAAGAGAATAGCAACTGTGATATGTAGATGACAGCTATTTTGGAGTCTACATACTTGTCAGGAAGATTTGGGATGAGATTTGGGACAAGATTCGGGACAAACACAAGTTTTCAATAAAGAAAATGCCATGAGCTTAGAGAGCCTCAGATCTATAACATTAGCAATACAACATCTCTTCTGAATTTTTAACATGAAAACCGTATTAAAAATTGTAACCTGACTATATAATTTATAGGTCTTTTTAGTTATGC
Source organism: Phalacrocorax carbo (assembly GCF_963921805.1). Classification (NCBI taxonomy): domain Eukaryota; kingdom Metazoa; phylum Chordata; class Aves; order Suliformes; family Phalacrocoracidae; genus Phalacrocorax; species Phalacrocorax carbo. The sequence continues at coordinate 83,207,923 of NC_087516.1, forward strand.
GAATGAACTGGAGAGAAGTTACTTCCTGGGATTGTCTACAAACGAGTGTTTTACCAAAAACTTTAGTCATCGAGTGATTAGATCTATCAAAACCAAAAACCGCTGAAGAATGGTTTGGCAAGTGACAAGAATGAAGATAATTAGTGTGGGTTTGCTGGGAACTTCAGTGTGCATTTATCTTTTTTTAAAATCATAAAGACATCTTCTGCTGACTTCAGTAGCAGTGCTAATTGTATTTGCACACCAAAGTAAAAGCAACATAAAATGCTGGCTTAATGTTTTGCTGATGTATGTTATCAGAAAAATAATTTTCATTTGCGGTTTTCTATTTTTAATAGCATAAGCTTTAACGTAAGATCCACAGGAAGATCCCTTTATCAGACACAACTTGTAATGTGTGATTAAATGATATGCTAAAAGTCTTGGCAATGTTTATGATTCTTAATGATTATTTTAGAATAACCTAAAAGAGAATAAAAATGCAATTAAGATATGTCAATCAAGCTGAAGAGAAGCTTCCCAAGGCTGAAAATCCTTGAGCAAAGAGCTCAAGCACCAACCTGACACCTCATTTTCACTCGTGCAGAGTTCTATAATGAGTCGAGGTATTCAAGAAGAGTTGTGGCAGAGCAAATATGCCTATGAGCATATGAGCAGAGCAAATATGACTATTACAAATTTAACTTCTCTAAACTTGACTGGGAAATGACACAGCTTGAGCAGAATTTGCTTAAACTTACAGAACATATTACATTGCTTGCCATTCAGATAGACTTCTTGGTTTGTCTGGCTAATATTGAAAAGCAAAGAAAGAGTCAAAATATTACACACTTATGCAAAGATATTACAGAATTTGAGGCTTGCTACTATTTAGGGATAGCTGTTACTATTAATAATAGTAATCGGCATTACCATCTACCAATGATTTTGTAATAACACAAACTGTTGTTTCACTTAAAATAAAATAAAATTAATTTCCTTGTTTCTCCATGAACACATAGATTTAAAGGATCCGCCAATATTTATGAAAGGCATTATAAATATTTATCTCTGTGGCTAATGACTCCTACTTTATTTACTTTTTAAAAGTAATACCAGAACCTTTGCTCCAGATTTGATCCCACACCAAATGCTAGAATTTTCCCTTTTCACATAAAAAGGTACTTTCTATTGCTTCCACTGTATGTTTCTTTAGAGTGCAATAGTAAGACAGGGTGCAAAGAAAAGGAAAACCTTAATCTATTTTAATCGTGCTAGGGAAAGCTGAGAAAAAAACCCATCCTCAATATTTAGGACCTCCATAGAAATACAATGCGCTGGTACTGAATGACACAATCTACCTAACTCACGTCAGTGCTTCCAACACTGTGCTCACTTAAGAAGACGTTTCAGTGTCAGACCATGCCAGACAATAAATGCTAGTTATTAATCAAAAATGCATCTATCCATAAACTTTAGCACTGTGAGAACATTGGTTTATTGCCTTGACATCTGTAGAAAGGGATGCCAAAATAAGTGAGATTAAAAACTCTCATTTAAATGGCCTGGCTCGGTATTATTTCTTCAGTTTGTGCCTCAAAACTGCATATTTGAGCCAAGATTTTTCTACACACGCCATATTGACTGGTAGCCTGAGAACTCCTAATAGCTGCATGAAAAGCATAGGCAAAGAGTTTTTAAAAGATTGCCTGTGCTTTGACATCTATGTTTCACTTCAAGACCCTAAATATGACTTTCTGTCATGAATCTAGTTCTCTTTCATTTCCTACAAAATAATTCAGTATGTGTTTTCTGTTTCAGCTGACAGCTACAGTGAACATAACTTGTGTTCCTGTTTGCTTCCCTGCCATGATCATCCGGGAGCAGGTCCTAAGGGAAAATAAGATATTAAAAGAAGCGAAGTGACTGGAGGCTCTATTATACCTTTCAGAAAAAATGACTACGTAGCAACAGATGTAGTTAAGGCCATCGCTAATGAGCGTCACGACACTGAAGCAGAACGTTGGCTTCCCAAGAAGCGCATTTAGGAAGACGGCAGCAGGAGGGCTCGGGTAAAACGGGGCTACCGTGTGGCATGAGTGCCTCCCGGTGGCCAGCTTCCCAGCTGGCATCGCAAACCACAGGCGGCCAACCCTTGCCTCTCTAATTATCCTAATACATCCTCCAGACTTTCTGTATCAACAGGAGATGAAGGCACAGTCCGGATTACTGGTGCGTATTTTAAGACAGCCATGGCACATAGCAACACACGTGGACACATGCAGAACGTACTGATGAAGGAAAACCCTTCTAGCTTCAAGCAACATTCTGTGCTGCCTTCTTTTCCCCCTTGCACTTCTCAAGGGAAGCCGAGTGATGTTGGACCAAGGTGCAAAATACGTATCTGTTAAATAAATCCGTACCACATCCTTTTTCCTTTAGTATCTCTCCAGCTCCAGCAATAGCCGTGACTCTCACTATTGGTTACATTCTAAAAATTCCCTGTGTTCTGCTGCTGGGCCCAGCTTTTAAACACAGTTTGGTGCTGTAGAAAGGAGACTCAGCAGCAGGTGCTGAAAGATCATGGGACCTGGAGCAGGGTTTCTTAAAACACGGTAACATGTTCGTCCCAAATACTATGTTCATCCCCAATATTAGTGTTCTCTGAAAACAGAGGCTGCAGGTGGGGTGGGGGTAGGTCTACTCAAAGATTAAAAAAGGCCAGCAAACAAATTTTCTTGAAATACAAAGCTTCCCAAGGGCCACAAGATCTTTTCTTAAACTAATTTTTTTTTTCCTAAAGGAAGATTATTTTTTTCCTTAAATTAAGACTCCAAAATACGAGGTGCTTCACCTCCCTTCTCAGCATCTGTCTCATACAAATGTACACCTTCCAGCAGCTGGGAAGGCAAAACAGAGAAGAAAAAAGAGGAGAAGTGGACCAAACGTCATAATACTCTCCCAGGGTATAAAAAGAAATTACTCACAAAGGTTTTTGCAAAGCAACATTTCCTGATACAGGTTTTCAGAAGGTGAGAGAACAACGCTTCTTGCTAAACCACCATGTTTGACTTCCTCTTCACACACAAATAATTACTAAGAGATTATTTTAAGTAGATTGCATTGTTCATGCCCAGGACAGTATATTATAACTATAGTCCTTAATCATACATACATTAAAATATATATTTTACATTACATTAAAATATATAAAGTATAATAGACTCTGAAACAACCTTTTTCAGAGCTGACAATGCCTAACTCTGCTTTGACTGTTATGCAATTCAAATGGCATATTTTCAGCTTTATCCTTTGTACCAATTTCACCAGTGTATTTTTGTGGATCATATGCACACTGTTATTTATTATTGTAGTATTTTCAGAAGATTTGCTATACAATGTATCCAGCAGATCTTGAGCAATAGTAATGTGGTCACTCTTTGTAGGCTATGCTCTGCAAACTGCTAATTATAAATATTGCTCCTACGGCAGTGGTGAGCTTTCAGATTTTTTTTTTTCAGGAATGATACAAAAAGGCAGTATACCATTTTGGTGTAAATGACTGATATTGGTAGCATTTTTTTATATGTGCATTACTACACGTAGCTTCAGGGTCAAACCTGAGGTTGCCAGTATGGTGCAATTTGACTGGTGTGAAAGTTAGTTTAAAATGTGGTGGTTTGGGTTTATTTTAAAGTTGTAGTATTTAAGTTCCAAACACCAATGGGATCTAAAGCCTAAATAGTTAACTCAGGTCAACAAAAAAAGTTTCGCCCTCATATTACTGGAAACCAATTTTAATTTGTCTGTAGGGGCCAGTATGAATAGCAGGAATCCAATTGCTACAAAAGGTGAGTCTGCATAAAAGATAATGAGCAACTTTTTTTGTTGCTGTTTTCAGCATCGCTGACTGTAAGAATATGCTCGCCTACATGTATCAAACATTTTGTAACTGGTGTACTTGTGAAGTAAAGCAATCCTTCAGTCACAACTTGCATAGCACATTTTATCAACTGCTTTTATAATACAACCACTTTTTTCTAGTGTACTAATTTGGTAGAAATTATGTGGTGGACATTTGATTTGCGGAAAAATTTTAATGACAGCAATTCAAAGTTTTGTAGTTAAATATACAAACCTTGCATTAAAAAAAAAGAGTGGACACTTTTTAATTCTAGACAAAAAGAAACTTTTGATGGAATTCTCCTCTCTGTAATACCAACTTTTAGGACTACTGATATTTTTTTCATTTCCCCATCATGTTTTCTGTTATCCTCTTCAGCTTTTTTTTCTTTTCATATCTTGTCTATTCTCTGTGTCATATATATACCTCCTTCAAGTAACCTACTCCCTTTTTTAGGATTACTTGCAATTCCTTTTCCCACCACCACGTAAAGTGTCAGTCTATCTGTATTTGAACATCTCTGTTTTTATGGAACTGTCGATAAGACAGTCCTAAAAAAAACAGCATTCCAAAAATGGCTAGATTTTATATAAATGAGCTTAAATATTCAATTTACATTCATAATCTCCAGTTCTTTAGAAGCTGGATTGCATAGATTAGCATTTGAAGATCTTTATTCTATCTTAAAGACCTACTATCTGTTCAGGACTGTAAATTTTCACAGGACTTCCTATATCCTCACATTCATTTTTGTCCAAACAGGATAGTAACAAGAAATAATCATGGGAGTAAGTGTAGGTAACCATGCCAATGAAGCTTGGATAAGTGTCTCAAAAAAAAGCTTTATTATGAATGCAGGACGTATGCGCTAGTTGGTGTGTGAACTTTGTTGCTGCTATTGTTTATAAATAAGAGATGGCAACCTAAAGGGGAAGATTTAAATAATATCGACAATACTGGAAGATAATAAGTTTCTAAGAGAACAAGTCATTAAAAATCAGTACGCACATTGTCTGTGGAAGCACCTGAGCCATGTTCCTGAAGCAAACACCTCACCAATGAAAAAATTTGCCAGTACCATAGCAGAAGCTGCAGCCTCAGTAGTCTGTTGCATCTTTTCGAAGCTTTTGCCAGCTTCATAAAGGATTTTGCCAACTGTCAGGAGGCTCAGTATTGTAGCTAAGGTGCAGTTAGGATTTTGGCATGCTTTGCATATGCTATTTCTGATCGGTTTTTCTTCTTCCCCTCTACACAGAGGAATTTCTCCTCACTTTTTAGTGAAAATTAGCCATAAAACATGACAAAAAGCACCAATATGTGAGTTGCAAGGAAGTCCAGATTTCCCCTGGGAAAACACGAGGGTGCAGCTGCGCCGATGTTTGTCTGGGTAGCTCTGACTCGGTATCGGCTTTGCCCATACCCCGTTTTGGCGGGAAGAGAAGTTCACAGGAATCCGAAGGGGCAAATGAAGGCCGCCTCTTGCGCCGCCATCGCCCGCAACACTGCAGGGTGGCAGGGGCTGAGGAGGCGGGCAGCGGCTCTGCTGCTCGCCCCCTCAGCCACAAACCCGCCGGGTTTACCAGCCCCGGGCTCGGTTCGCCACCCCACGGGCGATGCCCTGCCGACGGGTGTGTCCTCACAGAAGGCGCTGCGGCCTCCGCCCTCGCCATTCGCCCGGCGCCTCAGGCCCGCCCCGCTCCTCTCACAGCGGCCGGCAGCTCCGCCCGGCCCTCGGCACCGCGCCCTGCCCCGCCCCGCCCCGCCGCGGCCCGAGGCCCGCTACTTGCCCTGGCTCCGCCTCTCGTCGCTTGGTTGCGGCGGTGTTTCCGTCCGTCGGGACCGACATGGCGGCGGCGGCCGCGTTTTCCTCCTTCTCCTCCTCCTCGGCGCTGCGCACCGGCTTGGCGCCACTGAGGACATGGCGAGCCCTCTCGCGCCCGCCGTCCCGCGCCGCGTACAGCACCAGCAGCTCTCCTCGCAGCGCCGCCAGGTACGCCCCGCCGCTCTTACCGGCGCGTCTTCATTCTCCCTCCTCCTCCTCCTCCTCCTCCTCCTCCTCCTCCTCCTCCCGGAGTGGCGGGGAGCTTTCTGAGGAACGGCGAGCCGGGCGCGCGCGCCGCCGTTTAACGGGCGGGCTGGCAGCGCGCGGCGGGCAGGGCGGGCGCCAAGCCCTGAGGGGAGGGCGGCGGGGGGGCTTCTTTCCCGCCTCCGCCGCCGCCCGCGGGGTGGCCGCCCCCGGCCCCTGCCGAGCCGGGGGGCTCCCTGGGAAAGCGGGGCACCGCGGGGTCTGTGCGGCGGGGACGGAGGTTCGGAGGGCTGCGGCGCTAGCCTTGCTGATCCAGGGGGGCTTTAAACGGTACGTTGACATGGGGGGGCCGTTGGGATGTGGCCCTCCTGCTTCCTCCCCGAGGGGAGTCTGCCTGTTAAACACTGTGCTCCTGGTACCTTAGAGAACTTCTCTGTTGGTTTGCAGAGAATTACTGCATATATTAAATTTTTGGCATCTGTGATTTTCGTTGATAGCTTGTAGGTGGGTATTTTAATCTTTGCTTAAAAATATCCCTGTCTGTAGGAAGGGATCTGTGATGGTGATTGCATCATACACTGTTCCCGACTGTTATCCGCAGCGTGACAGATTGTTAACGTGCTTCACTGACAAAGCGCCAGGCAGTTAACATATACCACAATTGTATTATATTTTCTGTTGTCCTTAAGCAAGTCACTTTATATAGTAAGCCCAATACATAATAAGACAGAAATTGGTAGAGCAAGATACATGAAATTGAGGGAAGGGGAATATGACCTGCTTGGTGGCCCAGCAGTCCGCAGCAAGGTCAAAGGCGATGGGGTCTCAGAACAGCTGTGAGGGAATTCCACCGAGTTACTGCCAAGCTCCGATTTTATAGCTGGTGTGAAGCCCCCAGTCCCCACACATCTTTGTACCCAGAGTCTTAATTGCCACAGCACACCCTGCTATGACTCCTGGAGCTGAACGGGGCGGGGGGGGAGCTCTTAGAGCAGATACATGAGGGGCAAGGAGGGAGGAGGACCTCATGGTTCAGCGAAAATATTCACGCTTCTATAATTTAAGAGCAGCACAGCTAAACCTTCAGCCACGAGTTGTTCTCGTGATTAGTGTTTAGCTGCGAGAGGGTGACAGCTTCTTGATTCAGTTTAAATACTTCCCCAGATGTGTTTTGTTAGAAACTGTCTAGGCTCTTGACATAAGTTTAGGCCTAATTTTCTGGCAGCTGATAAGCAGCGTAGGAAGTGGCAGAGGCATGTTATTGGAGTCTGCACAGCTGGGGCTAAGCAAGGGGTGACCACGAAGGCTTTACCTGGTTCTGCTCCTCATCTCGGCCTCATTGTGGCGTTCCCCTGTTCAGCAGATCCCTGTCATGAGTCCGGTCCCAGGGTTGGGACCCCATAGACAGCCTGTCCTGTTGCATCTCGCTGTCCTCAGCAAGGCAGGTGGTGTGATGCTCTGGTGCTCCACTGTTCCTGAAAGAAAAAAATACAAATTAAAAAAAAAGAGATAAGTCTAAATAATAATAACAACTTATATAAATAAATAAACCCCACGTGGTCGTGCAGTGTCTCACGTAGCACTGCAACAGGCAGGGGTCTGCCAGTGTTTGCTGAAAGCCTGGATCCCTAGAGCGAGCGGGATGCACCCTAGCATAGTGAGGACCAGTCTCCGGACCTTGTTACCTCATGTGTTTCGTTTAATGTGCTGGCTGGAGCCAGCAGAGCCTGCACCTCTTGTATCAGTGGTGCAGCACGGCAGGTAGGAGTGCCTGTCTGTGTGTGGATGCGAGGGTTTCAGCTGAGCTTGTGCTTGTCAGGATTTTCATTTGTACTGAAATTGCCTTAAATACTGACCTGAAAGTTTGCTCGGTTCAGCAGGTCAGAAGTACCCCACACTGAAAGCATTGTCTTTGCGTTGTGTTTTCAAACATGAAAAGATTAGTAAGTGTACCATGATGATTGAAGTAAGTGTCTGACCTCCTAGATATTCAGCATATCTTGCGTAACAGAGGATTCAATTCTTCTAGTTTTGGCACAGATAGCTGTATTTCTGGAACTGTGCGTGCCCCCTTCTGTTCTGTGCTGCTGGCAACTGTTTTTTCCAGTTCTGCAAAAAGTAAATGTTCCTGTAATAATGATATTACAGAGGTTTTCATGTGGCATGTATGGGACTGACAAGATCCCATTGTGATACTCCATATGATTTTTGGGCTTTTAGTGTACAGGTTGATCTAAAATAGCAGATGACGTATTTGTTTCGGTAATATCCTGCAAGTCACTGGATGCACTAAATAGAAAGATTCGGTACGTGAATTGTTCTGTTGTAAATTCACACAGAGGGTCCATAAGTGGGTAGGATGACAGTGGGAAAGGATGGCATAGTAACATATAACAAATCTGACATTATACCTGGTGAAGTTTTTCATGTGGATAAAATTTAAAATAATACTTTACTTCTTAACTGCAGTGTCTTGAGTAGTTTGCTGCAGTGTAACCTGGCTGTACAGCTGAAGCTTTTCTTTTTTGTCTAGTTCATGTATATTTCCATTGAAGGATTTAAATTATCTAGACTCTAAACCTAAGACACATCAACATATCATAATATTTGCTATTTTTATATTTGACAGTTCTGAAAAATTTTCTTGAGAAAGTTGTATGCACAGTCTTTTTAATAAGTAAATAAAAGACTTCTAAGAGGATTACAGTGCAACTAAGGAAAATGGCAAGGTGTTGGAAATTTTTCCTTAGCTGTATATTTCAAGCTTGCTTTTTTGTTCCTTCCATGAGAGTTAATTTTATAACTGGGTGGTTTTGCTTAGACAGAGTTCTGAAGGCCCAAGTACCAAATGCGATAGTGTCTGTGGAGTTGTGGTGAAATATTCTTCTTGATATTTATTTCATGTATGACAATACTAGTTGATGTGTAGAAGACAAATGACAGTTGAATTCAGGAAGTCGCAGGCATTTTCAAGGGGGTCTTTGTTTTACTGAAGTTGCTAGAATTGGAAGGTGGGCTGAATTTAAGTGTGTTTTGTGCCACAGGTGTGTACGTGTATACTGCTGCTTCATCTTTCCCTGATAAAATCTCAGCACCCTATGTATCACATCTGGAGAAACGCTCAAAGCTTTAGTGGTTGTTGAGTAAATCTAGACATGTGTGGTATGAATAGGTGGTGTAGCAGAAAGTAGGTTCTTGATGCAATATACTTCATAAAAATAGATGAGCTATGTCACATGAAAAGTGATGTTAGTGCAACTGTTTCTTACTTTTGGGAAGGTAGTTTCTGGAGTATGAAGGATAGAGAGTAACCTTGGAAGGAGGAGAATTAGGAACTTCTTGGTCTGGAATGGTAAATGAAAATGTATTGCCATCTGATTTGTTTCCTTTTTAGTATTTGCATCTGAACCCAGGAACGGTTTCTGCTTTTTAGCCACTGGCATTTAAACAAGTTTCTTTCAGTAACTTGGTAGGTGGTAGTAAGAAGACTGTGGTGGTGTTTTGGGTGCAGTTAAAACATGTAGACATTGAGGTGTTTTCCAGAAGTGCTGGCAGCAGCTGTGTGCTTCCAAATATGATCTTATTTAAGCAAAAAGTTCTGTCAAGAAATGGATTAACTATGTTACGGGTGGGATGATGGCCCTGGCAGTTTGTTTGTATTTCTAGGATTATTTTCTTTTTTTCCTCCATCTTAAAGACTCGCAGATGAAAGAAGTTGTTTCAGAGCTCACCACTGGGTATTTCTTCCATATGCTATTAGGGTAAAATTTGGGAATTCTTAATGTTCTATCATCAATGTGTCTATAAAGTTTAAACAAGTGTTTCTGAATAAATATAGTGTCTGCTGGCTTTCAGATATTTTCCCCGTGTTGAATTGTTAAACGTTTTTCATGCTTGAGTATGCTGATAGACAGACAAATATGCATCTTATGAATATAATAAAACATTAATCATATGTTGTGTTACTCCAGTTGTGTAGTCTCTTATAGTGGAGACCGAGTGCAAAACTGGTTTTAGACAATCTTATAAAGCACGGTGGTTTTGGGGTTTTTTGGGGCTCTTTTTTTTGTATGGTTTTTTTCTCGCCCTTGCTGATGTTCTAGGTGCAGACTTGTTCGTTCCCCAGAATATGGTACAGAAGAAAACCCAGCTGATCACAATTGCAGTACTTTGAGAGCTGGTCTAATTTTAACATAAACCAGGAAGCTTTATTGTTTTTGCAAATGACTCTGTACTACTGTCATTGTGGCAAACTAACTCAACATATATCAAACATCAGTGTTAAACGTGTTTGTGTCCAGATATACGTTAAAGCTTCGAGCCTATCTATTTCCAGAGAGTAATGAAATGAATATTCAGGGTGGTCGGGTGAAGAAAAAGATTGCTGTCAAGCTGTTATTGTCTTAATACCTAACCACACATCTTTTAATCTACTAGGGCTTTTGGGGCTTTTTTTTCTCCTTCCCAGGGAGGTTTTCCTTGGAATTAAAACCAGGCTTCTGTTACAAATAGGTCATGCATACTTCCACGATATAGTGAAATTGTACCCCTGTCTTAAAATTCTAGATGAAACTGTAAACCCAGTAGAACTAATAATGATCAAGAGACGTAAGTACTGCTGTCTTCCTAGAAAACAGAGGCAAAATGCCATGACATAATTTGCTTATTTTATCTGTCAAGCAAAGTTCAAGCAACAGAAGTTGAAGCAGTCAAACACTACATGTAAGAATGCAGTAATTCATTAAGGTGATTAAATTTCATTTATTAAAATCTTTCATAGCAAGAACAGTATGTTGTGTAGCTGGTCACCATTACAGCAGAGAGAAATCATCATGAAGACTGAGATAATTCATTTTAGGACATGGCTAGATGATCTTAACTTGTACCACCTATTGAAACATTGACGTTTCGGTTTATTTAACTGAAATACATACGGTTAAGGGTAAGCACTAAATAATTGTGTTCATTTTTTTTTTTTAAACTAATAAAGTAGGCCAGCAGAATCGTAATGCATGAATAGCTGCTAATTGTGGAATATCTAACTGTGTAAAAGAACAACATAATAATGTCTGTATTCTAAGTAATGTAATGTTTTACATTGGTTTACCCTTGGTTTTGGCCTTGGACTTGTGAAAAATAAGGTGTTGGCTGATTTAGGACAAAGCTATTTGCTCTATATGATGGTGACACAAGCTTTCATATCTATTTGAAAACTTCTGCTAGGAAACATAAGACATGATGATCATTTCAACGTAAGTGGTGGTTCCTGCAGTAGTGACATTTACAGCTTGGTTAAAGTGATGGCAGTTCCAATGCAGAGGTAACCTAGTGGATATGTGGAGTGCTTTTAATAGCCTGGGGCTCATGACACTGGGGCACTTTGCTTCCAAGCCATTCTAAAAATTGTTAGTTGTGTTCCAAAGATGATTTGCATTAGCGACACTGTACTGACATTGGGAAACTATGAGCACATGTGGCTCAAGACAGGTGTATGATCAGATGATGGGGGGGAAGCTTTCTTGCCTTGAACAGTAGAGTTCAGAGGAGGGGGAAAATCGTCATGAGATCTGCTGTTCTTTCCTTGAGAGAGAGAACAGTGCTTCTCTAACTTGACAGGCTCTTTGTCTGTAACTCTGTAAGATACAAAGCTGACCTTTCAGACTCCATTTTTCAATTATTTGGTTATTAAAGTTACTCTGTGGTTCATGGTCAGTTTCCAAAGCGAAGGCTGAAAGTTCTAACTGAAGATTTCTTTCCTGTGTATTTAGTCTTCACTGAGATTCTCCCTGAGACCTGGAGTCACTTTCATAAACATTTACAATAAATATGCATGCTATTTACCATTGGCCTTCCCAGCACCATTAAGTTACGAATACGAAAAGCAGAACTGCTCTTTGCATTGATACGTTTTTTTAAACTTCCTCAAAGTATCCTTTTTGCTGTTGGCATGCCAGAAGAGGGTAGCCCTTTTAAAATAGGCCATCCCATAACTTCTTGCTGAGGTGTGATTGTACTTGTTTGCTTTGGAATGTATGAACTAACCTGGAATAATTTTCATCTTCTATACCTGGGCTGCCCCAGAGCATTAAGTTTTCAGAGTAGTCTTAACCTGCAACACATTTGTTTTAAGGCAAGTTTTTGTCTTTTAGAATTGACTTTGGCTGAGGCTTGTAAAGCTTCAGAAAGATCCAAGTGTTGAAGAGCCTTATCACAGCGCCTCCTGGCTAGGTTATATTATGTGCGCCTTGGTCCTAGCTTGTAACGTGTGTGTGTGTGAGGGTTTTTTTTCATTCTCTATGTGTCTGTCTATGGTTTTGTGTTTTTAGCACTGTTTTTCTGTTTGTTTGCTTTGGTTTTGGCCCTCGGATGACTGAGAAGATTGAATGTGCTGACGTGAGAATGGTCAGATTTAAGTGAGGAAAGATCTTGAAAACCTAATGAGCCTGTGGCTAGATTTTAAGGAGGAGGCATGCACTTAAAATAGCCTAAAGATTAAGAGAACGTATCTTTGGGCAACGTCTTTACAGTTAAATAGCATAGAAATGGGGTACGCGTTCATACAGATGGAAAATATTTGTTGGCACCAAAATATTGTTAAATCCTTGTGTTCCTAAATGTTTGTGACATTGCCACACAGATTAGCATTAATTGCTTGTTTGCCATAAAGACTACATAGAATTAAGTGTGTTGTGCCGAAGGCATGTATAGTTAAAACATAAATAATGAAGATGAGAGCGAGACATCTGTGAAAATGAGTACATACAGAGCAGGCCATGCAGGAAAACAATAAAACCACATCTGTTGTCTTAATTATTTTTCTTTACATAAATATATTTAAGTTAAACAGGACAGAAACTTGTGTTTGGGAATCACAGAGTCCCAGAACGGCAGGGGTTGGAAGGGATCTCTGGAGATCATCATGTCCAACCCCCTGCTTTAGCAGGCACACCCAGAGCAGGGGCACAGGACCGTGAGCAGGTGGGGTGTGAATGTCTCCAGGGAAGGGACAACTCAGCCTCTCTGGGCAGCCTGTGCCCCTGCTCTGGCACCCGCACAGGGTTTTTTTTTCTCACATTCAGGTGGAACTTCCCGTGTTGCAATTTGTGGCCATTGACCCTTGTTCTGTCATTGAGCACCACTGAAAAGAGTCTGGCCCCATCATCCTGACACCCACCCTTCAGATATTTATAAGTATTGATCAGATCCCTCCTTGGTCTTCTCTTCTCCAGGCTGAACAAACCCAGGTCTCTCAGCCTTTCCTCACAAGGGAGATGCTCCTGTCCCATGATCATCTAGGTAGCTCACCACCAGACTCTCTACAGTACTCCCCTGTCTGTCTTGAACTGGGGAGCCTAAAAGTAGCTAGGGCTGGTGTAAAATTGAAGGAAACAAGGTATTGATGTTTTTTGTGTGCTAAGTACGTTTCTAATACTTCGCTTTCCTGACAAACAATTGGATAAATTGTTCTCAGTAGAGTGGGGTTTCTGTGGTGTGGTTTTTTTCTTTTAAATATTAGGCAATGTGATTTTTCCTTCCTTCCTTTTTTTTTTTAAAGTTTAATCTTGCTAAACTATGTCAGTTACAAATGCTAGTCATGTTGAATTAATTTATTCAATTCAAAGCAGGGGTTACAATCTGTGTGTGTGTCTACACATGTAAAGCTCTTGACCTCAAAGAAGGAAGTGAAGGATGTTTGCAGAAGGGAAACCCTCTCCTCGTCAGGCTTACTTTCTAGTAAGTAAGATCAAGTGATCAGTCGGCGGCCTTTGGTTAGGAGCTGATGAATTGGGAGTGTGTCTGTTATTACAGTGCAGCACAGTTGTGCTCGTTAGGGGAGGAGTGAACTTGTCCACTAATAACTTTGTGTTCTTGGCAGTTCTGCTTCTGGGGAGCTGGCGTTATTTTACTGCATTTTTACAGACAGGGTAGTATTTATTTTCTTCTTATATTATTAGATGATTGTGCCAAGAAACTGTTAATTATATGTATGTAGCACGTTACGATTCTTGGAGTTTCATTGAGAAGATGGGAGGTTCAGTTAGTGAAGGAGATAGTGTAGATCAAAGCTTGAACTGTGGTGGAATACGTCCCATGGACGTGTACAAGATGAGAAGTACTTAGGCTTGCTTACAGCGAGCAGACAGGCAGGAGGATGGAGAAGACTCCACAGAGCAAGAGAAATAAACAAGGTAAGGTAACACCTGTGCTTCAGAGATCTGAATGAAATAGTACTTGTGAAAGTGCTGTTGAGCGGAGGTGCCTTCTATCTTTGAGCAGTCAGCTGGTGAGGCGAGCATGGGAGGTTGGCAAAAGACATTAGGAACTTTACTGAAGGGTAAGTTTTAATATTATTGTCACGACAGTGTCATTCAAGGGTAAGGGTAGGGCTTATAAGATTAAGTAAGGAATTTTACTTCTGTTCCATTCTCTCTGTGCCACCGGAGTGCCGTTAAGGTTTACCTCGTATGCCATTTGAAAGAAACTTTATTTTAAAATCAAATTTTGTGTTTGTAATGTTACTGCTTACAAGTTGTTTGTTTATTTGAAGGGCTTGAGCAGTAGTAGAAGTTAGGGAGTTGGATACTATTATTTCCAATCCAGAAAAATGTATTTTCAGGTGTCTTGCTCTTCCCTAGGTAGCAGAGTCCTCATAGATCTGTTCTTCAGTAACCTAAAACGCAGACTGGATATCTTCATCTGTCAGTCAGATACAGAGGTTACGTTTGGATGATTTTTTTATGTAAGACCATAGATAGTCTGTGATTTTGGGTGATCGTGTGGCTGTCCTGTCCTGTGTTGTGTCATTGTTGCTGCTGCTGTTCCTCCCCCACCTTCCTTCTTCCACACCTGTGTGCATTTAGCTTCTTTGGTCATGAAGATTTATTAAGAATGATTGAAACTGCACAAATTTTGGAAAGAAGTGAAATGCAACTTACTCTTTTTGGCTGCTTGAAGTTATGGTTTGCAATCTTATAGAACACCATATTTTAAATCAGATCAGTGAAAAAAAATTCTTGCTTTCTAGTGTTCTGTCTCTTTCTGCTTTCTCCCTTCTAAGCACCACCACCACCAAGCAATGAAGTTAGTGTTTAAAGGCTGCTTACCGAATACAAAAGGAATTAACATCTTGGCATCTGAAAGTTGTGTGTGCTGGACACTTGTTGCTTGTTTTGTGTTGGGGGGGTTTCCACATCCTTGGCTGGTGTGATGATCCGGCGATGGTAGAGGGGGAAGAAGGGGGGCTGAGGAGTTCTGGAACAAGCTTGCTCTCTACAGCTGCCTGAAAGGAGGTTGTAGTGAGGTGAGTGTTGGTCTCTTCTCCCAGGTCACTAGCGACTGAACAAGAGGAAACTGCTTCAAGCTGCATCAGGGGAGGTTTAGATTGGAGATTAGGAAAAATGTTTTTACTGTGAGAGTGGTCAGGTATTGGCACAGGCTGCCCAGAGGGGTGGTGGAGTTGCCATCCCTGGAGGTATTTAAAAAACGTGCAGACGTGGCACTTCAGGGTATGGTTTATGAGAGACAGTAGTGTTGGGTCGACGGTTGGACTGGATGATCCTATAAGTCTTTTCCAACCTTAATGATTCTATGATTTTGTGATTCAAAGTCGAAGGCACGAGATTTTTTTCTTGCTTTTCCTCTGCTTTTCTACATGGGCAGGGCAACGGCTGTGGGCCCTTGACCCAAGGAGGATGTGTGTCTGCTGTAGTGCTGGTTGAGGGGCAGAGGGAGGTTACTGGAAGGACAGGGAATTGAAAGGACAAGAGTGGGAAGGGCATGACAGAAGCTCCTGAATTAGTCACCATCAGGTTATGTGAGTTAAGTCCTAAGAAAGCTCAGAAATAGTATCATCTAGGCTTGGACAAAAGAATACTGTGAATAATCCTTTGTCAAATAGTATTTTGAAGGAAATTTGGGAAGGGAGGTGTGTTTAAAAAAAAATTAAAAAAAAATCCTTAAACTAGAAAAACTTGAGGGCGTAAGAATGTTCTCATGTTCTGTTCCCAAATGCAGGAGTTCCACTTGGCTGGCTACATGTGTTGGGAAGGTGAGGTGTGGCAGGTGAGCTGCGCTTCTGTGTGTACTGATGGCATGCTCCTGCCCTTCAAATAAGAGAGTGGGGGAACACTTCTTTGCCTGGGTGGATATGCAGTGTCTTAGTGTATTTCAAATATGCTATTTGAAATGCTAGCAAATAAACTAATCAGAGCATTTGCAAATATTTAACATGGTAACTCACGCTGTTAGAAGTGTCTTGTTTATGAAATTTTAGACCTAAATATTGTCTATCTTTTTGTCTTTATAGTGATGAAGCAACCATTATCTCAGGGACAAAGCTTGCTAAACAAGTTTTGAAAGAAGTTCAAAGGGATGTAGAATCATGGATATCGTTTGGAAACAAGAGACCTCATCTCACTGTCATATTAGTAGGAGACAATCCAGCTAGTCATACCTATGTCAGAAACAAGATAAAAGCAGCTGCAGCTGTAGGTACGTGTTATGTAATAGAAATAATCCTTTAGTAAACACAAGATAGTGTTGGTAAAAAACTAAATCAAAGCTGGGGGAGCCCTCTTTGTATCTTAATTTATTAATTTGGCACTGTTTTCTTCCTCATCTTCTCTGAACCTAAAGAAAAGTAGTTGTGTTCATATGTGAAGAAGCTAGTTTTAATGGCACATAAATAGTAGCCATAAGTTCAATTTTGTATCTTAAAATGTTGTTGTGAAAGAGTTTGCACCCTTACCATTACAAACTTGAAACTAAAGGAGAACACTGGGCAAGTTTTTTGACAGTTAAATGTCTTAACTGGCTTTGAGAGGTTTGGTGAATGAAGATAATCAGAGAGAAATTATGTTAGTTTTCAGTTGTTTCTGCAAGACATTTGGATTATTTTGAATATTAAATAATTGCTTAAGAGCTTGCCTCCTCAGTACCTGTTAGATTCCTTCTTTTATATGTGGATTTTTCAAGCTGTGGTAGCAAACCCTACTACCCCAGAATTGATGGGAACAGTGATTAAGTAACCGGTTTCACAGGAAGATATTAAGAACCTTTTTCTTCATAATGTCAGTAATTTCTTCATAATTTTAGTCTTCATGTTCATCTGCTCTATCTCATGGAATATCTGTCCTGTTGAATGCTTTAGGTCCAAAGCAGAGCCAGACAAGCGAATCCAAAACCAAGGCTTTACAGCTCTGAATATGAAGGGCAGAATTTCAGACATAATGAAATCAAACAGTAAATCTAAGTGACTGATTATGTGGGATAAAGGCCAGTCACTACAACATCTCATCTCCAAATGAGAGAGTATCGTAACCTAAACAGTGAACTTCAGTCTTGTTGCTATCAGTGAAACAGCAATCTTGTGAAGTAACTTGAAAAATTTTCTTTTATGATAGTGAGTTTTGTCCCACAGAAGCAGGAAAGCTATCAGGTAAAATGCCAGTAATGCTAGCGTAGCTTTATCTGTTCAGTTTTAGTAGTAATTCTCAAGGGCACATTTGTAGAAAAGTTACATGCTTTATTTTCCAAATATTTTTAAACTGTTGTTTAATTTTGGAGCTACTGTGTCCAACTGTAGATCCCTGCCACCCTCTGCCATATGTTTCATTGTAAGATTATACTTGGCATCTAGAAATACAGCATTAAGACCAGCCAGCGAAAGCAGAGTTTTTAGCAAGTCCTCCATGTTTAAGACAGTTACTAAGCGTTGGACAGATTTTTAGACAAAATGACCAAGCTGTCCATAGGTCCATCTCCTTATACTAATACGTGTCTTCTGTTTTTGTTTTTTATCAGGCATTTCTAGTGAGATCATACTGAGGCCTAATGACATTTCTCAGGAAGAACTGTTAGATATGACGGTAAAACTCAACAAGGATTCAACAGTTAGTGGTGTATTAGTTCAGCTACCTCTCCCAGGTAGGTGCCATCTTTTGTCCCAGGCCTCAATGTAAGAGGAAAGAGGCAATTTAGCCTTGCAAGTATTTGTTAGTGGCATAAGAACCTGTTGAAAGAGGAAATGCAAAAGGAAGGATTAGTTGAGATAGGGAATTTTTTGTTGTATGCTAGACTTAATTTGCTTTTTTGTTTAGCATGAATTGCAATTATGAGAATCATTGCATGCTGTCAACCTTGCCTTTTCTGAAGTTCAGTCAGAATGGTATTTCAAGGAATTTCCCTCAACACACACATTTGATGTGGTTTATTTGTAGTTTTGTTTTGTTTTTTTACCATGTTGCACTGTTTTGTCTTGAACTCCAAGACCTTTTGCCATATTTTCATCCCCTATATCATGCCAAGTTATGCTATCTAGTGGGCGATGCTCCGGCCTTTTACACTGACACTGGGTTTTGCCTTAAAGATTTGTTGATGTTTTCTATGCTGTCCCTAATGTTCCAGGTGAGCTTTGTGGTACGATCCTTATAGCATCTATTATATTCTTCGGTTTTATTTTCCTTCTCTAATTTGTAATAAAATATCACTAAAACATCACTTGGCAGTTTAAATGGTATTTTGGCAGTGATAAAAGTTGCAGTTTTCATCCAAATCTATGTTAACTTAGTTAAACCACTGTATGTTTCCTAATGGAGAGGTACCTGAATTGCTGGAGTCATTGTAATAAATGGACTGGCACGCTTGGTTTCCCCTGTCTCTGTGTTTCCTACTGTTGTCTTGTATCATGAGTTTATTCCATATGCTCTGAAGGGCAGGAGCTGTCATTTTGGCATGTGTATGCATTATTTCTAGCACTAGCTGGGACTCCAGTTTATACAGTTTATAAGTATCTCTGATGACAGTGAAGCTAAACTTTTCTTTCTACGTAAACTCTTCGTTTCCTTATTCTATTCTTATTCTTAGTCTTGGTCTCCACTTTGAGATAGTTCTTGCTGCCTTTATTTCATACCTACAAAACAGCAAAAATTGGGGCAGGTGTTGAGTGTTATGAAGGAAGAGGTGCTTTGTTTGTAATAAACCTCAGAGTTAGTGGTGAAGTTTTGCGCTTCATTTTGTATGAAAGCTAACTGAAGTGGGCCACTTGTTGAAACAAGTTGGCCACAAGGTGGAAGTGTAACTCCAGTAAGGAGACAGAAGTCTTGAATACCCAGTAAGGAACTCTGGCAGCTGATGGAATGTGTTCGGTTTACTTGAAACAAACACCTCTCCCACTTAGAACAGATGAGGGGAACAGGTAGCCTAGCAAATGTTCATTTCGGTAGTAAGAACTCATGCAAAAGAAGGAGCACTGACAGCATAGGGATGGAAGTCTTTGTCTGAATTGTCTAGCAAAGGAAGCGCTCATCCACCGGACTCACAGACCACTGCTGTGCTCACCAGAAATGGGAGGTGTCCTGTGTCACTCACCTTACTTGTGTGGATACTTGGTAAAATTGTTAGGTACAGCTTGCAGAAATGCATTTTTTGGTGAGTAGAATATCAGGTTATCACAGTCTGCTCTTGAGCTGTCTGCCTTCATCGATACATAGTTCAACAACAGACTTCAGTCTTGAAACTTAGTGAATTTAAATGAAAAAAAAAAAAACCCTGAAGGCAATTCTAGATACATCAGTACAAACGTCTGATGCTAGTACACTTAGGTGTTTAAGACCTTAAGTAATTGGTTGAAGATTTTCCTGAAGAACTACAGTACGCCTATCACAGTAACTACATGCAGACTAATTGGCTTTCCTCTGGCCTATAAAACTTGCTGGTTTGTAATTTAATCAATAGTATATTTTTTTCAATATTGCATTCTCTGGATAGGCAAGTTAAATATGCAAGTCATCATGAATGTTCAGGAAGCTCTTTCCAAAACAGATGTCAGACATAATCCTGATAAATGAATTAATTTTTTTTCCTGCAAAGGAACTTCAGAAACGGGCGGCAGCAAGCTAAGTCAGCTCATTTTCCCAAGTTCTGTTGATTTGCTTTGCAATGGAAGGAGTCAAAGCCTAGAAGTTGTGAAAACTTCATCAGTGGAGGCTGCTTATTCCAGAGTTGGGGTTCTTGTGTGGGGGTTTGGGTTTTTTTGCAGTAAACCACACACAGGTGTGGCTTTTGATCAACATTGGGGTAAAAATAGAAGCAGAAAACAGCTTTGTTCTCTTTTACTTTTGTGAGCTGGAGGAACTTACCTTTGAGGATTGTAATCTTTGCCTGAGGAAAACTAACTTTCTGTGCACCTTTTGAGTGTGTTACTTGTGATGTGGTAATAGTGTTGTGGAGAGTTTCCTATATCTTCTTTAAATTGCCTGGAATATCGCTGTGAAATGTTACAATCTTACTTGAGGTAGAATATGAAAATGTCAAAATTTTTTTTGTTGGAAACAGCAAAGAAGTATGAGACAAATGAGTACAAAGATGATGTCCTTCTGCTGTAAAAGGCTGTGCCAGCCTAAGCGCAGCCTGCTTTGGTGGAACTGACTGTTAAAATCATAGCGGTGCCTCAGTATAGCTTCTCAAAATTATTTCTGGGGAGCTCGTTGCTGCTGCTGAACAGCTTCTTCCTTGCTCTGTGTCTTGTGTTTCTTGATCCATGTAGTATGTTTTCAAATGGCTTTTTTCTGTGTTATTATTTTGATTGAAAACCAGTCTGTTTTTTGTATGTCAACATTAGAGGCACATCTTGGTTTTTGTCTAAATAAGAGTTTCTCTGTGTGCATGCCAGAGTAGCTGGGCAAATGATGCCTGGTGTCACCCTCTAGGTTTGGTATAACAAGTGAAAGGGTGAGTGCAGAGAGGAACGTGGCATGGAGAGTTGCTTGGAATGACAGCAAGTAGGTTTGCATGAATATCAGCTGAGAGGAGACTAAGCATGTTCTGTGAGACTGGCAGTAATGTGCTTAAGAAATTATTTTGTTCCTCTGGAAATAAACGAGGCTATTTGCAGTCAAGTGGAAACAAACCAGGAAAATAAACTTCTGGAGGCAAATAACATCTACTCATTAAGTAACACATTTTGAATTGGTTTTGGTTTTTTGTTTGGGGATGGCTTGCCCGAGAGAGTGTTTTAGAAGCCTCTCTGAGGGAGCGAAGGCATCCACATCCTCTGTCCTGAGGCCCGTGTCAGCCTACTTGTCCCCAGCCATGCAGCTGCATTTCTTCCCAGCACTTTGTGCACTTTCCTGAAATTCCGCAAATCAGTTTGAGGCAGGGGCGCGGAATCCATCTAAAACATTCATGTAATAGGGAAAGAAATCATGCATCTATTATCTGCCTATTTCTGGAAGGCTGGAGACAGACAGCAATGAGGAGGTGTTTGTCTGAGGAGTGTTCTGTCCTATCCCAGGCACAAGGAAAAGCCTGGCTGCCAAGTTTTTGTTTGATGAACTAGCCTGCCTAAGGTGAACAAGTTTTCTTCTGCAAAAACTGTTTAATAGGTTACTCCAGATCTCTTCTTTGTTTTGGGGGTTTTTTGTTTGTTTTTATTCCCCAGGTTGACATAAAAACAAGATTATGGTTGCCTTCAATGTGGATTAGGCTAGTTTGACTTGTAAGAGAGTCTTTCATCAATGTACTTAACATCTTAATTTCCACAGACCTTTCTCATTAGGATCCAGAGGGAAACTTCCTCCCATCAGAAATGGGAGAATTAGATTGTAAATCATAACAGTCGTGTTTAACTCTAGGGTTTTTTAAATTGGAAATTTTTAAGAAGAGATAACCACGTTTCAAATTTCATAACATGCATGATATCTTTTAATGAGCTAGCTCCTTCTAATACAAAAATCACAAAACACCTAAGTAGAGCTAATTGACTACTAAATTCAAACATCCCATATATGTCTACAAAGTATTTTTACTGGGAATGTCTGAATTTTGTACTGAACACTAGTTTGCTTTTATTTGGCTTTTTTTAAACATCCCGTTATGCTCCTGGAATTGGACGTGGGGATATATTGCCTCACAATTGCAGAGTTACATTAGGGATCTAGCTGAGAATGGGCGTTGTATTATTAAATAGAAGATGCAAAAAGTAATCACTCTGAGATGGAGGTAAAGCTGGAAGTGGAATCTCGGAAGCAGTTTGGGACATTATTACACAATGAAGCGGTACACTAAGATGTCCCTGCCCATTGCAGGGCTGTTGCACTAGGTTGCCTTTAAAAGGTCCTTTCTAACCCAAACTATTCCATGATTCTGAAATTGTGACTGAGGTACCACTGGGTTAATATGTTTGGTAAACCAAGTTTGTTTTCTGGGTCAGTACGGGGATGTTCTGAGAGCTGTTCTTCTGGAATGTCTTTACGTGTGCAAGCTTTAGACTTGGGTTTGTAACTTTGCAGATGTTGGACTTCCAGAATGCAGAAGTGACTCTGAAGTGTCTTGCTTAAACCTTTATTTTAGTAGTTACCAAGTCATCATTCTCAGCAGAATATCAGCCTCTCATGTTTGGGCTGAGTCTGTTGTATTAGCAGTGTCACAAACTGAATAACTTAATTTTCAGTAGATGAATTAAAAGGTGAAGTTGTAACTGCTGCCTTTAGAGGGGGAGTGTAGTTTGTTCATAATGAGTAATAATAATTACCCTAGCTACACCAAACTTGTGTGTTTGTCTGTGTAATGATTCAGGTAGTATTGATGACACCTGACAAGCGAAAGAACTGTAATTGAAAGCAATGTGTTTCCTAGATCACATAGATGAACGAACAGTTTGTAATGCTATCGCACCTGAAAAGGATGTGGATGGATTTCATGTTATGAATATTGGGCGTCTGTGTCTCGATCAGCCTTCTGTAATACCTGCCACTGCTGCTGCCGTGTGGGAAATCATAAAACGGACAGGTAAGAAACTGAACTATACTGAAACTCTTTATCTCAGAAGATGAATGAAGGATCAAGTCAGGTGTGAGTTAAAAGGTCTAGGTTATCTAAATGTATTGGGCTGATTGAAGAACAAACATTTAGAGGATGAATCTAAATAATAAGGAGTTGCCAAATAGATGTGATCTTTTGTCAGTAGCGTAACTCTTGATTAAGCGTAGACAGTAGTCCACACAGAATACTTGGTGAAACTTTGGTAGCTAATTTTATGCATTTTATAATGTTGCAAGAAACTTTCTGTGATACCAAGTAGAAGATTTGAATGCGTAAGTTGTTGTGTGGGAAGAGGAAGAAACAAGAACAAAAATGGGAACATGGAATTCAGTACTAGAAGGGGAAAAGAATGCATATGTATGTGATAGTTGTTATTTTATATGAATAATATACTCGTACTTATTGGTAGACATAAGAGCTTCCATTTCGCTTTGTAGTCAGAGAAGAGAAATTAAGTCCTTCCAAAGGGTAATTTAGTTAACCTAGATGAGTTGCCAGTTTAGTTTCTCCAAGGTGAAAGCTGAAAGCCTTTTTAATGTTTTTGGGTTTTTGGTGTTTTTTGGTTGGGTTCTTTTTTTTTTTTTTTTTTTTTTGTGGATTCATCCCTCAAGCTTAGCTTTTCATAGATTTTCAAGTCATGTAGATGTCAGCAGTCCACAACAGCAAGTAATTGTATCTTGGGGATTGAGAAGAAGAGTTTAGGTATATTAAAATAGCAGAATAAAACTTTTTGATATCTTTTCTTTTTTTCTATAAGGAATACAAACATTTGGAAAAAACGTTGTTGTAGCTGGAAGATCTAAAAATGTTGGAATGCCTATTTCAATGCTCCTACATACTGATGGAGAGCATGAAAGGCCTGGAGGTAAGTCTATGAATGTTGTTTTAGCGTTTCCATTTGTGAAATCACTAAAATAAAGGCGACCAGAGGGTTCAGATAAAAAGAGTAAGTTTTTCTCTCTTGTACGATATTTGCAACCAGAGCAACAAAATAAATTTAATAATATATTTCATGAGGTATTCTCAGCAGGGCAGTTTCTGGACTCCCCTTTTTCTGGTGTTATGTCATCATTTTGTCCTCTGTTTGAAACATCTACTGTTTAAACATGGTCAGCGCTGAATGTTGAGGATAATACCTGGCGGCATGGCCTTAAAGAGCTACAGAGGTTCATGTGATGTTTATACAAAGTAATATAGCTATATGCCTTACCCTCATGCTGATGTGATATTAATTTCAGCTTCTTCATACACACACCCATATATACACACATACATGCATATACATATATATGTATTTATATAAAAAAATATTTTACATAATTCCTGTGTTATGTGACATTAGTTAAGTGGTGATTATGAAAATATCCAAATGACCAACAAATTAACTTTTCAGTGTGAGCTCCGTGATATTACATGTTGGTCTGGGGGATTTTTCTGCAGTGCAGTTGATATCCCCATGGAAATTGGGGGTTGTAATGGAAACGTTAAGTAATTCTAATGACAGAACCATGCATGTGCTGCTATAACTGTGCTGTAGAAAGTAAGGCCGAACATAGTTTAGGCCGAATACTGTCTTTCTGCATCTTCATTTTGATGTTAGAAACTGCCAAGGTGGTGTGCGCAAATGAGGTAAACATGAATGTTTAATCCCAGGTATATTTAAGAGGAGTGGAGTGAAATCTGTTATTAATATAATAAAACACTAAAAGCTTCTTACTAATCATAGAGTTGGTTTTTCCATTCAGCCTCTGTGGGAAAGTTGCTATTTGAAACTTCTCTTAGTGTTTGAATTGTAATTACTGTTGGTGCGTAGTTCTGGTCTCATCCCCATTCCCAGGAAAATCACTAGCATTTTAGCCATTTGCTGCAAATATTGGGCTATACATACTACTGTCAGTGCAGTTTGGTGTTTGAAATAGGCTTTATACAATGCAGCATTATGTTGCAAACTACTTGCATGTTTCTCAGGTGGAAGTGAGGAGATTTAGTGACCTGTGATTCTTTCAGCAACTTGTTACAAAACCTGTAGTAGTTGTATGGATGTTTTTTAGCTGTAACTCGCTCCTGTTTTGTAGCTTCCAGCTTTTGAGTGAGTTGGATTTGTGGCTTAATTCATATTCACTTGTATCCTGGGTTTGGATGTCTTACTTGACTGCCTGGTAAGTAGGACTTGTTTTGCGGGGCTAGTCCATGAGTTGGGCCTATGAATTGAATTTATTGTGCTTCACCGTCATCTGCCTATGTTCTGATTCCTGAGGTACTACACGATACTGCACTGGCAGCGCGATTTACTGGCATGGTCATTGATGATGCTAAGTATTGCAGGTAGGGACAGATAAATGTTCAGATACTGCCTTACTGACAACACCACTAATCTAGATGTTGAAAGAGTTAACTCATTGAAGGTATCTTCACTTATTCTGAAGAAATAGATTTATTTTTACAGTAGTTTTTCTTGTTTTCCAGCCTGCCAAGTGGTATTATACAGCATAAAGCAGCTGCCAATGAGAAAACCAAGGAACATCTGTATTTCTTTCACAATAAATTAGCATTAAGTATGTGTTTGTCATGTACGTGGTGATAAGTACTCTTCTAGTTGGGTCGTCTGGTATAGTTTTCATTCCTGACTCACAGATTGGGCTGTCCTTGAAGATCTCGTTGGTCTTCTGCAGTTAGCTTTCTTTTGCTTGTGCTCTCACAAACAAGAGGCCAGCTTGGACAGTGCGTGGTAGGGAAGGCAGGCTAGGCTGTGGTTTCAGCTTTATCTCAATGGCTATCGGAATTTCTGGGTGTATCGTGGCAGAGAAGAAACTGAAGGCATTTGAGATAAAGCTGAGATAGACAGTGAAGGAGAAGGCATGAAGCTGAAGTATAATGGCATCAGGGAGGTGGAGCTAAAGAAAAGATTGGAAATGTGAATGTAATAAAAATAATAGCTTAAAGAGAATAATCCTTTCCACCTGTTTCCTTAGTGGCTAATAGCAGGACAAAATGTGTGTTATGATTAGGGACATCTGTCATGATACAAGATGAGGTACCTTTAGCACGTGTGTCAGGTTTCTTGATGAAGTGTGTTTTGGAGTTGAAAGGTACACCTCAGAGTTGCTACTTGTATTTTTTACCAAGCGAAGGTGGGCTTTCTTCTTAAGCACAGGTTTTGGAACATTTTTAACCTGTTAATACAAATGAAGTGGAAGCTTTTTTTTTTTTTTGAAGGGGGATAGGGACCAGACAAGACCTACAGTTAAGTGCTGAGGTTACCAGTCAGGATAAAGTTTTATCAGCAACTGGGCTAATTTGAGGAAATAACTTTTATTGAGAAGTGATGCAAGGGGTGTGTGTGTGACAGTGTTTTTTTTTTTTTCTTTGTTGTAGGTTTTCATTGTGTTTTTACAGATCACGAGCAAAAACGAAAAGCTGGGGTCTGTTTTCATCTGTGATGTTTTGTATGTAGAAACTGTCATGTCCTGCAGGTGGCAATATCTGATCAGATGGGAAACTTGTGTTTTGTGTAGGCAGGTCAAGAGACTGTCTTTATTTCCTAAGCTAATGAATTGACTCAGCAGTATCATGTGCAGTCTTAATTCCTAAATATATTCCTCCTCTTTCAGCAGAAGAAGCAGTTGTTTGTTTTCTGTTTTGGCATGATCACAAATAAATGGAAAACCTTCCCTTTCTGAGATGTCTGTAAGCTTCTGGACTGCTATTCTGAAGGTAGGGGCTCCACCCCCAGCCCCTTTCCTTTTCTCCTTACCTTTTTGGTACTGAGAGCAATTACTTGGTTTCAGGAGCTGTCTACAGACACATTCCTCAATAAAATTTTGATGGGACAACAGCACTGATTATATTTCTCAGAAGGTGTGAATATTTTCAACTTTGGATTTTATCCACTGGTTTTTCTCAGCCTCTCTGCTAAGTAGAGGATAAGAGGTCAAAAGAATCTCATTAAGTATATATTTTTGGAAGGAATGGTTGTGATTTTTGGCAAGACATTCTTCTTCTTTGGCTTAAAATAGGTATGAGAAGGCTCCTCTCTTCTTTTATTCAAGCCTTTCTTTGCAGAATCCAGTGATAAGTCTATTTGCTTTTCATGTGTGAAGGATGGCCCTTCAGAAAATCCCTGAGTTTTAGCACAATTGATAGAGCATTAGCTAAGAAAAGGCAAGTGTGTCACAACAAAGAATAGGCATGGTTCTTCTGCAGGGGACAAAGTGGTCTGTTGTTAATATGTTTGGAAAAGGAGGCCTCCAAAGAAGGAAGACTCGGACCATCTATACAGCTGGCATGCTGCTCACTCAAAAGAGTATGTGCGTGGCCTGCGTACAAAGGGATCAGCAGCTGGAGAGACACTGCTTTAGACTAGCAAAATGGGGAGTATCAGTGAGTAATACTTCGGTCCTGTTCCAACTGTTCTATCTTTGAGTTGTTATTTCACGATCCCAAAGGTATTCGAGGAAGAAAGCTGCAGGAATCTTGACATGCAGGCTTCAGGTACTGGCTGGGATGTTGCTGTCACAAGAAGGATTACTGCGGGGAGATGTTTTAAAGACAATTAGTTGTCTAAGCTCTCAATGCACTTAAACTCATGGGAAGTTATAGAAAGTTGGTGAGAGTTATCTAACTTCCAAAAATTGCCCTTATTTCATGGAATTGCTTGTGCACTTCTGTACTTTTCCGTTCTCATTATCTGAAAATGTCTTGATCTGGTTCTCTTTGAGGAGGTGATATGCACTGTAGAGACTGAAGGAGAAGAGGGATCAAAGACGAGGGGAAAGAGCAGAGAAGTCAGAGCACAGACAGGTTGAAGATGGGATGCTTGAGGAAGAGAGTTAATGAGCTGAGATGCACAGATCAGATCAGTTAGATGCGTTCCAGAGGAAGCAGATGCGGTGGTAACGTCTGAGATAGCAAAAGCTTTTAGTTGAATGGTTAATAATGTGGCATAGGAGCCTATGATGAGTGGAAGGTGGAGATGGGGGGATGCAACACCTGAACACTGTGGGGTACAAATAGTTGACATGGAGAATATTGGGAGGAGTCTTCTTTGATAGCTGTTATCTTTGCTGTTTTCTTGGGCAGCCCTTGAGGGATCACCACGCTTGCTGTTGCATGCAGTATGAGACTTCAGTCCCTACCCCCGTGACAATTTATTTTGTGTGTAGTGGTCTCTCCTCTGGATCTCAGTCAAGAAGCACAAGGTTTTTCATCTCTTGCTAGGAGGGTTTATTTGTAGCTTCTTGCCAAGAAATGTGGATATAGGCAGGAGCAGCCCCCAGATCTTCTGAGTGTGCCCAAAAGGATGCGTGCTTCTATTTGTGGTAACTTCAAACACTTCCTACTCTGGTGTGAAGTAAGGATTCAGCTGTCCTTGTTTTCTTGGGAGATACAAGAGATGGTAGGACACCTACAAAAATCTGAGCATATTTTCATCCAGTCTTTTCCATTCCTGTTTTTGTTCTTGAGCTATGTAAAATGATGACATGGAATGCTTTGAGCGCGTGGAAAAAATATGCGTTGGATGTATTGATTCCTTAAGTGGTTATGGTGAGAAATCTGTTTGGATCCCTCCTGTTGGAATTGTGTAGATAGTGATGCTACTGTTGATGGTGTTCCGTATGTGCATTCAAGAATGTCTCTCCATGATGAAATCTGATAGCGTTCCAGTCAAGAGAGGGATTTTGCTGCCTGTCCGTTGCATGCAATTCTTGGTTGGCAGGGTTTCTAAGGAAGACCCTTAGCTCAGGAGCATCCTTGTTTTCATAGCTACTAGAGGCATTCCCTACACAATTGGGCCCTACAAGGCGAAGAGCCTCAGCTGTCGTCAGCTGTTGTTGGCCAGATGATCAGCCGTGCTAATTCTTGAGAGGGCGAATATCAGTGAGAAATAGTGCCACTTCACTGAACTTGAATTACCAATTATTCATTGGGCACTCAAAATCTGGCAAAAAAAAAAAAAGAAAAAAGGCCAAAGACTAAACTTGGACTTGAGAGAAACACTATTATGAGGTTTGGTCACAGGCACAGGGAAGACTGGTTTTCCTTCCTGTTAATATAACAGAATGTCAAGGAAGCATATAGGGAGCTTTAGGACCGATGAATGACAAACGTGGGTGAGGACAGAGAACCGGCCATGGTGATGCTGTGCTTGAAACTTTAGTTGTGACAAACAACTGAGTCCTATGGCACACTACACAAATTGTGCTTAATAAGGTAGACGCTGGCTTCAGTGCTGGGTTTGCTTTGTGTAATTCCACTGAACGTAATGAAACTGATTAAGGAATAAGGTAGTCCACAGTGTATAAGTGAATTAATCCTGTGGGAATTTTTAAGAATAAACGTGTTTTCATACATGCGAACAGCAAGTGTTGTGAGTGTTCTGCCTATGCTGAAAGACACGATGCATCCCAAGAGAAATCTGGTGATCATCTGTACTGGTTTTCATGTACCAAAGTCAGTCATTTGTACCTGAAAGTAAATGCTGTACAGCCGTTTTATATGTGACAATTAATTGATTGTGTCTTACATTTCAGGTGATGCTACAGTGACCATTACTCACAGATACACACCAAAAGAGCAGCTCAAGATCCATACGCAACTCGCTGACATAGTAATAGTAGCTGCAGGTAAAACTAGTTGTTGTTAATGCTCCAATCACAATGCTTAAAACCTAAAAAGTAGTCTTCTCTGTCTGTGTTGGTGGCACCACTAGCTATTTGTCAAATAATGGGTTCTCATGTTTGCCAAGGGTGTTGCAGTAAGTAGGATTTCTTGCCGTAAGAAGGGCAAGTGATTTGGCTCTTTGTTCTTGCCCTTCACATTTGCAGACTCATAAACAGTTTCTCGTCACATGTGACACCTTTCCCTTAGGGAGACTTTAGAGTGAACTCAAGATTGGGAACCAGTCAGTGCATAGTTTATACAGGTATAATTATGTAAATTAAAACATTCTCTGTGCTGTGCAAAAATCATGAGTCATTTCAATTTTGACAGGAGGGTTTCTTCAAATCAGCTGGAGGCTGCATTCATAAAACAATGGTATCATTCCCTTGCTGTTAGAATTAAGGGCAACTGCCAAATTCACTGGTAGTTTTGGTAACTTATGTTATTAATGGCTGAATTTATTTTTTTTTTTCACAAGTATCATGTGAAGAGGGAGAGAATGGTAGTTGCATAGAGGAAGGGGTCTGAAAGATCAGCCTCTATATTCTTAAAGCAATGCAGGGTGAAATACTTGCAGTTTGACTAGTTTAGAACTAAGAAACAAGCAGAACTCCGCTTTTAAGCAACCTCTGTTTTTGGTTTACAGGTATTAGAAATACAAATTAATTGTAAAAACCAAACCTGAACAATCCAACTTTATAAAAGCCCTTGTAAAATTCTGTGTCCCCTCACAGCTCAGGATATCCTCCTTCTCTCATACCATTTTGGAAGACTACAAGATTGTGTCTTTTCTTTTTACTTTTCCCTGCCTCCCTCTTCACCATCATCAAGACCAAAGTCTTGCTCATTTATTTTCTAGATGAAGACAGATAGGTACCTGTCTTAAGCTCATCACTTCCTGTTGAAGTGAGATGTCTTTTGCTTCGGGGCTTAACTGCACTGTCTCTTTCCCATGCCAGGTCAAGACTAAGAAACAGCTCAGCTGTCCCACATGTGATTGCTCAACTGTGGGCCCGACCAGAATTCACACACTGTGAATGGAAGATAATAGTGCGTGTGCTAACTGGGAATGAACTATTAACTTTTCATCCAAATTCACTGCTTCCAATTTAATTATCACTTCAGGTTTTTATGCTGATCATAGTTTGTCGTCAGTTTGCTTGTGGTTCGGTAGCAATTCAGCCGTGTTTGTTCTTCTGTTTTCCTTGTGTCATTTGTAACAGGAGCGTGATACAACACATTACACAACGCGAGATATACCTGGAATGATGAAAAAACCTAGGGCTAGATTGTGCAAACAGTAAGCAGCCCTGCCCCAGTGGGTGCTCTGGGGAAGATTACACTTTAGAAAGGTGGAATCCGTCCAAGATTCCTCTTGTTGCTTGAGAATTGTGCACATTGCACCTTTGGGATCCCGTGTTCCCCAGAAATGTGTGACCTGTTCAGTGAGTGTTGCAAAAATGGTAACTTCTACCCTGCCAGGTGGAAACAGCTGCTGTCCTAGTACACTGTGTGAGATTTGCAAATGGAAAACAGCTTTTTCTGTGTGTCTCCTCAAAAGAGCAGGATTGCTATTCTCATTCTCCTCTTCCCACCAAATACTTATAGAAGAGCCATCTGCATTCTGGCTCCTGGTTCGGTGACTTGTTGCAGTGAGTCTGTTCATTCTGATGTGGTAATCTATCTCTGAGTTTTCCGTTCACTTGCCTTCATGGTTTTTGTAATGCTTCAAGTCAGGTGCTTCTGTTTCACTCTTGAGTTTGAGCATACCCATTTTTATATATTGTCTTTCAGTCATCCCTAGTTTTCCTGCTTACTTTGAACATAACTATCCATGAAGTTTATACCTTCCCTCTGGTTTCCTCCCAACTCCTTGCATCATAAGTTTCAACAATGCTGCTCTTGTCCAGCCTACCCCTCCCTAAAATCTGTGTGTCTGCTCTTTCAATACTACGCAGCTTTTGCATCTGAAGCCAAAGCATCTTGTTTCCTCCTAAGGACACCCAGCTCTTTGTATCCCACCAGAGCCTTTCCTGTCTTTCCCTGCTATCCCTGCCTATACAAACACCCCACCAAGTCTGTTTGTGTTATTGGCCCACACCCGTAATAGAAGAACAAGTGCAGCTTTACCTGTGGTGCTTGTACAGCTGCTGCAGTACTTCCAGGGCGGTGATGGAGGCATAGGAAGTCTTTGACTGGTCCGCCTTGTGCTTCTACTGTCTTGGCTTTCCAGCCTGCCTTGAGAGAGGAGATCATCTACCTGCTAGGTTTGGAGAGAGGGTAAAGAGGAGAAGTTACAGGGGTGCCAAATGCAAGGTGAAATTCTTCTGGGACTAGTTGTGCCATCCCTCAGCATGTGGTCTGTGGTCCCCTTGTATGGGAAATGCTGATTTGTCAGACCCTTTTATTCAGATAGTGGCTAGTTAGCTTTGTCAAGACATGGCTATTACAGTCCTTGTACATAAACTGGGGTTAGGTAGGGCTTTGTTTCTCTTTCATTTAAACCATGATTCATAATTTTCTACAAAAATCACCACTGGAAGATTTTTCCCACATTCTTCAGTCGGTGCATTTTAGGAATAGCTGCTCTAATGCTTATCTCTTCCTACTTGGTATGTAAAGTAGGCTTAAGTAAATAGAACTGCTTATTTGGTTTGGGGGTTAGTTTATTTGTTGCTATTAAGTATTTGGCCTATTATCAAACCATTTTACAAAGGGTGTAACTGTGCAGCTTCCGTTAATATGCTTCCATCCCTATCACACATGGATCATTTACCCCCATAAGGCTGAGGCATTATCCAATTACCAGCCAGCTTGCAACTGATTGCATAAGAGTGTGATGAAGTAGACACAGCCAGATGTTATCAAATGGCATAGGAAAGAATTTGAGGTCTTGACTTGCTCAATGTTGGAAGCAGAGTTTCAAGCTTGTGTCCTATGGGGGAGTGAGAAACGGAGAGCAAAGAAGGCTCTTGCATTGCCTGTATCTAAATGACTAACTGGCTGTGATCCAGCACTTTGAATGAAGCCAAAGCCCTTGTATACCAGGGCTTGCCTCCAATAAAACTGCAGTCTCAAACCATATGGATTTGTTTTCTTTCCCTCTTTTTCTTTTCCTTCTCTCCACCTGAGAGAAAGCTGCTTTGCTGGGGGGAGGGGAGCTTAGACTCCCCCTTCGGAGGTGCTCTGTTACTGGGATGACCATTCCTCACAGAACATGGAACTGACAGAATTGCTCAAAAATCAAGGTGAATTGTAATTCTGAACTTTGAATTTCCCATCACTCAAAGTTGGAGGTTGCATGGTAGAAAAGAAATCTAGGAGGTCATTTCAAGTGAATACAGAGAAAAGATTGCTGCTGTTGCAGGCTAAAGCAGATGATCTGCAAGGACTTGATATTCATGGCTCCCCTATAGCATGCTGTGACTTTGGTCTCACGTACTGCCTTGCCTTAGCATCCCGGGAGATGCTTCATTTATTGTGACTGTGCTGGCGTAAACTTTCAGATGTCTGGTCACACATGATGCTGCCGTTTGTAAACAGCGCTAGTACATTTGTTCTGAGATAGCCTTTCCTGCAATTAAAATTCCTCTTGGCAAAGAGGGATCTTGCTGAACTCCTGTTCTTGAAAGGGAGGCCATCTCTGTGCATGATGTGGAGCTGTTGGCATGCCACAGAGGTCTCACTTTGAGCTTCAGCACACTGGGGAAGCTAGATGAGATTGATCTCCTCCAAGTAAATGTGTGGTGCTACCTGCAGTTTGACATCCCATGCAGCAGTGATCTTTACCAAGTGGAAGACATTTACTGCCCACGGCTACTGCCTTAGAAAATGGTGTTTTGCCACCCCCTTCAGTAGGATCCAGGTCAGATTTTGTGTGTAATTCAGTTGTCATTTTTGGACTGAAGTTGTTTAAGTACCTAAATAACTGCGTTGGTGTCTCTTGCTATGTATATAGATAGCTCAGCTCTGCTGACTGGAAACCTATAGTTGGTGACTCAGCTCTTCATCTGGAACTTGAAGTGATCTTTTAGGTGTTTTGGGTCCTGACTGCTGAACATCTTAGTGATGAATATCAAGATACTTTACATATAAGTGTGCTGAAGAAATACGGTGGATATGAGAGAGCTGAGGTGACTTGTTGCAGCAAGGTGGAGTTTCTTAATAGCAAAAAACTTGTACTCCAGGACGCTACATGAATATAGTCCACCGAGAGATGATTAAGGTGTGTTGTCCTGAGGCCAGGCCTTTTTTGGTCAAGTGGGGAGGTCTCCCAGTTTGCTACAAATAACAGTACATGGTGTTGTGTAGAAGCTCCCCTGCGAGAAGTCAATGTCGTGCACTGGGATTACCAGTATCACAGTTAAAATAGCTTATTAGTTGAATGTGTTTCCTAACCCCAAACCAATCCCATTGTACAACTTCTGGGTTTTGTGTTTGTTTGGTTTGTTTGTTTTTTTTTTTTCCCCTGTAGTACTAGTAGTAACTGACATAGAAAAGCCTCGGCTGTCCCAGATTCAGTCTCAGGCTGCTGTCCTCCACCATTAAAGAAATTTTGGTTAATATGTTTGCCAAGCATCAGTGGTGTTGCTGTATGCTTCTATGGGAGAACTTATCTTGGGCCCCATATCTCCGGGACACAGGGCTCTACCCACCCTGGGGACAGTGATGCACAGACATCAATATGATGGATACAAAATGTCCGTTTATTTAGCTGCGTCACACGCTTATATAGCTCTTGCGCTTCCTGTTCCTGCCACTCCTATGGGGAGGAGTCTATCTTTCTGTCACACGCCGTGATCTTCTGGTCGCCGATCCCTGTCCACTCCCCTACACAGTGGCTACTTTAAGGATAATGAGAGAGTGGTGTCTCCTGCACATTGGTAACATTTGAATGTAGGAGGTCCTCCCGGTTCCTTTTGCTGTGTCTATGTGGAAATGGTGGAAAAGCAGTGCAAGAATGGTCTTTTGAAACCCCATGTAGTCCATACTAGCGCACCAAAGGTGATACGTTGTGCATACTATTTCAATCTGCTTTTTCAGATCTTCAGTGATAGAGACTACCTTAGTCTCTCCTCAGACTGTTTGCTTCAATTTTTCTCTGTTCTTGTGGTTAAAAGGTTCTGGACAGTGCAGCAAGGGAAAGAAACTGTCTATTATTTTGCGTCACGTTGGCCACGGAGATGGAAAAAAAAAGCGTAGTTCTCCTTCTTGTGCCAAAGTTTTTAATATTCTTGAAGGCTGTCACGAGATCTAAAAGGGTCATTCTTTGCCAAGTTTCCTCATAATCCTCATTGTACTGGGTGTTTTATAGAGATGTGAGCAGACGGATCAGAGGAGTCTAGCACTCAGAGCGAGAGTATGATGTCCTGGCTGATGTCATAAATGGAAGGGATTAGGGCTTCTATGTGTGTCTTGCAGTAGCATGATTGCGTCTGTGTGAGTTCACTTGATCTATCTTACCCCACGTTCTTTTGCTGAAAAATTACAGCCTACCCAGTTGTTTGCTGTGTTGCCTTTGTGAGGGATAATTATTTGGATATTAACGTGGTGTCTTTCCTTCCTCCCTGTTGAATGTTGAATGACTTCTGATGCCTTGCTCCTTCTTTTCCAGTGGCACTTGAAATATAAGTTAGTCTGTTTAAAGTCCTCGGCAGCTTGGTGTCATCTGCACCTTGTGCCACTACTAAATCAGTGTTCTCCAGCATTGCATTAGTAATGTTATAAACACATACCTGGCCCTTCTGGTCCTCCCTCCACACATACTTTCACTTCTGTGAAGTAGCATCGGAGCCTTTTACCCAGGTATAATCACCCAACTGGTTTTCTGTCCAGTATGTTTTTCTTCCTTGCTTACAAGATCAGGGGGAGAAAGTTTGAGTTGAAAAGCAGTTGCTTCTCTCGTAAAGGTTGAGCTGGTGCTTATTATGGGTAAATCTGAGTTGGCCATTTTATTTCTTCTTGTTGTCTATCTGTTGCTTACAAATGACAGGAATCAAAAATAAGATGGCAGGATAGATCGGATTCTCTCACAAAGCTAGCTCTTTTTTTTGTAGTTGTCATATTTCATGTAGTTTTTGTTCATTATTTAAGTAACTGCTTGAATCATTGTGCAGCTAACAAATAATGTATATGAGAAATCAGAGAATTGAAGAGTAACAAAAATCCAGTGCAGATATTTAAAAAAAAAAAAAAAAAAAAAAGGTTAAAGACACTGCCATGAAGGTAACCTATGCAGCTTGCTTCAGCAGTCGACAGGACTTCTGGATCAGCAGATCTCTGGCAATACTAACGGTTTCTTGTGGCTTGCAGAGCATCCAGCTTTTTTTTTTTTGGAAATGCTGCGAAATGGACTTACTGCCACAAACCAACAAGTACTTTCTTTACTGACATCATGTTGGCTACATTAGTGACAGCAGGTTTAGCTGGGAATATTTAGTCAAAATGAACAAGTATCACCTTTTCTTCTCATAATTACAAACTGTGTGAAACTCACGAATAATTGTTTTCTCTGTGTGATGTATCAAGAAAAACTCAAGTGAAAGAACTGTCTTTTTTGTGCATACATACAGGTGCATGCACAGCCCTTGGAATAATTGGAAACTGGTGACCTAAAACCACCTGTCCATGTTAATCAAATGTATCTTGATTCCAGGTATCCCAAAGTTGATTACGACTGATATGGTCAAAGAAGGTGCAGCTGTGATTGACGTGGGCATCAACCATATCCATGATCCTCTTACAGGAAAGACTAAATTAGTTGGCGATGTGGACTTTGAAGGTCAGTCAAACACTCCTTATATAAACCTGCTGGATAAATGTATCGAAGTTTGTGGGATTCATTCACGATAAGTACTTGGAATAAGCCAGTGTTTCAAATGAGGCAACACTTACTGGATTTGTTCTAATTTATTTACTTAAACAAGAAAACAAACAATATTTTCGTATTTCTTAAGAAATGGTATGTTATTTTAGAGAGGAAGTGTTACCTTTAATTACACATATGATGTTTAAGAGGACTGGCAGTGTGGTGGCAGAAGATGCTTGTCTCCAGGTTTCTTAAATCTTTGTCTCTGAAGTGTTTCAAGAATAAGCAATAAAAGCAGTTTCTCTTCTTTCGCAAGTGTAGGGTCTCCCACTGTTAATGGCAAATATTACTATACCGCAGCTTCTCAAGTCTCCTTTGACTCTCTCACTCTACGCTTGTATGTGAAAATGTTATCTTCTGCTTTAGAAGTATCCTTTATATAAAGCTAAGGCTTAATGT
Source organism: Phalacrocorax carbo (assembly GCF_963921805.1). Lineage (NCBI taxonomy): Eukaryota > Metazoa > Chordata > Aves > Suliformes > Phalacrocoracidae > Phalacrocorax > Phalacrocorax carbo. Next base: position 83,244,580 of record NC_087516.1, read on the forward strand.
GCGTTTGTCTTGGGCTGTTGAAAATCTCGGTCCAGGCAAGCCTAACAGGTAAAAATTGGTGTTAATATATTGATCTTTTTATGTTTTATGTGTTGCAGAGCAAGTTTACAATGTAACTTGATTAAGTATCTCTGCTCTGGAGGAGCTCCAGACTGGAATAGCAGGATTGTTGCCGTTGAAAATTAAAGCTTATTGGCAGAGTTGCGTGTGGGAAGCTTAGACAGCATTTACCCACATTATTAATGGTTCTCAACAGTTCCTTATTTTGATAAGTATGAAAATCACCCACGGGGGTTTGTTTTTTTTTTTTTCATGGTTATTAACATCTTGGCAGGCATAATGTCTCAAAGCTTAATTATATTCAAAATGTTTCTAGCCAGCTGTATGGATTTGTAGTTGCATCACTCCCTTAGTTCCTGCTGCTTTTACTCATCATATGTGATACCTGTCTGTTAAAGTCAATGAAATTACCTGCATGAGTGTAGCGAAGCAATTGTCTCGGCATGCATTTGCAAATGCATAACTGTATGGGAACAATAGAGCTCCAGTAGAAACATATTTTTAGAGTGCAACTTGAGGTCTTTTTTGTTTTGTTATCTTACTTGTACTATGTCAAGTGAAAGGTTATGTTTTCCATTTTCAGAACGGAAGTGCAGAGAATTTTCAGGATTTTTTGTTTGTTTTAGCAGGTGTGGGAGGAAAAAAGCTACAGCTTAGAGAAACATGAAATTTTATCCTTTGTGTTTGGTTTTTCTTTAAAAGTGAGACCTTCTGAATATGATATAGGTGCATATAGGTGTAATATAGTGTAACGTAGGTATAGGCAAGGCTGTGATTCAGAGTTTCAGCAATGCACTGTATATGTCTCGTCATGTCTGCTGTGGGTTGTTCTCAGGATTTTACCTGGGGGGAGGGAAGATCCAAAAAAGAGGCAGGAACTTCAACTTGGATTATGCCACTACAGTTGCAAGTAGCATTTCACTGTGCGTTGCCAAAGGGAAATTGTTGTTGGTTCATTGGTATCGGTGAAAGTTTCACTAAATCTCTAACAAGAACAAAAAAACCTGTCCCAGTGTATACATTTCTAAATACTAAAAAGTAAATCACCCTTGCCACGTATTTGATTTGGCAGCTAGGAAATAGAACAAGCTAGTGTATTCATGTAGCAAATCATTTTATCCTTTTCCTCTGTTTGATCACTTGACTGAGTTGATATCTAAGCCTAAGCGAAAAATATTTTTGCAGGTTAAAGCTAGGTACATAAATGGCTGGCCTGACATACAGCACCTGTTTACCATCATGTAGCGCACCAAAAACCTATTGTCTCATCACCCGCTTCTTGAAGGAGAAAGATGTGGCTGTGGGGAGAGCAGAGATTTAACTGGGCAATCAGAGGTTAAATTTGGTTTATAAAAAATAGATGGAAATGGCTTACTTCATCAGGTCATCTGACTGAAAGTCTCCTGTAGTGGAAATGAAGCTTACTAGATGGGTGGAAACTGGTTTGACTCAGGTGTCATATCCTAGCAGTACTTGGATGCTATCCTCTAATCTCTAGGGGCTAGGTTAAACACTGAAGTTTATTTTTGCCTCTTGAACAACTAAAGGATGCCGCTTCAATTTTTTTTTTTTAATGTTGTTCAGTATCAAATTCAGTGCAATAAGCTCTTGGAGGAAAAAATCCTACCACAGGCCAAGAGAATTTGATAGCTGCTGAAAAAAATGGGTTTTGAAGTTTTGAAATCTGTTATAAAAATCTGCGTTTGAGTCGCATCTGCTCCTGCTGTATGCGACAGCTGCATGCAGTCACCCGCAGCCAGAGACCCTGCCCTTGACAGCGCTTCCCACAGTGGGCTGAGGGCTGACTGCTGGCATATGCTGGTGTGCATGTACACACTCTCAGGCCAAGGAACACACTTGGGCTGCCCTTTAAAGTCCAGTAGATGAGGGGGAGCAGCAAGATTCTTTAGTTCGCTTATAGAAGTTTAATAGTATTTGACGTACGCGTATCGCTATTATAGCTGTTGTAACACTTGGCTTGGTACCTCTCTGGTATGGCATTGGGGTGCCTCTGTGCTTGTCAGGCTTAACCATTTAGAGGCTGTATTATCGAATATCTTTAAGTAGTATTTGGGATTTCCCCCATCCCTGCATGTCCTCCTTAGTTTGACACTCCAAACTGTGTCCGCATCAAAAAGGGGATGATTGTTGGTTTTGCCCCAAATAGTGTACTGTGCAGTTCAAAGGTACCTAAAAAAACAGGACAGGAAAACACTGTGCATGTGGAGGTTGGCTGTGAAGCACTGAGGTACCTAGCCTGATATTGCTAGGGTGTCTTAAACTGAGCGTGCATCTATCCATATATAACCAGCACAGCATGTTCATTGTACCCATATTTATGTTAAGAATTTGCAAAAACATATGGCCTGGGGAGGGGGTGTTTTGTAGCTTCTGGGAGCCACAAGAGGGAGGGCGAAGTGACAGGGAGGAGGAGGAGAGGTGGCATCCTTTGATTACGGCCAGCACCATTTTAGTTACTTTCAAGCAGCAAGTTGCAGTCACAGAAAGGAAGACATGTTGTATGAACAGTGTAACTCATGTGTGGGTGTACTTGGCTCTCTTTTATAGGGCTTTTGTTGCCACAGCAGTAATGCTAAGTGGGGAGGAGGGCTACAAGGGCCAGGAACATGAAATAAAACTGCAACTTACCGAGAGCATTTAACTGGAGTGCCTTTTTCAGGTGGAGCACCATTTCCAGGAGTGACTGGTAGAGCAGGGTACTAACCTTTGAAACTGGAACTGGAAATGCCCGTGAAACCGAAGTGTACGGAACTCGAGTGGGATTTGCTTTAAACGCTGCCTATATTTCTTTGATTCCTCTCATATCATTGAGATGCAGATGGTAATGCTGGGGTTTGGGTCTTTACTGGATGTCTATATAGAAAAGAAATCCTTTATGTAAGACCTTCATAGGTGATGTAGTTGCGATACTAGTGGAGGGGTTAATTGATGAGAACTGTTCTCCCGACTCATCTGTTTTGCACAGCCTCAGCAGTGTAAAAGAGTTTCTGGAAAGTGGGTGCCAGCAGGAGCAGAGAGGTGTTCCCAGTACTGAATAGCAGAAGAGAGAGCCTCAACAAATGGTCCATATGGTGAAGGGGGATGGGCTTATATTATGCATTTCCTTTGAACGAGGGATAATTGTACATAGTGAATGCAGGGAGACCGGGGAAATGGTGTGTTGAGTACTGTTAAGGTGGAGAATGGACCAGATTCACATATTGCTTCTGGAAAGACCCAGTGTACCAGAAAAAGAATTAGTTGAATGAAAACTGAGGAAATGCATCCTGTCGTCATCAGCTACAGGACTAATGACTACAAAGTCATCGGGCAAGTTGACAAGTCTCTTGAAACTTGTTCACACAGTTTAAGAGATTTACCATGATAATGCTCTATTACAATTTCTTAATGGAAATCATGGTCCTGCAGTTGTATCTCAACTACAGTTTGCAGGAAACCACGCTTCGTGACAGCAGTCGCTGCTGATGGTTGTTTGCTGCCGCTTTGCGTTTGTTGTTTTACCTTCCAGGCTGTAGGCTTCTCTTTAGTTTATTGAATCCTTTCCAAATTATCTCGCTGTGCAGCTTTTCCAAACAGTGGTTGTGAAAATAGAACGTGGATGTTCCAGCTGCTTTTGCTGTAGTTTTTGTTAGTTGACTTCTCAGTTGATTTTGAAGACCTGGCATTCATTTCACAATTAACAGAAGTCCATTCTGTGTAAACTTGTCACCTGTTGCGGCTCTGCAGAAGTCAGGAGAAGCATTGCCCGTTGTTATGCTCCAGCAGTGCAAGAAAATAAGAAGGTTGTCATTAGGCTGTGACTGCCAGAAGGTCAGACGGACTGGTTGCTAACTGGTGGCAGTAAGCTGCTGGATGGCTGAGTCTAGGTACTCCTCTGCAGAAAAGTAGGTCGTTCAGGGGTCTAAGGAAGTCATCTCTGATATCTTGCATTTCTGCTGCCGCTGCTTCTTATCCCAAGGCCAGAGGGATATCCCATCCACCTGTCTGTGCTAATTAGCAAAGAATTAGAATGCGAAGAAGCTGTTGTGCATAACTTGACGCTGGGTTTTTCTGCCCGAGATGCCTCTGTTGCTTGGCTTTCAGAGGTACCGGAGGAACAAAGTTGTATGTGCTGTTAGAGTTACAGTACTGTGCCATAATTACTTGGTTTTCCTTTATATGGCTGTTAGAATAGCTGCAGTAAAAGAAACAGGGCTAACATTAAAAAGAACTATGAGAAATGGGGTGGATGCTTACTGGTTGGTATCCCACAGCGTGTAGTGAGAAGAATCCCAGAATGTGTAGAGCACAACATGGGATATCTACTGTGATCGCTGAGCACGTGATTTGCACTTATGCAGTGCTCCAGGGATGGAGTGATCCAGAGTAGCTTTACAGGGACTAATAAAGCTTTGTGGAAACAGTGCTTAGGCAGGAATTGCTCTGCATCACTTAATGCAAATGCACAAGACCCAGAACTGCCTTCAGGTTGAGACTTGCCCTTGGCTTGTGTGATTAACCCTATTAGGTGTCTGATGTCCTTAGCTTTAAAGGAACTTAGGAATGAAGGGCTGTTTCCAAAGCAGTGGATCCTGTTTTTCAAGGAAACAATCTACATTTCATTTCTTCTGAAGAATCAAAGGAAGATTTTTATGGTCCTACAGAAGCTGCAAAATAGCAGCTCCTCCCCCATAGACACCCAATTTGCATAACAACGTTTTCAAGATTGGCAGAGAAATGCTTTGGAGAACAGCATGCATCTCAAGAAAGCAGAGCGAAAGCTAAGGACAAAGTTATGCTATTGCTGAGAAGCAGAAACAAGACATTCCGAAGGAACCGACGGTGTAGCACCTTACTTATGACATGAGATCGGTCACACTGAACTGCTGTTTTGGAGCTGTGCTTTGGCCTACTACACTTCACAAGGAAAGGAAACCAAAACCTAATTCCATGTTGAGGGCCAGGTTATTTTTCCCCCTTTGGTCACTGGCATTCAACTTGGAAAATTGCATTCACAGTATCTGTATTTACTCTTACAGATGGAAACTTATCAGATGGTAGTTTCCCAACATAGACACCTGTTGTGCATTTAAAAATCTGGATCAGCTCTTTTGAATAAACTATCCAGGTGGTTTTATGCTAACTGATACAAAATGTGTTTTATGCCACACTGACCCACAGGGATTGCCGTAATGATAGAGTATGGGTAGAGAAAGTCCTCAACAACTTGTGAGAACACTGTACAGTGTGTTTGCTGCCGGGTATGGTTACCAACACTAGAGGCAATGAATGTTGTACACGAGATTCATTAGAAGGCTTTCTCTAGGTGAGGCATGGTCCGGTTGTGGATTGTACCTCTTTGGAAGCGAGATAGGAGTAGTTTGAATAATACCGCAAGAAGACGTATGTAACATTGCCATAGAAACAAACTTATTGCAATTTAAAATGCCTAAAATATTGTTGTGTTAATTACTGTGTGTACTTCAGATGTGGGTACATTTCAATAATTGTGAGATTAATCTGAGAATTTGTAGTAACTGTATTGTCCGTAAACACCAGTCTCAAATGGTAGTTCAAAATAGTGTAACTATTAAAAAGGCAAATTATTTGTGTTTGAGAATATTAAGAATAACTGTTGTAAGAAATCCTAATTAATTTGTTAGAATTTACATGTTAAAAAAACCGCATTGCAATTTGTTTACCTTCCCAAATACTTGAACAGTGTATCTGGTGGTACCAGTCAACTGAGTAAATAAAACCCTCCATCGTTGTAATTGCCATCTGTCCTCAGTGAGGCTTAATCTTCCGTTCCTTGCTTCAGTGAGATACTCGCCTTTAACTTCTGCGAATGCTTTTGTTGGGTCCGTGACTTGGTGAGTTCAGACGGTGGGCTTTTTATTTCATTTTCTCCCACCCCCCTTAAAATATAATAAATATTCTGTGCAAAAAAACCCAATACCCAGCTTTTAGAATTCTGTAGCAATAATTCTTAGAGTGAGACCATGTTGGTCTGACAGCAAAGCACCGCATATGTTCAAAATGAATACACTTAAAGCAGAAGCAAGTTATCTTGTTTGTATCGCAATCAAGGCACATAGTTCTCTGTCCATTGATCTCTTCTCATAGCCAGGTATAGGTGCTGCTTTGTAGTGACTTGGGTGGGAACTTAGGTGCTTGTGTCGGAGTAGTGCTTGCTCAGGTTTCTCATGTGCATGTGTTTGCGCCTTTCTAAAAACAATGCTTTTAAAAGTGGGGTATGAGTTTTTGAGAAATGATTTCTAAGCAAGCAAAAAAACCCCAAACTAACAAACAAAAAACCTCTCACGGTGGCACCTGAGGATAAAAAACCTCTGTAGTGATCAGGTTAGTACTATGCCATTTGGACTAATTGTTATTAGCAAATAACTGCTCATTGGTTTGTCAGGCAACGAATTCGGGCCAGTTGCATGTAATTCCTTTGCAAACAACCTGCAATTCCAGTTGATTGTGTTTTGCACAGTAGATAAGAATATCAAGTCGGGGTTTATGGCTACGTTATGCAGATTGCTCGTACAGAGGTTAACTTGGCAGGTGTTAACTACAACGCTTAAAAAGAAAAAACCCATACATATTTACCTCTTAGGACAAGCATTCAGTGTGCATACTGACTTTGGATAGTCTGATGTGGTTCATGGTTGGAGCTAATTCAGCTGTGAGAGTTTCCTTTGTGTTTGAGACTTTGGGAGGACCTGTGCCTCCAGATCCTAGTTCATTATAAAAAAAAAAAATCTCCTCTGGAAGAGCTGAGTGTTTATGGCTGAAGCTGCAATGGGACTTTTACCACTAGAATCTATTTTTCCTTGAAGACAATTCTCGGTTTTGTTCTTAGTATATATGGTGAAGCAGAAGAACAAAACCAGGAAACTACTTTCTCCTTCTGTGGTTTTGTGATCATAGAATGTCTTTGTTAGAAGGTGCAAGCCAGTGTGGGGGAAAGAGGCTGAAGAGGAGACTTTGCTGCTGCTGGTGCTCTGCTGCTGATAGTTAGAGCACACTCCTGCTTTGCAGGCCGCTCCTCAGGAGCACCACGGTTTGGGGGCTCATCTCTTTGCCTACAGAATGAGATCCCCAGCTGCCATAGCTCTCCTGGATACTGAAGGTGCAGTGTTGCGTTTGGCAGATGGGGATGATGCAAGTCCGTGCAGCCCTCGTGGGGCTGTCCTGCCCTGGTGTCACCCAGACATTCCTGAGCCCGCTGGTCGGCCAGGTCAAACAGTCAAAAACTGCCCCTTACCAAAAACATTTGGCGGGACTAACTTCCCATCTGTCTGACCACAGGCTGCATGAGTGTGTGTTGCTCCCGTGAGGAAAGGCCAGCCTGCTGCAGGCAGATTAGCTCGGGCGGGTTGTGAAACCATGCCCCAGAACTAGCCCTTGGGTAACAATATTCAGATGAAAACAACTGCCTTGCAGCCCCAGTCCTGACTATTCTGTCACTACCGTGGCTGTAATAAGACTTCTGCCGTAACATTTCCCATATTCTCCAGTACTTGCCTAGTCGCAGTCCTTCATGCTCACTGCCAGTTAGGCATACGTGGGCAACTAAAGGGAAAAAAAGTTTTTGGAAACCTTCTTAGTCAATACCTTTTTCTCTTTTCTCTTAGAAGTGAAGAAGAAGGCGGGCTTTATCACTCCAGTGCCAGGAGGGGTAGGACCTATGACTGTTGCAATGCTTCTGAAGAACACAATCATAGTTGCTAAAAAGCTCATTTATTAGAGCACGTGCGCTACCCTGGAAGAAGAAGCCAAGTTGTTCTATTTATTGATACACAAAACATTTATTTTTTACTACAAATATATTTATTTCTACGTTGTATTTATTTTTTCATGTAAAGTATGCTAAACCTGATGGTTTACAAAATGTTGAAATACTTTTTGTTACCTCCTACTGACTGACTGCGAGCAAAAATGAATTGAGAATGCAGCCTGTGCAGATAACGTTGTTCGTGGTCAATGATGTGTGTGAAAAAGAAGAATGAAGCATGAATTACAAATATACCTGTGTATCTGGGGATGGGGTGCAATTACCAAGATCTTTTAAGAACATGGGACCCTCGGTTTTTATCAAACAGTATAAAAGCTATGTTTCAACACGCTAGATAAATTTAAAAAATACAACTTGGGTTCTGAGGTCGTGAAGCACTCCGGGTGTAGTTAGAAGTCTTGAAATATTTTGGGTTTTTTTAAACACTAGGAGATAGCAGCAGAAATCTTGAACCTGAAAGGCACTAAAGACTGAAGTTTTTGTTTTGGCTGTCAGGTTGACATGAGTGCAAATGTTCAGTACATGTTTTAAAACAGTCAAGTCAACTTGAACGTTGGTGAAATTTGGACCTTAGACATGTACAAGAGGTATGCATAAGTAGTTAAAATTGCGGTCAGAATTATTTTCTTTCCATGTCTGGATTTGTTTGACAAAATGTTTTGTGGGATGAGGGTATTATGCACCAAATAAACCTGAATAGATGACTGGGCTGAATCAGACTTTAATTAGGTAGAATGTAGTTAAAACTACTATGTATGTATATGATGTATAAGGGGGCAGGGGTAGAAGAGGAAGAGAAAAGCCAAAGTGTATCCCTGCTGAAGTGTTTGTGCTAGAATCTTAAGCCATTTAATTACTCTTATTTTCTGAAACTGCATGATGAGGTTTTTGTAGTCCATGATGTAAGACTCAATACTCTGACTCCTGGGCTACAATGTTACATTGCTTAGGGAGGACTATATGGGATAATAACATCAGTATGTTTCTGTTCCCAAGAAGTTCAGTTCCAAGGTGGATCTAAAATAGTCTCAGTTGGAGTGGAGTTACTGCTGAGATGCCAGTGGAACCAAGCGTGTGCACTGTTGATGTGAAGAGCCTACCCAGTCCCTGCTGAAGTCAGTGGGAGACAGGTTGGACTTTGATCTTTGTGTTTTTATCTCAGTTGGGGCCGCTTTGATTTATTTTCATCAAGAGCCTTAGGTGCTTGCCAGTAAGCTATAGATAACTTGAAAGGGGGGAAGAAAAATTGTGGCTAAATACTACTGCCGTTAAACAAACAACAGTGCTTACTATAATAAAAGAAACAAGATGGAGCATCACTTCTGTGCTGATTGTTCTTGTGATGGACTTTCTGAGAGTTTGGTTCAATGCAGTGTCGACAAAAGAAGCTGACAGAATCATGACTAAATATACCGTGCCAATAGTGCAGACACTTGCTTATCCGTTTGAATTTAAACGGTAGTATAAATGTTAGGAAGGTCAAGGTGCCTATGGAGGTAACACTTAGACCGATCAACCCATCATTGACTAGGACAGAATAAAACTTGTTCACTGATATGTTTATCTTGGTGACAGATTTGAATACAGTTTTGGTGGTGGTTGTGGTTTTTGTTTCTAATCTGCCTGTTAAGAGTGCAGTGAATGGAGGGATTTTGCATGTTCGGTCATTACTTCATCTGTTGATGTTGCTGTTCTAGATTAATGTTTGTGTTCTGTGATTTAACTACAATCATTTCTGCATTTTTTTTTTTGGCAGAATAACAATTTATGGTGTTTTGCTTATATCTCTTGGGTGAGTCTGCCTCTCTCGTGTCCTACAAACAGTTTATTGTGCATCTTAAGCTTTTTTCCCTCTTTTGCCCTATGGCGGATGGGTTAGCATTACACAAAAGCCAGCAAGACTGAGGTTTCACTGACCAGTGTGCTATTTTCAGGGCTGCCAGACACTTCTGTGAGAGTATTCTCCACTGGGAGAATATCCAGAGGGAGCATCCAGAGGGAAGGGCCTATTAACCAACCCAAAGAGCACGCTCCTGTGCCAGGCCTGGTCAAGTCCAGTCCAAGCATGAACACCCTGTGGCGGACAGAGGCATGGCCTTACCCACTGAAGCCTTCTCACAGGCCTGCCGCGCCCAGCTGTATTGCCTAATGATGAAGCCACCTCTCGGATTCAAGCGGGATTAAGCTCCCATTGTGTAGATGTATGTTGAAAGCAAGACTCATGAGACTTAGCCCTGGTTGGGACTGATAGCAGAGGTTATCCAGGTAGGCAGAAACAGTCCTGTCGATCCGGGGAGTGCGCAAGCTGCACTCGATCAGTGTGCAGGCATGCAGCGATTCAGGATAGCAAAGGAAGGGAAGAGCCTGCTGGAATGCCGTCCTTGAGCAGGAGAACGCTTAATTAAAATGTGCATAACTAGCTTGTGTTTTTCCTTTAACACTTGAAGCGGGTAGACATAATCCTACAAATCACTGAGGAGAGTGCAGCAGAGAGGGAGAACTGGAGCTGACCAGAGTTGTTACAGTATTTATCAGAAGATTCTCAGTTTTAAAATATAGAAATTGTGAAATGTTTTTGTTGCTTGGAGCTCACAGTTGAGAAAGCAAAAGTTGTTGCTGGGGTGAAGCGCGTAGCTCTCCTTGGGTGAGAGCCGGGTTGTTGATGTGTGTGTATGTTACTGAACTGGGCCGTTTTGAGGATCTGCTGTAGTATGTTTGGCTGCGTAAGTACCTTTCGGAGAGACCGGTCCTACTTGTTCCAAGCTGCCTGTGACCAAGGAAGTTGGACAGCGTTCGGGGCTGTGGAGAGTGGTTTAGTATAAGAAATGTGCTTGGCCAGGTATGGCTTGGAGACCTACAAACGCTTTATGTAAAAAGTACGATTGTTCTCATTATGCATACCCGCTTCCTTGAAAGGGCAGAGATGGGCTGGCAGAAGAGTGGCAGGAGTAATGAACGGATCGCCTAATACAGGAGGCAACAGCTCACCTGCTCTTTCAGTCTGTGTTTTCTCCCCACCTGTGCTTTGCCAGCTCTCGACTTCTGCCTCGCGCGACCGCGTGTAGCTCTAGCCAGCCATCCTAGGCCTTGCGCAGGGCTGGTGGCCTGCCTCGCTTCAGAGCATTGTGCACACGGAGAGGCTGGAGAAGTGATTAGCGTGGCCCTCGGGCTCAACAGAGCATGTGATCAAAGGCCTCTTGCTGGCAGTCACTGATGGAGAACATGATCCATTATCTTTGTGTCTGATCCCTTTCTAATCTCAGCACTAGCTGTTCTCGCAGTTCCTCTTCTGGATGGCAGGAAACTGAGTTGCAGGGAGAACTGAGGAAGGAACACAGGCAAAGCAGGGGCTGATCATTGGACCCTGAACTCTGGAGTAGCATCCTGAATGCCGACCATCCTGGAAGTAACACAGGACCTACACTGCTAAGGGAGAGGAAGATTACGTTTGTCACAATACGTCAATTTTCATTTTGCTCGCCTCTGTTTCGTTCATCTGCTCTGGCAGATACCAGGTCTCTCTTTAATACTGTATCTTTGCATGCACAATTATGCCCACAGGTAATAGGAAACCAGGGTTTCAAAAGAAAACCTGATCCCATTGCTAGATAATAGCAGTTTCCTAAATAAATGTGTGGTTGCCCCCGGGGTTGAGGTTGTTGCCAGATGCACCTTTTTTTTGATTGGTGAGAACAGCAGATGACGCTTCATGGCATATAAGTGCAAGAGAAAACACGGGCGCACAGATAAGCAGAGCAAGCGAGTCATCTGGAAGGAAGAGCTGAGAAGGTGTTAAAGCAGCTGCTTGCCATGGCGTTTGGAATGCTAATCTATATTTTGCTGAAAGGTAGGTTTGGAGGAGGGTTTTCCGTGTCGTAAGGTACAAGGGTTGGTTGAACAATAGTTCGCTCTTTCTGAAATAGGCAGTAGGGGTGGGAAGCATGCAAAGACATTGCGAAGCAGAATGACTTCAGCAATGTAAACCTGAATGAAATTTTAACTGATAGGGTATAATTTAAACTCTTTGAGAAGAAGCTACTTAGACTGGTAAACAGGTGTAACACTGTAGCGTATTGCAGGTATCTGTGTTGTAAATTATGTGAGGTAATAGACTGCAGAATAGGATAGGTATGTATTTTGGAAATTTGCAAGCAATAGTTAGTTTCCCCGCAATCGTAATTATGCTGTGGCAAAAGGAAGTTTGAGACAAGAATGTTTTCAGTGAATTGTTATTATATTGCTGCATTGTATCAGATTTGTATTAAGTGGGTACATGTTTTCTGGGTGAAATGAACCTTGAATAGATATACTGAGTTTTTCTGTTACAGTAAGCATCTATTTGCATTACACAGCAATGGGGGCACTGAGTGAAGAGTCAGCTGTTACTGTTTCATCCCTCAGCACAGACTTATGGAATAATTGGACAAAAAACAACACTGAAGGTATTTTCTTTTTTCCTGTTTATCTCTGTTAGTCTGTCACAATTTAAAAAAAAAAAAACCCCAAACCAAAAAAACCCTCAACAAACCCTGTTATGGTGGTAGCTGCCGTAACACTCCTGTCACTTGGACTCCGGTGAATTTTGTCTCTTTTATTTGTGAAATCAATTGCTTTCTTCCTGGAGCCTTAAAAACCTTGCTGAAGTAATAGCTGCTGCTCAGCTGGGATAGGCTCAGCAATGACGAGCTAAAGGGTCAGTTATTCAAAGTCAGTTAAAATTTGGAGAAAATATTTTAATGCTAATTGGGATAGATGATCTATGTTTCTGATGTCCACTTCTGTTACTTTTAACTAGTGCTTGGTTTCTACCTCTCTTCAGTGTGAATCTTTCTGCACACAAGTGAGAAGGCAGCAAACATAACTTCAAGTGATGCCTCCCAGTACTGTTACTCAGTAGTTTCTTTCTTCGTTGCATTTTGCTTTTGGCTATCACAGCTTCCACATCCTTCTTCAGAGTGCTAGCTCTCTCTTTGCTTTCTCTCTCTTTTCTGACTGAAATGTGAACTCAAGCTATTTACCTGCCAACATCTGACACCAGAGCGCTGTGTTTATCCTGCAAGCGGCATTCTTGATGTTACTTCAGGTGCTAATGATGTCATTACTTTTGGAGAACGGTGCGATCTGGAACTGAGGTTTTGGCAGGTCAGTAAAGGAGGAAAGGATTTCACCTGTCTTACTTATTAATGTCTTTGTACTTTAAAAAGAACATAAACATGCATACAAATCATCTTCTCTTAATTGTAAGTCATCACAGGATTTTTAGTAGATCACAGCTTTTTTAGTAGACCCACCAGCTTTTTATTTTTCTCTGAACAAGTCAAACTGTGCTTTTCTCTAATTTGTCATAGTGGTGCAGTGTTACAGGTATATGTACATTCATCCATACACATACTATATATGTGGGTTTCATATGCAGGTATGTGAAGTGGAGGAGACGTTGATTTCTGACTGCAGTAGTTTGATTTGTCAGCGCAGCACTGGGGTCTGGTTTAGTGGCTTCGGCTGTGAAATTATTCTTCCGGAGTAGCACACAGCAAGCAGGAGTATAATGAAGTAGAAATATGTTGTCATTCGTGAAGTACCATGTTTGTATTACTTAGAAAGCAGGAGTTGTTGGTTTTTTAAGAAATCAGAGGCTTGTTTACAGGGACGCAGCCATGTCTGTAAGTGTGCCATGTACCTTTATGCTAGCTGTGGGTGTGCAAGACACCAGCACTTTCAGTTGAGTGTTCCCCTCAAAGACAGAAGCAAATTCACAAATTTACAAGCACACGATTACACGGGTGGTTGAAAGTGTATTTTGGTGGACCTTGTGCAAAGGCAATGAAAAGCCAGAAAACAGCATTTCCAGAAAGAAGATTTAAAAAAAAATGCTTCAAGAGTCACCAAAGAAACTGGCTGTATCTCTCTGAAGTTGTCTTGTAGCTCTTGTTCCCGTGCAAGTTAAGTTTATAGTAAGGTTTATAAGCAAGGTTCAGTAATACTGGATCCTAGGAAAATGAATTCCTGGTTAAGTGTCACTGCAGGAACAGGCAGTTCCTTGTGGGATTGCAGGTCCTCCAGGGACTGAGGTGTAGTTTGTGGACAGCCATTAATTTTTGCTCAATCCATTTGCCTCCTATTTAAAGGATCATGTCCTATTTCCTTGTTTTATGTTACATAGACTTTATTTGTCACCAGTGCTGGGGCTGGGAAACGTTAGGCTCACTGACCAGCTGGGGGAGAAAGGTAATGGAGAGGATGCCTGGCTGGGAGCTGACACGGCAGGGATAAAGAACCTGTGATGCTGTTTGGGCTGAAGGGGAGCCTTGGTAGTGAAATGGGCAGCTAGGAGTAGGGAAGGGCTTGGTTTTACTGGGGTTAAAAATGAGATCCCTTCATTGCCGTGAGCTGCTGCTTCTGTGCAGCCTGTAAGGGAGGCCCTGAACCTGGGGCTGACCCCTTCCCTCCCTCCCCTTTCTGACTCTCCTGTTCCTCCCCGGCGCACCATACTTGAAGGCTGAGCTGTCATGGTCTTAGTGGCTGACTCTCTTTGTTGCCCGTCTGTCAGTTATGGCATGCCCAGGCTTCCAAATACCTGTAGTCTTGATTTCATGTCAGATCTTGCCAAGTGTATCTGTTTGAATGACTCAGTTGCAGGCAACTGTCAAGTGCTTACACAGCATGCTTTTCTTTCCTCACGTGACATGAAAGGGCACATGGATGAGTTTATTCAACAGGTTATTTAGTATCTAGGTGGATATTATGATATGAATTAGCATAATGCTCTGGGATGGGTTAGAAAATCATTCTTTTAGTTTTCAAGACTCATCATTCTTTCAGAGGTAATTTGTATTTTTGCAATGTCAGAATAATTAGCAGTTAGGTTTTCTGTGTGCACATATAAGATGCGATCTTGCAGCCCACAATGGACAAAGCTCTTGCTCGTAACAACAAGAGAGGAAATGTATTGTTAGTTTGTTGCCTGTGCAGCAAGATGTTGGTCTCAAATGCTTTCTAGTGTCGTGGTTTAGCCCCAGTTGGCAACCAAGCCGCAGACAGCCACTTGCTACCCTCCTGCCCCAGGTGGGATGGGGGAGATAATCTGAAGAGCAAAAGTAAGGAAGCGTGTGCGTTGGTAAGAACAGTTCAATAATTTAAATAAAATATAATAATAATAATTGTAATGGGAAGGAAAACAAAGAGAGAGAGAGTGGAACAAAACCCAAGAAATACAAGTGATGGAACTGCTCACCACCTGCTGACCAATACCCAGCCGGTCCCTAAGCAGCGATTGCTGCTCCCCAGCCAACTCCCCCCAGGTTATATACTGTTCCTGACATCATATGGTATGGAATATCCCACTGGCCAGGTGGGGTCACCTGTCCTGGCTGTGCCCCCTCCCCTCTCAGCTTCTCGTGCACCCAGCAGATCATGGGAGGCTGGAGAAGTCCTTGAGTATTGTAAGCACTACTTAGCAACAACTAATCCATCAGTGTGTTACTAACATTATTCTGATACTACATCCAAAACACAGCATTGTACCAGCTACAGTGAAGGAAATTAACTCTTTGCCAGCCAAAACCAGGACATCTAGGCAGGTTCCTGCTCTAGGCCAACCTTAGTTGCTAATGACAGTGCTAACTTTCATAGCACTTGGGGGAAGAGGTTTCGCATACCTGCACAAAGCAAGGTTTCTTGCACAGGTTGGTGGGTGGAAGGCTGCCACCTCTTGGCAGCGGTGGGGTAAATGAGGAGGGATGTTCTGGCTATGTGAATCCATCTGGTAGAAGTTTGAGTAGAGGCAGCTGGGAATTTCGTGCCTTTGGTGTACAGATTTGTACCTACCTTGTTTATTTTTTGTTCCCGGTATGGCAGAGATAGAAGTGAAGTATTAAACCTGTGCAGTAGACATCTTCTCAGGGCCCGGTAGCAGAGTAGTGCTTTGGGCGGCTGGCAATACTCATTAAGGGGTCCCGTTGAGTGGTTACGTTTAGCAGTTTAGTAGTGCGCTGTTCAGCCCCCTTTGTGCCGAAATGGCGACTTGAAACAGTTGGTGTGTAAGTGTTTGAGGAGAGGCATGGGGTAAGTGTGAATGTGCCGCTGCCTATTTCCTGATATTCTTCCTTGCAGAGCTTTGGTAGCTGGTCTGCAAGTACAGTAGGCTTAACTGAAAATGGGCTTTTGCAAGTCTCCTGCAGGTCTCCTGCATCCTGGATCTTCTTGGCACACTGAGCTTTGCAGCTGTGTTTACCACGTGCTTTGTTTTCCATTTGATTTCCCCAGCAGTGAGCATGGTATAGTCTTGCCGTGCAGAAAACAGTGTCATCCATCCCTTGTCATAAAATCAGTCTTTTCTTCTGGAAATCTGTCCTTTCTTAAGTTCTTCTCTTCCTTAAATCTGTCCCTCCAAGGCCTGGTCCTGAGCTGACTATGCTCTCAGCCAACAAGCCTGTCCCTGGAGCTTGTCGGCAGCGTTCCCAGAGCCATCCAGAAAAGAGCCAGGGCTTGATACGAGAGCTCACGTATAGCCAGCGCCAACTTCTTCCCTTGCAATTGTGTGGTTCAAGGCTATGGGCGTGTCTCCCCTGCACAAGGCTTTCTATAGCAGATGTACTGAAACCAGAATGGTGTATGGGGACGACGTAGCGGTAGTAGCACAGCGCTCACTGCTGGGTGATGCTGCATGCAAATCTGGCCTGTGATACAGGTATTCCAGTGCCACATCCTAGCGTGTGATAGAGAAAGGGCCTCAGTCTTGGCGTATCCTTCGGTGTGTATGTATTATCACTGGATTGCTAGGCCAAAACTGGGGATTTGGTTTTCAGTTTCTAGTGTTGTGTTTCTAGCTTTTAGGTCTGCCATCTCCACGGTGTGAAGAGAAACTCGTGAGTTTTCTTCACAAGAATGGATAAGATGTCCTTTTCTCAGCCCAAAGAAGTTCATTTTAAGACAAGACATGTTTCTTTCCTTCTCTGCAGCTTTTCCCAAGCGAGTGTAGTAAGACATGTTCTTTTCATGCAGACTTGAGTTGTTACTTGTTCTCACTAAGTGTCTTGATAAGCTGGAAGTCTGATTACTCTGTCAGGTTTTAGAGGGCACTGTTTCCAAAGTAGTGCTGTTTGATGTGAGTAGCAGTGATAGCATCGTGCTTCTTAGGTGTCCAAATGACATGAATCACAACCTAAGCAGTGAATTGCTCTAATGTGCAGGCGTAGAGTAGAGCAGCTGTTTACCATCACTTGTCATCTCTGTGATGAAGCTGCATAAAGAATAATGGCGGGGGGGGGGAACCCCAAACCCAAAAAATGCTTAGTTGAGCGCACGGGGGATTCCTGCCATTAAATGACTCAAACTGGATTTTGATCAGGAGTTTAGGGGGTTGTTGGTGTTACTCCTGAAAAATGTGCCGTGGGATCTCGAGTTGCCAGCAGGACGGGTAGAGGCTTACAGGTATGACAGTCGTTCCATCAGCGTAATGTCTCCAGACCTTGATTCAGCACTTAGTCAGAAAGGAAGGTTTCTGCTTGCTGTACCATTGTTTAGTCATTCTGAGCAGACACTGTCACCTTCCTGCATGATGTTATTTTTCTTGTGGTCATAACTAAAAGCTGGTGTTGACATACACTCAGTTAGGAAATCACCTTCAGCCATCGCTAAAACAGTCCCCTGAAACAGTAAGACATCGTGTGGACACCCCACCCCACCAGCAATTCCCGTAACTGGGTAGAGACACCGGTTCAAACAGATACTTGCTTTGATGGTAAAGCTTTTGAGCTTTCTCTTTGCTTGCCGCACCCCAGCTCCCATGTTAGCGATTCATGCCAGCCTCTGCAGTCCTGCACAGCAGGGTTCCTCCCTCCTGGGCTCAGGTGTTCTATCAGGATGTAACATTGATACAAGATCCCCAAGAACAGTTTGGACTTCCTTTATTCCCATTACAGCTGCCACGGTTGGGAATAATATAGTAATTTTCTATGCTTTTAAAGCAGAAGCACATGTACTGACCTGGATGCATATCATTTTGCCCAAGTTCAGAAACGTAACAATTGTGGACCATGCTTTTGCACAGAAAGACCATCTGGGCAGTCTTGGGTGCTTACAAGCATAACTGGACACTCTGCTAACATTAGACCGTGGAGAATGGATGGAGGGAGCAATCCCACGAGTCATCACTCACTCACAGCTGTAGAGCTGGCAGGCAGGAGTGTTAGAAATGTAATAGCTTGTCTTGTGATGGGGAAAAGAAAACAGGAATGAATAATTTGAATTCAGACTGGGAAGCATACTGGGCATAATTCAACGCGCTCATTGCGTCCTAAGCCCCTGCTATTCCTGGGGTGGTTTTCCTGATGGATTTCAGGTTGGATTGAGCTGATGTTACTCCGGGTGAATGTTCCATAATAATTTCTATATGTGCTTCTCAAAAGCATGTAATTTATTAACAGTTTGTTCTTTTTCTAAAGCTCTGCTGGAATGTCGTAGAAGCTTGTCTGCTTAGCGGTGTTTGAATCTGCTCATGAGACACATCACAGTATTTCTATGTATTAAGTGTCATCTGCAGGCAATGCCTGTTCAAGTCGAGTTGTGAAAATATATTTAAATTATATGATTTTTCCTCAATATAACATGACTTTTTTCCCTTTCACAGTCGACTACACAGAGCAACCAAAGCTCTTGAAGCTTATGCAGACCTGTCTTGAAGAACACCACAGCTATTGTATCAATGGGCTCTGTGCTTTCCACAGCGAACTGAGGAAACCCATATGCAAGTAAAGAATACTGCTTATAAGTATCATACTTACAAAATAACAGTAGCATTGTTTCTTTGTCTGCTACATGTTACTAATGCCATGTGACTAATGTGCAATGTGCAGAGCGCAGCTTTCAAGTGCCAGTCAAGTGTTTGCAGGCTTAGAGTTTGGCACGGGCTTGAGTCCTGTGGTGGCTGGGGACTGTTAACGGGGCAGTAGTGCTGTGCTAGTGTAATACTAAGGAAGGGAGAGGGCAAATTCACAGCTTCATAGGTCACTGCCACGATGGCATCTCAAATCACAACTGGTGCTAGAGAAAGTAGTAGAGCAATAAGCAGCTTTTCACAGTAGACACAATGAAGGGGACAGGATCTTGCAAGATGTCAGCTGTAATTCCCGTATTCTGCAACTGTTTACACACCAGTCGGGACTACGGTGTCCTTAAAATTTTCTAGAGTCAGTACTGGGCAGCTTTGGCCTTCAGAGACGTTATGGCAGCTGAGGATCAGCAGAGCACAGTGCTCTTGGCCCACACCCTCTGTGATGAGGGTATGTTTAGCCTGCTTTTGCTGCTGTGACTGCAGTACTTGAGCTAGCTTTAAACTAGATGGACTGGGGCAACTGGTAGTCTTGGTGGAGCAAAGAGGTTCTGACTGAGCACCAGACTGAGCCCATCCTCATTTAGACTTGTTTGAAATTTTTTAAAGCTGATGAAAAGTAACACGTGTTTCTGAAATACAAAACAAAGAGTTCTGAATAATTTTTGCGTGGTGTATATTTATTTTGTAGGTGCCTTGCAGGTTATAATGGAGAGAGGTGTGAACATTTAACACTAAATTCATATGCACATAATTCTTACGAACGCTACATTGCTGTGGGCATTGGTGTAGGAATACTGACAAGTGGGATACTCGCTATCATCTACTGCTACGTAAGAAAGAGGTATGGGAGATATGTAACGTCTGATTACATTCCTCTGAAGTACTGTGGGCAGGAATAAAGAGTGCAGAGTTCTGAGGGCACTGGGAGTGGGTTCTTGCCTGTTACTGATCTACGGTGTGATCTTAATGGAAGTGACACTCGACACCTCTGCTTTCTGACCTGCCAGTCCGCTCAAATGGTGCGTTTGTCTGAAACATGGTTTTCATTGGGGCTGCATAAATGAGTTAGGTGATTAGATTTAGGTTCTGTTCAGACTTCTGTGGTGTTAGAGTTGTCTGACGAAAATCATGTGATGTTGTCCATTTTAGATGCAGGAAATTGAAATCACCTTACAAAGTCTGCATGGGCGAGACAGCGTTGTGAACATCCAGCGTTGGGACACCCAACCAATTTGCCTGTAAACGAGAGGAAGTTCTGCTGGGAAGGCCACCCCGCCCCATCTGGCAGGTACCCCAGCCTCGCCAATGATATGAAATAAAGGGAATGACAGCACAAGTACATAAAAGGAACTCCTGCAGAACTGACGGGCTCCGTTCACTTTTGAAGAAAGACTTCCTCTTTTTAGTAAAGGTTGCTAGATGAGCAGGTCCGAGCACCTAAGGATACTTGCAGCCCTCTCAACGCTCTCCTGTGGCTGATATTTGCTGAGGGGAGGTTTCAGCTGTTTTCAGTCATTTCAAGCCCTAGTACAGTGTTCTGCTCTTGTCTTTCCAGTCTTTTTTTTCTTTTTTTTTCTTCTACTTTTTTCTCTGGAGGAAAAGCACAACCTGTCTCGCAGTGGAGTTGTATTCCGAACATCACTGCTGACAAGAAACCGTTTGGGTTCTGATTTCAGTGTCTGCTGCCTTTGTGTGTGGATAAACAGCCCTCTTCCAACACAGCAGTTAGCTTTGGTGTGCTAACGTGTATAGGCTCCTCTTGCCATGAAGGACAAAATCATGAAATGCTTTGGACTGAGGAAAGTGGATGGTTCTCAAAAGCTTACTTAAACTTAGGAATAGAGTGTAAGCAACTCCCGGAAAATTAGATCATGACACCTCTGGGCATGGCAAGTTCCTACTGTTTTCATAAGCAAAGTAATCGGACATCTTTTTCAAAATGGATTATTGAGTGTGCTCATGACAAAGAACTCTTCTCTCCCCTAACATCGCATAGCAGCTCATCGCATGCACGGAACTTCAGGCAGAACATGGCCTTGCTGCATCGTGATTTCAGCGCAAGACTTCAGTTGCTAGAGAAGCTGGAAATCTGTTATGGAACTTCAGTATAGCTTTGCCCAGGAAACAGGCTGTCGTTGTTCCGTTCTCACATTATGTGCACAATGTAACCGCTGAAATAAGAAAGAGATTGCCATACAGGCTTTGTTCCGCTCTGGACAAACAGATTAAGTATCAGATGCTTCTTTATCTTCACATTGTCTATGACGAATCACAAAGGTAAAAAGGTTTTGTTAAAGGAGAAGGGAAGAGAATTGGTTCTGAAGACAGTGGCACTACCTGTGACTTCTCACTGACAGTTGGAGTGTTTGCCAGTGCTGATGAGACTGGACATGGCTCTGAGAGGCTTACATTTCAGCTGTTGCACATTGTAGACACATCTGTTATGCTTATTCATCTACAGGAAAAAGGCAGTTGGGTACTTCGCGATTTTATGGGATGATATAGGCTCCTAAGTTTAGGTGCCCTGCTGTTATGTGAGTTAATTTTCACAACAGGATGCATGTCATGTTGAAAAAACCCTTTGTATTTGTGAGACTACAATGATAATGCTAAAATGTGTATGAAAGACTGGGCTTTGAAAGGGTAACTGTGCATTTAGCCCTAGAGTGTTATGAAGTTCAGTGGGCTTCTCACACAGGGGGAGTCCTGGTCAGTAGCTGAGTCATCTTGGCTCTCCATTTGATACCAGTAAATAAAGCAACATGTCACACACAGTTTGGTCAGAGTCCCCGTGCCACAGTCTGGAGCAAGCGACAGGTTGCGTGCACAGGAAGGGTTGTTGGTGAGGAGCTGGATGGAGGCAGACACCAGTCCTTTCCTCTACACATTGGCCTGAGAATTTTGTAAGAGGCACTGAGCTGATTTTCCAACTCTCAGCCTTTTTGCTTTCTTCATGTCAAGTTAAATCTTCAGATTTCTGTAATTTTTGCTCCTTTCCATTCTTCTGACCTTTCCTAAGTATTCACTGAGACACAACTTCTGCTCTTCAGGATGTTCCAGTCAGCTTTCAGTACTTGCCGTAATGTCTTCTGTCACATGCATGTACTGAGATTGCAATTAGATGTGACTTAGACTGTGCGCATCCACATGCAGACACACAAAAACCACCCTTCACCCTTCGCACACATTGGACAGACTGAACAGAAATACCTATTAGAAACATGAATGTCATCAGGAAAACACAGGTGAGAGATGGTTCTCCTGGACCTCACAGAAAAATTTAGAGCTAATAGGCCAAAGGATGAAAAACCTCTAAGCTTTTGTCGTATGGGTGAAACTCCTACTCTGCAGTGGGTTGTCTCTTCCTGCATGCAAATTGCGAGCGTCGCATTCACTTCTGGAGGACCAATCCTTCTGCATCACAGAGGCTGTGTCTTGGAGCAGACACGCACAGTAACACAAGTGGCTCAGGGTGTACGTGCAGTTGTTAAAGGAGTTCTAAGGGCAGGAGTTTGAACAACTGGACTTGCATTTGTCCAAAGAAAGCTGTCGGGGAGAGACGGATTTTGTTTGGTTTTAACCATTTGCATGTCCTCTTACTGACTTTTTTGGCACCCTTTACATACCAGTGGCCAAGGAAGCACCTTGCAGGATATGCAAGTGCTTCTTCCAAAAGTATTTACTCATTCCAGCAAGACACTCTGTACCTATAGAGGCACACAATTACTTCCTTTTTTGACTGTTTGGTTAAACATGATCAAAAGGAAAGTTTGTTTCAAGGCTACAGTTTAGCAGGAGACTTAAGAGTAAAATACTTTTTCCAGTTTGCTTTGTGGTGTAAGGCAGCTTTGAAAGGGCTGCCAGTATAAGTTTGCTGAGAGTTTGCTGCTGCTGGAAGAAAAGCTCAAGCGTGAAACTCTAGATGAGTCTGTGCCATGCAAAATGAGACTTTGTGTAAGGGCAGGATGAGAATAAAATAGAAAGACAAAGATAGGAAGAAGGAAGGAAAAGGAGATCTGTGAGTTATTTTAGTTGTCTAAGCAGTGTCTGGAGGCTTCTGGAAGTCTGTTCCTCTCTACCTGGGTGCTGTACGCCCTTCGTGCTGAAGCACAACCTCAGACCGGGTTACCAGCTTCTTAGACGTCCGAGGCTGGTGGCACCAACACAGATGACAGCTTTCTCCATCAGTCTGCAGTGTTAACAGGCTGTAGCCCGTGTGAGAGAAGAGTGTTGTCATTGCAGTTTTAAGGGATTTCATCAGTCCCAGGCTGTGTTTGAGGCATCGCTGCACAAATGAATCACTCTGCTGTTTGATGCAGTGACCTGGCTGAGAAAGTCTGCATTGCCTCAGATAACTTCGTGGAGTCAGCCGTGCTGAGCCCTGCCTTGATAAGTGACAGATGCTACTGGGCCAGTATGGTGTGTTGGTGCTTACAGGGCTGAATTTCCTGCAGAACTGGCCTGTCAGAGGATCAGGATTATCTTTCCTGGCTCATTTATGAGGCTCAGGCTCCTTCTGTAATGGCATAATTAACAGGGTCAAGCTTCTGCTTCCTATCAGCTGCACGTGCCAAAACCTGTCATTTCAGGAGGAGACCCTGTGTTTGTGTGGCTTTCAGGCAGACCTGCATCAGCTTGGTTGGGGCACCCGCTCAGCAGGGCCAAGAGGAAGGTCTTAAAGACTGGGACATGCTTTTCCGAAGGACAGAGCGCTTGCCCTGCGTATGATTGTGGCTGATGGAACCACACTGGCTTTTCATGCAGCGCATCTCTCCAGCCTAGTTGCCCTTAAGCTGCCCAGCCCTCTGCCTGTTTCACTGGCACCTGCAGTCACCGTGCGGGTGTACTTTGTTAATGCTTGGCTCCAACTTGAATCCCTCCCCTGAATTCAACACCCATTTTCTACTGAAGCACATGGGTGGCCTGCAGTTTGCCTGAACCCAGCAAGGTCTGTTGAAAATGACGAGATGCAAGCCTGTGGAAAAGATGACAGTCCTTTTAATCTTGGAAAGAAGTGTAAGGAAGCGTACCTGTTGAATAACAGTGGTGCCCGTGGTGGCATAGGGCTGATTCAGCAATCTGAGCTGCGAGGGCAAAGGAGCAGCCAGGCCGCTAGCCCATCTGGTCCGATAGCCAGCCAGCGACTGCAGACAGTGCCAGAGTCTCCTGAAGAAAGTCTTAGAGGCCTGGTCAGAGGCAGGCAGGTAGGAGACAGTTTTCCCTCAGAGAATGTTTTCTCTATTCTCAGTAACCGAGAGTATGTTTTGCATAATAACACAACAGCGTTTCTGGACGTTCCCACTTCTTATGGCAACCCAGCTTCTTCTAGTGCATACTAAAAGTGAAAAACGGGTATGTGCTTGCATGGCTAGCACAAAGCTAACTAGCCTACGGTCTGAGTGTAACTATGGGCCTGTGTCCTCAGGACTAGCTGTGAAACTGGTTACTTGCTAGTGACTCTGGGCTTTATGCAAAAAAAAAACCACAAAAAAAAAAACACACCCAAAAAACCCCAAACCAAACAAAAAAAAGTCAAACCCCCTGAAACCATATGGCTCTCAGCAAACATTTTTATTTTATAACTTTAAAAATGTTCTAGCTTTGTCATTCTTTACACCCATTATCTGTTTTGTTTAATTTCTGAACCATGACATACACTTTAGCTATAGCTGGAAAAGCGTTCCACAAGGAGAAGGCTAACTTGGCAAAAGCATTGATGTAGTAATTAAAGTTCAGAATAGCTTCCATGACTCCTGAAGCTTGAAGTCCTTAATGGTTTTGTCTTTAAAGGATCCCAAGGAAGCAAGGCAGTGCTTTGGGGATGGTGTGTTGGGAAGAGCTAGGACAGGGAGGGGTTAATGTCACTTGAAGGAGAGGCATCTAACTTTTCAAACCTGCTCATAGCACTGTAGCCGATAGATTATTCTTCTGCTCCTTGGACTTATTTTAAGAAATTTGTCTGTAGTAGATGGGTAACATGCTAGCGGTACCGAGAGAGGCGAAAGAGGGGGCAGTCGTAGTAAAATGAAAGTTTGATGGCAAACAGCAAGAGTTTCTTTTTCAGTAATCACTTCAACTCTATATTTTTTATTATGTGAGTGCAATTTTTTCTGTTTGAACTTTTGGAGCTATTCAGATAAGTATCCTGACAAAATATTAGTATTTAAAATCAGACAATTTGCATGATATAGCCAAAGAATCTGAAGGCTGTATTCAGTCAATGCCAGCCCATCACAGGGAGAGTCCTCAGTAGCCCTGCTTGTTTCATTAATACTGCATGGAACCGAACAGCTTCATGGCAGTGGGGTAGCGGGATTCAGCCTGTAGAAACAGAGCTTGAAAAATGCGGAGTGGGGAAAAACGCACTGGTTACGGCTTGCATTTGAAGATAACTCTCCGGTGGCCCGAAGGTTCCTGTGTGCACCTTGACCTGCCGAGTGAGAGGCTGAAAGTTCTCAAAGCACCAAGCTGTGCAGAGAAGTCTCCCTGTGTTGCAGGGCTCTGACGGCATCTGCAGTGATGCATGGCTGCTTGTTAGCATCATGTTACCTTGCTGGGAGGAGGGAAAGGCCTGTAGAGGTCCCTGTTGTACAATAAATCCAGGAAATTATTTGGGACTCCTTCTTTAAGACCCAGTTAACAAACAAACAAAAAAAAAGTGCAGGTACTCATTAAAAGCTCAGTTTAAGTAGTCATTAATTATCGTGCCAGCAATAAAATCTTATACTATGACTAGACTTTGGGCTGCTCCTACTCTCGCTGAATTGAATGGGAGCAAGAGCAGGCGCTGTAAGCAGCAGCTCTTGGCAAGCTGAAGGAGGTGCCACAGGACAGCCAACACCAGAGATTGGTGCAGAAGAGGAAAATGTTTATTGTGCTATTGCTGCGAGCACTGTTACGCCAGGCCCCTTTTGCTGGTTGCTGTGCGGATGGGAAAAGCATGCTGTCACGTGACTGCTGGGGTTAGAAGCTAGGGCATAGGGTGGTTTTGGTCGAGAGTGGAGTTTGACTCAGTATGTAAGGCCATTGCCTGTGTAGGCAGGCCTCTAAATGAGAGGTTAGATAACTACAGGGAGAAGAGGTGAATGCCTCCGTTGTAGGAGGCTGGGTGAAATGATACAAGAGGAAACATAGGCACAGGAAAGGGCAAGCTGCTTTATCTAAGTCAAATGAAGCCAGTTATTTGTGTAGATTCTGGGCCTTTGGCCTACCCATCCAGGATCTAGGTGACTGCTGGTCTCCTGTTTGCAGACCGACATTTTGC